>NW_027328742.1:18523298-18868061 GCF_048564905.1 Vicugna pacos | reverse complement strand
TGAAATAGGAAAGAAGGCCCAGAAGGCAGTCACGCTGCGCCAGACACCTCCTCCTGCAGGAGAGTGTGTATCATGTCAGCCCCCAGTGCGGGATTTGGGCACGGTTGCCTGTTGGGCCACTTCCTCGCGGTGTGACCTCGGGGCAGCTGCTTTGTCTTTCTGATCCCCAGTTTCCTCCTCTGTCAAATGGTGACTGTGCACTGTTTTCTTACGGCTGCTGAAACACATGACCACAAACTTTATGGTTTCAATAACATAAATGTGTTACTTACAGTTCTGGAGGCCAGAAGTCCTCAAATCAAGGTGTAGCCAGGCTGGGTTCCTTCTGGAGGTTTAGGGGAGAATTTGTTTTCTTCCCTTTCCCAGCTTCTAAGAAGCCACCGGCAGCGTGGGGCTTAACAGCCCCTCCTTCTATCTTCAAAGCCAAAAGTGTAGCATCTTCAAACTTCTCTCCCTCCCTCTCCCTTTGTGAGCGCAAACACGCTGGCTCTCTCCTCACCCTTCTCTTCTGCTTCCAACATCAATCTCCTCCTCTAACTCTGACCCTCCCACCTCCCTCATATCAGGTCCTCATGCTCACAATGGCCCCACTCACATCACCTAGGAGAGGTCTCCCATCAAGGCCCTAAGTTAATCACATCTGCGAAGTAACCTATTAGCAGGTTCCAGGGATTAGGGTGGGGCCATCATTAGGGAGTCACTATTGTACCTCCCACCCCTACCTCACAGGATCATGAAAATGTAAGAATGCTCGTCTAGCCCTCCGCACTCTCCCTGACAGCAGCCAGCACACTCTTTCAGGGCAGAAAGCAGGTCTGTGCTTTGCCCATGTCCTCCCAGCCCTCCACCCATGGATGGACACACCGGAATGTGGACCGTGACGCCCAGGTTATTTTTCAAGGAGCAGGTGAGTCCAATGAGATGGATCAATGCCTCTCAACTGGGAGCAGGCATCACAACCACCTGGAGAGCCTGAGCAAGCAGCTCATAGGCCCCACCCCCAGACTGCCATAGGTCTGAATTTGCATTGCAAATGAGAGCCCAGGTGATGCTGCTCCTGCTTCTGGTCCAGCCCCACACTTGGAGAACCACTGTTCTGGGGTGATCTGGAGGTAGATTCCTGAGAGGAGGATAAAGATGCATGGGACCCATGCTCTCAGGTCCCCACCTGCTCTTTACACTTTTTGATTTCCACAGAGCTGCTAGGGCTTGACTAACACACCCACCAGGGGGGATGGGACCTAGAGCAGGTGGCATCGATTGGAAGCCTTGGCTCTGTAACATCTTCAGAAGAGAGGCCTGGGTCACAGGTCCACCCAGTCCCTGCAGCTCGGCCAAGAGATGAAATCAATGTTAAGACACCAGACATCACCTTTGGGAATGAGGCAGCGGTGGGGAGGGGCAATTCCTTTAAAAGGGGGAAGGTTCTGAGGGCCACTGATCCTCGACGCCTCACCCACAGCTCAAAGTCACGAGCTTACCCGGGTTCAAGGAATTCAGGAGCCAAGCTCTCCAGTGTGCTCAGTGGTGGTATTTAGATACGACCCTCCAGGCTGAAAGTCATGAATATTAGCATATTTTGGAATAGCTGTTGATGAAGATTTTTTTTACGCTTTGCTCAGGGGACCAGTTGCAATGAGGAGTATTTTATGAGAACAATACATATCGTACAAATCTGAATATATTTCCATGAGAAAATAAGGATGAAGGAAAACAAAAAGATGGTATACTGTTCTTACAGGGCAGATGAATATTTAATATGCTAGGGCTTATCTTTAAGAGGAAAAAAAACCTTTGCAATTTGACATGTTTCCTACAATAGCAATCCGCATACAGAACGACAAACACTACAGCCGCCCATATAAATATCCATGTATTTCATTATTCCCTTATTATAGTGGCACAAAGACCAGCTGCTACATAAAGTATCATGAAAATATAAATTACGGGTTATAAATAGCACATGTGAAGCATGAGGCCATCCCAGACCGGCTGGTTTAACATAGGCTGCTGAGAACAAGCCTGAGGACCTGACAGGACGGGCAGGGAAACTCGGGCAGGATGTGCAGGTCTCAGGAGAGCAGCCAACAGAAGCTGCAAGAGGGCTCTCAAAAGAGACTTCGAGGGGGATGAAGTGGAGCTCTCCGGGGCCCGGAGGAACAATTCCACTTTCAGCTGACCCTTGCCACCCCAAGAGGGACCAATTCACAGACTGCTTATCACCACTATTTTTAACTTCCTGGCAGTCTAACCCGGTGCAATGGGAAAATCGCCCAAAGTAAATACACACTCTCCCTTGATTCTTCCCTGGCAAGTCATTTTCTATTATTTTCCGTTAGAACCGTTTCCAGGATAAATCACGCTCCAGAGGCAGAGCTTAAGTGCGAGGGACCTCTAAGGAGCATCCATCCTCGACCGAGGAGCTAAGAAAAGGCCTGTCTTTGCTCTCCACTCTAGAGGCTGCGTCCAAACAAGCCCTTGGAAAAGCTTTCCAGGCTTTTCACCTTTGAGGTTCCTTTGATATATTTTATTTCCCCTGAGTTCTGCTACCACGCAAATTATACATAGTCATATAGAATTATTTTTCCACGAGACGGCTTAATGCCAGTAACAGTTTTTGAGCATTTTCTTTATGTCAGGCCAGGACATGCATTCTCTCGTGGGCTCCTCTCCACGGCTCTACCAGCTGAGTGCTAACCATCCCTGTTTTACCCACGGGAATTATGATCACCCAGGTGAAGTAACTTGCTTAAGATCTTGCAGCTGGAAGGCAGGGGAACGTGTCTAAAACTCAGATCTGTCTCCAAAATGCATACTTTTAACCACTGCATGGGGCTGCCTTCCCTTACCCAAGTTGCCACACTGTGTTAGTACAGTTCCATGAATATATGTATGTGTATGCATCACTGGGACATCGTGCTGTACACCGGAAATTGACACATTGTTACTGACTATACTTCAATTTAAAAAAAATACAGTTCCAGACCCAAGAAAGGACTGAACTAGTTACAAACTTAGGAAGGATAAATGCACATCGTACATTAGCTTTTACGAAACGCCTAACATAGCTTGAAGAGCCCCATTAAGGTCTTCATGGACACTTAGCTCCCCCTGGAACCCCGCATTGGGAACCCCTGATCTAGAACCACCTGAATATCATTTGCAATGTGAATCTTCTAGGTCTGCATTAAAATAGCTAGTTAAGAATACTATCTCACGCCCTGGGATCTGAGGTCAAAGTCTGAACTTTGAATGACATGCAAGGCTTTTCTTAAACTGGCCCTGATTATTTTTCCAAATCCACCTTTCATAACTGTGTTATGCACAGAGTCTGGATGAAGAGGTGAGAGGCCTGTGACTCTGTAGCAAGCTTCCCAGGAGAGCTTCATAGGCAGGTAAGACTGGGCAACATTTCCATCCAGATTGTGACTACGCACAGACATGGTAACTCTAATCTCCGAGGGCCGCTCACCGTGTAATTAGGCACATTACCTATTCCCTGCTTTGGGCTTTGCTCAGGACCATTCCCCAGCCTGAGCTGCATGTCTCACCCTCTCTCCCAGGCCCAGCTCACAGGCCTCTTCTGGGACCCTTGCCTGCCGCCTCCTGTTAGAATCTGCCACGTCCCGTGCACCCCCCGCCACCACCCTACCACCATCACCCTGCACACATTCTGCCTTCTATCATGGGGAGCTGTCCCCTAGTCTGACCCAGGCGACTGGTTCTCACTAACCTTGTTTGCTCTTACATGGGCCATAGAAGGTTCTTAATAAGGATTAGCAGGTCTAATTCGCCACTGGAGACCAGGAGTAGCTACTGTACTAGAAGCAGACGTCTCCCCTCGCCAGCAGGAAGCAGGAAGGGGACGGACGCGAAAGGAGAGGGGCTCATGTAAGAATTAAACAGAGAGGAAAAATAACGATGGTTCATTTATCCCTTAAGAATGTGATCCCCAATGAATAATGCACAATGGTTCTCAGAACTGAACCGGTATTTCACTGTGATCAAAACTTCCTGTAATAAACCCTGACACAGAGTTTTAATGTTTGCGTTTGTCATCATTATCAACCACCTCAATCACCCCCAAAACAGAGCAAATGTCCCCCGAGCCGGGAAGCCTCAGCCACCCAGTGCCACATTTTCACTTGGCACTTGTTCCCTGGGGGAACAGGATTTACTCATGCTCATTGAGCACCTACTGTGTCGCAGGAACGGAAGCCTCTATTTATATGCATAATATCTAATCCGCACAACAGCCCTCTGAGGTATTATGATCACCACTTTCTAGGTGAGAAAACTGAACTCAGGAGGTACAATAACTCGCCCACAGCTGCACAGTTAGCAACGCTGGAGGGCGAACACAAATCTGCCTGACTGCAAAGCCCATGCTCTTAACTACTCTGCTAATTTTTAGTTAAGAAGATCCTTGTGATTTTCCAGAGTATAAGCCATGACATCAAAATACCAGTGGAAGAAGGAAGGCTCTGGGTCCATGCTGTAGCTGCCTGGAAGACACCCAGAAGACACAGCTTCATCACGGGAGCTCACCTGCCAGGAGCACAGAGCTCGCCGGCAAAGGTTCGAGCCTGCCCGGGGACATTCCTAACTAAAGCCGCCACACGGGCCACGCCCTCAGTCCAGGGAACCCTGGGCTCAAGAGGACCTGGTGCCTTGCCGGCACCACCTCCCACAGAACACCAGGGAGACTCCGGACACCCCCAGTTCCATTTTCTCATTGTGAAGATGGGGAAACTGAGGCCCAGAGAAGTTGTGCCTGCCCCAGTGACACGGCTAACAAGCCCCCAAGCTGAGACTCAAACCCATGTTTCTTACTGTGAGGCAGACTTGTCTTTTTTCCTTAACTTTTTTTTAATCACAAAAGAAATTAAGATCATTGTAGCAGTAAAACGGGAAGAGTTGATATAAAGGAGAAAAGTGTCTTCCTGTCTCACTTTTAAGCCCAGGATCGTGCCTTCCAGAGATCACCAGTGTCCACGGCTTGGTGTATACAAGTCATACATTGTCACACTGTTTCCTTCACTCACACACAAACACACACACACACACACCCATATTCATTTCTGAAACTTGTATCACTTAACATATGTACACATATTGCCAGGTCAGCGAGATCTAGCTGTCCCTCACTCAGGGCTGCACAGCCAGGAGGGGCCCAGCGCATTCAAACAGCCTCTTACTGAGGGACAGTCCGACGGTGGGGTGTGCCTCTGCAGGTCACATGACTGCAGTAGTGAGTCCTGCCAATATTTGGGGGCGGTAGTCCATAACTCATTTAGTTTCAGATGGATCAAAAAGAAAACCTGGTCTCCTAAATGGAGTGACGAGAGGTTCCACTTCCTGGCCCATCAGATGGCCAGCCCTTTCAAGAAACCAGTTTATGAGAATAAGATGTGTTTACTGACTGCTTAAAACCTGCTTCCTAAGCGACTTGAACTTGGATGAGCCAATGTTTCTTCACCTGCAAACTGGGAAAAGAATAGTGCTTACCTTACAGAGCTGTGCAGTTCAAAATTAAATGAGGTAATACTCATAAAGTGCCCAACACCATGCCTGGCACACAATAAGCAATTAACCAGTGGCTGCCGCTCTGATGGTTGTTAACTCTGGCAGACATTCAGACATGATCAAAAGGACAGAGGGTTCGGATATAAATGTCCTTGCTTTCTATGCCTTCACCTCTTATTAACATATTGCACCATATGTGTTCCCATAGATGGGGTATGGGGGTGAAAAAAAAGGGAACAGAGTGGGTCGGCTTCAGATGGATGTTGGGGTTGAAGATTTCAAAGACACTGAAGAGATGAGCCCCACACAGCCATTCAGTGTATGCAACAGGCCTTCCATGAAATGACAGAAGGAGCTCTGATGTCTATGTCTAGAACACTCAGCGCCCATAAATAATGCTACCTCTAGCAGAAGGGAGGAGGCTCTGCCGCTCCTGGCTAAGGTTAGAGAATCCAAGCAAACACAAGGGACTTCGGGGAAAATGCAATCAGGAAAGCAGGTGAGCGGGGACTGGTGTTTCCAGAAATCTGTTTTTGAAAAATACTCACGGGCTTGAGTTTTTCACCCTCGACATTTCCCATCTTTGAATATGTTTGTAATCTGTGTGGTCTGCACACTCCACACTTTGTTCTGAAAGGGGAACTATATAAATCACTGCATGATTGCTACAAATAATTGAACCAAAGACTCATTTGTGGTTGCACACATGTTCACAACCATATGAAAAACTGCTGTCAGCGCCAGGGCACAGTTTCCATCACATCGCTGCTTTTACAATTTTTTTTTTGACATTTCTTTTCTTTTCTTTTTCTTAAGTCGGGGCATTTTTTTTATTTATTTATTTATTTATTTATTTATTTATTTATTTATTTATTTATTTAAATAGCGGTACTGGGGATTGAGCCCAGGACCTCGTGCATGCTGAGCATGCGCTCTACCACTGAGCTATACCCTCCCCCTGCCTTTACAATTTAATGGACCTCTGAATGTTGCAAATCTGAGGGGCAAAGCATAAAGAAAAAAAAAACCGTTAAAGCAAGAACAAGGAAGAAAGGAGAAAGTGAAGAAAAAAGGAAAAGGAGTGAAGGAACAAGGGAGGGAAAAATATCTTCCTTCCATTTTTTAAAAATTCTTAGCCCTAAGAAAAACTTCCAAGCGCTCCACTGGAAACTGTGTTAGAATATTCTGATTCTCTGTTAATGGTATTAAAAAAAAAAAAAAGCAATGGACCTAATGTGTGTTTTTCAAAATCCTTTGATTTTAAATCCATTCAACTATAAATCTGGGTTATTACTTCAAAAGCTCGATACATCCTGACTTTCCTAAAGTGACGCGAAATATTCAATCCCAGGCCAAGAAAAATCCCAAACCAACCAACAGAAGTCGAGGAAAATTGAATACAGAAGCTTTCAACTTGAACTATTCAGGTCCAAGGAAATTAAGTCTTTCATCTTTTCTCCCTAGTTAACTTTTAAAACATTTTAAATACCCTGCCCCAAATATTTCAAAGTACAATCCAGAAAGTGATCAAATTCCACCTTATGAGTTGAAGAGTACAGAAAATATATCAACTTTTATCTGGAATACGCATACCCTTTTCTTTCACAGGGTTTGAAAAATACTGATAAGTACTGTGTCTATTAAAATGCTACCCAAGTCGTATTGGAAAACGTTTTAATGTTTTGATTAATTTAACTCTAAAAGAAACCATCACCCCAAAATGCTTCCTTACAGATAAACGATAATCTCTAGGAAGAAACTACAAATGATTTCCCCTTTTACCAACACACACACACACACAACAAAACAGGAAAAAATGGTTTATGAATTCGTTTACACGGAAAACAAGCCCACATGTAACTGACAAACAGCAAACTGCCAAGAGACATCTGAATCACAGAGACATCACATCATACGGCGCCATCCTTGAATAGCTAACTGTATAGAAGACATATGACTTTGGAAATATCTTCTAATGGGATGAAGACATTTCATATACTTGACCCATTTTTTTAATGTTTTTCCATGACCCACCCTCATCCATTTACCTTGACACACACACAAAAACCCTAAATGTAGAGGTCTCTTTTCTTACATAGACCTAAACCTTGAGAAACACAATCTCCTGAAATACCTATGGCCTCATCTTTCAGAGTGTAGCATAGACTGGGGGCCACCAGCATGCAGGCTGCCCCCTCAGGTTCCTTTCCAGCCATTCTCCAGTGTTTCAGCATCTCCACTCAAGGGAGAGTAAGGGCACCACTGTGCATGACAGTTCCCACAAGTACAATCCGTGGACCCCTGTGGGTCCGTCCCCAAGACTCCTTCAAGGAAACCCATGAGGTCAAAACTATTTTCATAACAATACTTTTCACAAGTAGTTTTTCACAGGCTACATGACATAAGGTGTGGCAACAGACTGAACGTAGAGGTACAGCTGAGAATCCAGCTGTCTCTTATTAAGTCAAATATAAAAGAGATTATTTACAAAAAAATTAAAAAGCATGCCATTTTTCTGTTTGGGGTTTGGAAAATAGTTTTTTTATTTCATTATAATATATTATTTATGCTAGGATGCAATGGATTGTTATTATTTTAACATAAATATATTTTTTAAAACTTTCTCCATTTTCAATTCTTATATGGCAAATATTAATGAATATAATTCCCACAAAGGCTCCTAAAGGTCCTCAGTAATTTTCTATATATATTCCTTTTCAGATCTTTTCCATTATAGGTTATTACAAAATATTGAATATAGTTCATCATGCTATGCAATAGGACCTTGTTGTGTATCTATTTTATATATAGTAGTGTGTATCTGTTAATCCTAAACTCCTAATTTATCCCTCCCCCACATTTCCCCTTTAGTAATCATAAATTTGTTTCTCAAGTCTGTGAGTCTGTTTCTGTTTTATCAATAAGTTCATTTATAACTTTTTTTTAGATTCCACATGTAAGTGATATCATATGATATCTGGCTTGCTCTGTCTGACCTGCTTCGCTTAGTATGATAATCTCTAGGTCCATCCATGTTGTTGCAAATGGCATTGTTTCACTCTTTTTTATGGCTGAGTAATATTCCAGTGTGTGTGTGTGTGCGCGCGTGCGTATACCATATTTTCTTTATCCAGCCATCTGTCAGTGGACACTTAGGTTGCTTCCATGTCTTAGCTACTGTAAAGTGCTGGTATGAATACTGGGGTGCATGTATCTTTCTGAATTAGAGCTTTTGTCTTTGCTGGATATATATCCAGGAGTGGGATTGTGGATCATAGGGTAACTCTATTTTTAGTTTTTAAAGGAACCTCCATACTGTTCTCCATGGTGGCTGCACCAATTTAACGTTCCCACTAACACTGTAGGAGGGTTCCTTTTTCTCCACATCCTCTTCAACACCTGTTATTTCCTGCCTTTTGGATAATTGCAGTTCTGACACGTGTGAGGAGATATCTCATTGTAGTTTTGATTTGCATTTCTCTAATAATTAGTGATGCTGAGCATCTTTTCATGTGCCTATTGGCCATCTGTATGTCTTCCTTGGAGAAATGTCTAGGTCTTCTTCTGCCCATTTTTTAATTAGATTATTTGTTTTTGTTTTTTTTTTTTAATTGAGCTGTAGGAGTTATTTGTATATTTTGGAAATTAAGCCCCTGTCAATTGCATCATTTGCAAATATTTTCTCCCATTCTGTAGGTTGTCTTTTTGTTTTACTTTCAAAAATCTTTTAAAGTGTAAAGGGGTCCTGAAACCAAAAAGTCTGACAACCAGTGATTTATTAGCACCATTCCTGACTTACAGGAAATGTTCAATTCATGCACATGTGGTGAATTGACTGACTAAAGGGCATTAAGGATGATTTTTAAATGTGCAAGAGACTCTAGAGTTCGACATGTGGATAAGACCCTGGGATGACTACCTTCAGGTCCTCTTCATCTGCTTACAGCATGACTTTTTAAAAAGATGGTAAGCACACAAAAGTATGGAACAACAATTATGGCATTAAAGATGCAGGTAAGTGTGGCTTACAGACAAGTAACAGTAAAGAGAAGTGTGGTAGGTATTGGTGGAAATGGGTTCTGTTTATCAGCGGACTTCCTTTATCCATCCTATCACCACTTATTTCTTAATTCAGAGAAACAATATCTTCTATGAATTCATACACTATGTCCTTCCAGAGGGGTTTATGGGGATTCTACATACAGGCTAATTAAACTGTAACATTCTGCGTGACTCAAGCACTCAGAACCCCACAAAGCCATCGGGTCATCTGTGTAGACCAATGAGCTAACTTCCTCGGGTTCCAAAACCAAAGTGTTCATGTGCTTCTCGTAATTTTTCTTCCTGGAAATGTCTTCTTTATATTGTAAAGTCCACTTGCGATAGTACCTCCTCCAGAAAGCTTTCCTTGAATTCTTCTTTCCCAGAAAAGGTTAAAAATTCCTTCCTGTGACTAACCTCTAGACCTTGTGTGTATGTCTGTGGCAGCACGGAGCACGTGCTATTGAAATGCTTTATTTCAGTCTCCCTTGTTAGGCATGAGCCATCAAAGACAGAGTCCCTGCATGGTCTACCCTTATGTTCCAGGACCTATCAGTGCCAAAACATTGCAGACACTTTAAAAACCCACACAAACTCTAGCCAGTCACCTTACAGATGCATAGGTCAATTACCAGAAGCAAGCACAATATAGAAGAACAATAAGGAAGTTACTACTTGAAATTCCACTTGTCCCCAGCCTGGCTAGAAACCCAGCATGTGTGTCTCAGTGATGGAGAGTTGGTCTTGCTGTGTCTGAGAACGAAGAGCAGCCCACTCAGAGCCCTCTTCTAAAAACCTGCCTCCTGGAAGAAGCTTTAGCTCTTTTCATCGTTGTGAAAGGACACAGATTGCAAACCGTACACGGGCAATAGCTGCAAATGATAAATCAAACCAAGGTAAAAACGCACAAGGCAAAAAGCAGCACTAAAGTGACAGACAGTCAATTAGCAGAAAAGGACTGGAGAAAGGGGGAAATTGAACTATCGGGAATGCTTATGTGACATCAAACAAGGCTGGAAAGTCATGTCCTAAAATCACTCCGACTTTGTTGCACCTGTTAAGAGACATGCCCACCAGCAAAGGACACACGTTTTCATTAGCGCAGCAAAGGAAGCGTTTGTATGCCTAGGGTCAGCTTTGGCAAAGAAAGGGGTAAAGTAGGTCGTTCCATGTTTAGCTTTAAGAATGTAGCCGGATGGTAAGAATTAAGATGTTGCCCAGAATCTAATACGGAAGAGATGTCTGCGTGCCTCCAAAATGAGAGGGTAACACCAGTAGCACTTGAGTGGGAATGTGAGACTGGGTAACTAAAAGTCATCCAATCTCAGGAAAAGCTACATAGAGTAAAGGTCTTGAAGCATAAAGAACTTGTCCATCCTCCCAACCACCCAACACAATGAATGGGATGTGCATCCTTTTGTTAGACTTTGGAAACAGCAATTTATTGCTCATTCATTAGCCTGAGTTCAAACCACCCTTATGGGATGTCTCAATTATCAGAGAACCCAAGGTCACCTAACCCCCAGACACTCTCCATATCTGTTTTCTTTACTCTGTTATACCTCAGTTTTCCTCATTAGAGTTGGAGTCAGCCCAGGGGAGATCTCACTGCAGAACCACAGAATGTTAGAGCTGAAAGTCACCCCAGGAACGGACTGATCTCACCCTCTTAGGAAAGCTGAGGCCCAGAGAACTCAGTTTCCTTACCTAGGGTCACACATCTAAGGACTGTCAGAAATGGACAGGGCCTCAGGTCTCCCTTCCTGCAGCATAGCACCGTTTCCATCACCCCAAAGCAAAGAGGTATAGATACTCATTTGGAAATGTGCATTTGGACAAACCACTAACCCTGAGAACCCTTTCCTCCCTCCATAAATAAAGGCAATGCTTTCCACCTGCCACTGCTTCCCGGGGATCACCCAGAGCGTGTGTGTTTATCCCCTGGAGCCAACTGCAGGAAGACAGAAGACTGTCACCGCGAGGCTGCACGGCCGATGCCACAAGGAGGCAGCGAGAGGGGGCCAAGGCGCAGGCTTGAAGGGCTGCCCGAACTTCTGGGTGTTGCAGGAGACCTGGGATGCTCGCCCCGCCCACCCAGCCCCAGACTGCCTCCTCACAGCACTTGTGGGTTTCAAAGGGGAAATGAGTGACTTCATAGTGAAGTCTGGCAGACACCACCTTCCCTAGGGGATGGAGGTGGTCAGCGTCTCCCCCCAAAATGGGAGAAAGTGAGGTCTTGTTCCCCTGGTCTGATGTGTGGGAAAGGCACTGCACCACTGTGGCCTCCCCCAGCATCCCTTGCCTCTATTTAACCATGGGAAACACCTGATCACCCAAGCTTGGGGACATTCTAGAAGGTACCCCTGAGTAGTACTCTTCACAAGGGTCAAGATTATGAAAACCAAGGAACTGTCCTTGTTGGAGGAGACTAAGCAGACAGGACAACTAAACGCAGTGTGGGATCCTGGACTGATGTCTGGAACAGAAGAGGGACACTGGTGGAAAGACAGGTGAAATCCAGACATCTGTGGCTTAGATGGTGGCACTGCGCCAACGTTCATTTCTTAGTTTTGATGATGGTACCACAGCGATGCTGTGGGGGATGCTAACTTTGAGTGGGCTGGCTGAGGAGCGGGCAGGATCTCTTCCTACTACCTTCATAATAGTTCTGCAAGTCTAAAATTACTCAAGTTTAAAAAAAATTTTTTTTAAGTGGCTTACTGTGAGTAGGAGACAGCTAAAGACTTTCCAGTCCCTCCTTCTCAACCCTTATCAGAATCAATCACTTTTCCCTCTGAGTTAAAAAGTCGGCTATGTGAATGAGGGAGCTACATTCAGTAGCCTCGCTCTCCCCTGTTCACACCTTCCTCCCTGCTGTCACATCAGACAGACGTGCCTTGTCTCCAGCGGTCCATCCTTGGGATTCACAGAGAAAGGAAGGGTTCCCAGCACTCCTACACCCCTCTGCCCTGACACAGGGACCTTCTCCTTACCTGGGGCTGTGAGTCACGTCCCCAGAACTCACAAACACACCTCCGAGCAGCTGAGGTTAGAATGCATCTGCTATCCCGGGTAAGTTATATGCGTTCTGCTGCACTCTGTGACTGTGCGCATCTTCCCCATTCCATGAGTTCAAACGTACGAGCCATGTTTACAACCACATCTCTTTCTTCACAGCATCTGACACAGCCCATCACCCTCACCCACTAAACACGAAGCAAATGCTATTTGAAACCCCCTGTGCTCTTTGATTAGACTGCCTTTTACCTCCTTCTCAGTCTGGAAACATGTCCAGTCATCCTCCAAAACTTCATGTGTTGCATCACCTCCTCCAGGAAGCCTCCCCTGGTCACCCCTCAGCCCTCCCCTTAGACGAACCCCTTTTTGCAGAATTAATCACTTTCTGCTCTGCAGTACTCAGGTACCCGGTATAGGATTCTGCTTTAGTACTTGTAACAACCTACATTAATTACCTATTTGCACACGCATCTTCCCGTCTCAAGGAGCTCCTTGAGAGCAGTAACTTGGCTTTACTTTTCGTGTACCCTTAACCCCTGGGACAGTACTTGGCATGTGATATAAAAATGTTTGCTGAATCACAGTGTGACTGTTATTCCCATTCTCTGGCTCCTCCTGCCCAGGAATTTACTCAGGTGGCAGATACGCAGGCATTCAAATGTCCCCCAGAGCAAGGGGGCAGGGGCTGCAAAGACATTCTGAGGGTCTTTTTGGCTGTTGCAGCAAACGGGCAGGTGGGAGGCCTCGGCCTGTGGATGAAACGGGAAGTGGTTATGTGCTGACACGAGTCTCGCCAAGCCTCTGCAGCAAACTCTGTGCTACTTAGCTTCCAGACCTGTTGATCCAAACTTTTCTTATTCCCCTGTGAGCGTTCATGCTCAATAAGAGGGACAGGAAATAGATCTAGGCAACCAGACCAGAAGGATGTCCAGTGATGCCAGGGTCATTCTAGTATAAAGAGGAAGTGAAATCTGCCCAGAATGTTCTCATCAAGAACTTCATCTCGGCCAACCCAGTACAGAGTGAGCAGTCTTCCTCTGTTTCTCCTCTCAGAAATGCCTTCTAATGTTTCCTGAATTTGGGGCCAGCTGCAGGACATCTCGGTGGCCCCTCAAGCTAGAAACCTTCCATTCTTCATTGATGTCTCTTTCCCTCAGCCCCCATGACCAAGTGAAAATGTCACATTATTGATCAAACCCTGAAATAACCTAAACCAACACTCCCCTCCATCCCGCAGCAGGATGGGAATCTCAGCCCACTACCACTCGCCTACCCTGGGATGCCCCACTCTCTTTCTTGAAGCGACAAGCTCCTATACATCCTCCACTGCCCAGCTCTAAAGTGCACCTGTTAACCTTCACTCCAGAGAAAAAGCAAGCACACTGCACGCTCTCTCTGTGGCTGGCCCCAACTACACTGTGGGGAATTAAACATCCATAAATTGTCTATGAAGCACAATTTGTCTGTTGCATTGAATTCCTTCACTCATCCCTGAAGTTTCCATGTGCACGTGTGTTGTGTCTAGACTGTAAGCTCCTCCCTCCCCCGTATCTCCAAGCACAGCGTTCTGTATACGTGGGTCATTTAAAAAGATGTGTCGGTAGGTGGCCGAGAGACCCTCCTGGACCAGGAGATGAAAGCATTGAGATTACACCTGTGGCTCACAGCCCCTGTGTGCATCAGAAGCAGCTGGAAAGCTTGTTAAAGATGCAAATACTTCAGCAGGGCTCCTGAAGATTCTGACTGGACAAGGTTCTAGACACCTGTATTTTCCAGCGGGTCCCCACTCCTGCTAGTGAACTGTGCTGCCCCCCCAAATACGGGAGCTGTTGCTTCCCACTGTGGGTTTGATGAGCTCCGTTCCCCTGCTGGCCCTTCAAACTCCCGCCCTCTGGGGTCAGAGGTCAGAGGTGACATCAGAAGGAGCCACTAAAGAAAAGAAAGTTGAGGGGCCCTGCCTGTGCCGGCTTCCCCAGCAACCGGCCTCCCCTCTCGGAGGCACCCGGAGGTGATGGTATCTCAAGAGCACACAGACTACTTATCTGCTCTCTCCGAAATGCCAGCGAGTTTGAAAGGCACTTTGTCCAATTAGAAGTGTGGAGAAATATTCATCCTGCCCATGACAGAGATGAAGTGCTTCTTTCAAAAGCAGCGGTGGCAGCCTGCCAGGTTGAAGAAGTCCAACTCTTCCACACCCAGCCAGCAGTTATTAATTAGTTTTATTAGTGGCAGGTCTTTAATACAGAATGACAGAGGGAGGGAGCGCAGGTCCCCGTCACGACGAAAAGACAAATCGTCCAGATTTAGGTTGTGCTGCTCCCCGACATGCACAGGCGGCCGGCCTGGCCCGAGTGGGGAACGGCGGCCGCGGCCAAGTGCCTTTCCGCAGAGTCCCGGACTATTAATGGCATGACCAGGAGACTCGGATCCTTACCTCAGGTAGCTCTCTAGGGGCAAATCCACCGAGCTTAACGATCAGGGGGAATGGGGGCGTCGGAGGGGAGAACCCAGGGCAGGAGGAGGGGACACGGCGGGGACCCCACCCCGTTCCCCGGGCCCCGGCAAGAAACGAGCATTTCCAGAGAACAGTGCGGGACTACTTTGCAGAGAATGAGTCTTACCCTGTCAACCTGTTTTTTATGACCATTAATCACATTTGTATTTATAAGCACTAAGACAGGATAATCGAATCTCATGCTTCAAAGCATGTTTATCACCACAGGCATAAAAAGGAAGGGAAAAAAAAGTTTACAAGCCTGCGCTGCTGGCAAGAGCTGCTGTTTACCTGGTCGCTTCCCCAGAAGCCCCCTGGGGGGCTCCGGGGAACATTCTGTGAGGGGGAAGACAGGACTGCCCCCGTGTCTCGCTTTGTCAGTGTTTTGACTTCTCTCTGTGCTGGTGCTAAGGCAAGAATTTAAAGGAAGGCCCCCTCTCCTGTGAAGCTCACCTGATACAGCCCTCAGCTCTTTGCCTCAGGGCCGCCCAGACCTTCCTCCTTCGCCCCAGGAGAGGGAGGCCCCTGACAGGCCCTGGTGGGTGCCCTTTTCCCCAGCACCTTTATTCTGAGCAGCCTGGACCTCCCCTGTGGGCCCTCAACTGCCCTATGACCCAACCCCAAGCTGCCTGTGCTCTGAGGAGGCTCTCCCACGCCACCCGCCGTAGCGGCCTTCCTCCAGGCCAGACCAGAGAAGGGAGAACTTCCTCTGCCAAGGGCCAGTTAGTAAATATTTGTTTCTGCAGGCCCTGCAGTGTCTGTGGCAACGACTCAGCTCTGCCCTTGGAGTTGGAAAGCACACGTAGACAATATAGAGATAAATGGGCCTGGCTGTGCGCCGAGAAAGCCGTGTCCCTCAGGTGGGCGGGGCGTGGGCCAGGCTCGGCCTGTGGGCTGTAATCGGCTGACTCCTCCTTCAGAACATCAGCGACAGATCCAGGGACCCAGGCACTAGTTAGTTCTAAAAACTGGATGGAATATTTAAAAAATTCTGGCAGAAAAGTTGCATTTGCGTTTGCGGTAACAGCACAGGGGAACCCAGATCTCCCGGCTGAAACTGTTATCAGCTGCTTAACTTTGACAATACGTGCCTCTCATTGTCCGAATGAGAAAAATTGGGAAATGATCATTAAATACAGTTAGGTGATCAATGTCTTTCCAAACATGAGGCCCAACTATTGTGTTCATTTCAAGGAGTTCATGACCTTACTTAGGCAAAGAGCCTTCACTGTTGACTGTTTAGATAACATACTTTGTGTATTTGTACTGCTGTCTTTTGAATGTACACGATTGTGGCTAATACAACTTTAATTCATTAAAACGTGTTATTCACATTAAAAAAAAATGAGGTTCATGGTGGGCAGGTAACAAAACTGGCCTTACTGTTTCATATGCTAACAGGGAGTCTCAAAAGCATCTAAGGCCCCATGTTTCTGTAGGAGATTCCTTCAAGCAGCTCAAAACACTTTCAGTGAAGGACACCATCTCCTAACATGCGAGTAACACAAGTCAGTGTGAAAAAGCCTCACCGCCATAGTCAGCATTAACAAGGAATATCCGGGGTACTCACTGACAAAGGGAACATTTTGTAAGCCTGTCGGAACCAAACACACCACCAGCCCAGTCTCAGATTTTCTAGAACTGAATGAAAAATGAAAAAACACACAGCACTGGGGGGGAAAACACAAGAGTAAGGAGACCCTTCTGCTCTTGCAGATCGCTGGGTGATGAGGAGAAAAGCCACACCTTTGTCATCTTTGACTCCTCAGCGTTAACACAGTACTTACATGCCTCTTGAATGAATGAGTTTTTACCTCCACGCTTGATGTGATAAAAGATTCAGAACTAAATCTGAGATGATCTTTGCCTTCCTAGGGTTAATGGCCTGATAACGGACAAGTGAAAGGAAGGGGACATACATAATACACGGCTTCTATACGCAGGCAGTGGATTTGCAGGTTCCCACTCAGCATCCTGGCGCTCTTGTTTGGAAAGGACCTACTCTAGCCTTCTTACCTGGTCCCCCAGCTCGCAGCACATCTCTAGCAGGTGATTTAAAGGATGGCAGGAGAAGGAGCCATCCAAGGCCAGAGCCATATCAATATCCCAGCCAGAAGGAGAGCTACAGCCTAAAAGGGACCCCAGATGCTAAAGATAGAACTGATATCTGTAATTATCACAGAATGTTTGCAATGAAAAAATAAAAAGAAAACACTGCAAAAATATACATATTCATCAGCAGGGATGAATAAATTAACGTGTCTATACTATGGGAAATTTTGCAATTCTTAATAAAATGCATAAATTAGATTTATATATATTGACTTGATACCTTTGAAGTTTATCGGTTCCTCACTGCAAAAGCCGACTGAAGCAAATTCTCATGCATATCAATAAAAATTACCTTCTCCATCAATTAGTAATTGGTCTAGAAAGAAAAAGAATCAGTGTGTCCTGCTTTAAGGTCATCAGTGTGCTCAGACCTAAAACTAGAAAACACACACACAAAAGCTGTAACTCGTCATTTTACAAATGGTGGCCATTGACAAAACTCCACTGGGTTCCCTAACATTGAGTATTTTATAGGGTGCTTGGAAACCATGATAGCTCATGAAAACTAAATGGACTGAACTTTACAGTGGAGACATTTTCTGCGTAAGGTGAGGTCCACCTTTAAAAATCAGAAGATGCTTTTGCTAAATAATAAAGCCAGGAAAGAGAGGTTACATAAAGAATTCAAAGAAGAATCTATACAGCACCCAAAGGGTATATTAAAGAATGTTTGCACATATGTATGTGTGATTATGTATAATTTCATATGTCACTCATAGAAAGCATACTTTTGTTTGTCTAGAAGGATCCTATTTTCCTCCTGGCTTCCTTTAAAAAAACAAACACCTGATTGATCTTCAATAGCTCGTAATAGCGCAGTTTTCAGATCCTTAGCTTTTCAGCTGAGAAATTAACGGTCTATAAACAAAGACTAAATGCATCAGGGGGATACCCTGTATATTTGGATTTCCATTTGGGAAGCGGTGTTGCATAGCGGAAAGAACATAATCTTTAGAGCCGAAGAGACTTTGCTGAAATGCTGGCTCCACTGCAGTGGCTTTGGGCACAGCTCTGAACCTGTCTCCTCATCTAAAAATAGGCAGAGTGGCACCTCCTCTGCACAATCATCACGCAGGATGGAAACACTAGATGTGAAGCCTTGGGTCCGACTGCCAGCGCAGAGCACGCACTCCATAATTGTTACCTGCATTATTCTTTCAGAAATTGCTATTTGTGACATCATCATCGCACAAAAGAAAAAAAAAAAGAACCAGTTCTGATCAAGGGCGCACCTAATAGGGAAGATGACACCAGCGTGCAGCCCCTTTCTTGTTCTCAAAGACGTGTCCCCAAACACTACAAGGCTGGCTACTGGATTTCTTTGGCTGTGTCCAAACCACTTTAGTCAAAACCAGTGCTCTGCGGATGAACACACTGTCAACCTTTAAAATATTCATCGTCCCCTTCCACCCTTCCTTCCAGTGGAATTGGAGAGTGACTGCTTATCTAGTCTCTCTCTCAAAACAATAAACACCAGGAAGTGGCACTCAGGCAGACACACATGCACGCTAACCCAGGCGCGAACCCTCATGACCCCCAGTACAAGTCTGTCCGTCCAGGCAGCTCCAGCCAGGCCCAAGCTCGCCCACGAGTGAGTTCTGCCGCCCCGTGCTCTGTCGTCTGGCATCTGCTCTCAAAACCTGGTGGCAACAGGAATATTTAAAACTCAGGGCTGCAGAGTGCCACACGGTCTGAGTGCCAACTGCTCTTGCCACTCACGCCACACTTCTCTCAGGAAAGGCTGCCTGGAATGAAGGTGACAGCCGCAGGCCAGGCTCAGTCGAAGCCCCGTTGGACGCAGCACCGGGTACTCGGGTGACAGCCCAGGGAGACGCGCAGCATTTGTGCAGAGCCCTCCACGGAGCATGTCGTGTGCGAGCCAGGGTCACATCCGCACGTGTCGTCCTTAACCAGCTCAGGGCGATCGAAGCCAGGGCTCACCTGCAGTTTCCACGATTGTGATTTATTGAGGAGGGGGGTGTGAATAATGCGGGGGACTTGACCGACCATTGGCCCTTAATTCCTCTCATTTAGACAGGCTGCTCTTCACCATAAAATCATCATTCTGTAAATGCGTTTTATTTTAAAAGTGACATGTTGGACTGGCCTGTGCTTAAAGGCAAATTACTCTGGATTGCCGGTTTCCCAACCAGGCTATGAGGGTTCCAGCCCACTCGACCCAGGCGACAGAAGAAAATCTAAACGGGAGACAAAGATGACAAAGTCGGGAGGGTATAGTTCAGTGGTAGACTGCATGCTTAGCATGCAGAAGGTCCTGGGTTCAGTCCCCAGTACCTCCAATAAACAAACAAATAAATAAAGCTAATTACCCTCCACGTAAACAAAGATGACAAAATCTACCATCCCTACCTGAGGCCCGCAGGTCCATTCACCACCAAAGGCAGACCTGCTATAAAGTGAGGGGACCTGTGCTCGGTAACTGGGCCTTGTCTGCAGCTCAGCACTGGGCCCAGGATCATCTCCTGAACGTAACTTACATACAGGTGCCCGAATGAGCCCAGGTGGCTCCTCACTTCACTGAGATCCAAAGCCAGGTGGGCAGTGAGTTCGTCTATTGCCTTTCCTTGCTTAGCTCTCAACAGTGATTTGGGGAACAAGTGAATGATTGACGTATGCAGCTGCCAGTTCACATCCAGACCCATGGTTACGCTCATTTGCTGAGCAGAGCACCTCCATGCTCTGAGTCTCTGGCTCTCAGGGCGCTGCAGCCAAGCCCCTTCAAACCTGAGAGTATTTATGCAAAAAAGAGCCAGCCCCTGCCTCCCAGGGCTGCTGCGAGGTCAGACAAGTTAGCTATGGCCGTGACTGGCAAACCGAGACGTGTCTGCAACGATTCGTTGTTGCAGTTACTATTACAACTCCTTAGCATCGAAACCTTCAATAACGCTCCACCACCGAGACAATAAAAGGCAAACCCAGTAGCCAAGACCCATCACAACCCGTATTTCCTCGCCTGCTTTACATCTATCTCCCTTCCTCTCAGTGTGAGCCAGCCATTCCAACCGTACATCTTTTTGTTAATCCTTGAACACGTGATGTCTTGAACACGTGGTTTTACTTTTGTTCATATCCTCCTGAAATACCCCGGCTTCCTCTCAGCTCAGCTGCCTAAATTCCATCCTTTCATAAAGCAGTGGTGTATTTTTAGAATCTACTGTGTGCTCCACAAGGTTGGGCACGAGACCCAGGCTGGCCGGTGAGGGTCATAAGCCCCCGCTGGACACGGCTAATGCTGCACGGTGGGGTCGCATGACTCAGCCTGAGCCAAGGAGCATGGTTTTAAGGATTCACCTAGGCCCCGGGAGAGAAAAGGTTGTACTGTTTCCCTTGGATCTCTTGCTGCCTGAGAACAGAGAAGGAGCAATTCAGAAACTCTTAGGCTGTCTTGATCTTTCCTTTAAACTTTCTAATTACATGAGCCCATTAACTACCTCTTTTGGCTAGTTCGAGTTTGGTTTTTCTCATTTGAACTCAAAAGAACTGTGACCAATACCAATATTAATAGTAGTTCCATATGAAGGTGAAATAATATTATGTGAGCTGCTTAATATATATGATATCTTTTCATTCTCTACTTTCGCAATTGCAGACCTGCTGAGAATCAGAGAGGTTTGATAATTTTCCCAAGGTCACACAGCAGTGCCAGTGTCAACTGTCAAGACTCCCAGATGAATAGTCCATTCTCATCATATGCCACTGGAGGCACTAACCTAAGCGGACAGCTTTGGGAGGTGTAAGAAGGGTTACTGGTCTTACAAGGCCCCGTTCTCAAGGACTGACTTTGCTGGGAGGGGCTCCACAGTAATCCCCTAGGGTGAGGAGTGGGCTGTTACCAAGTGCACCTCCCGCCGCCCTCCGCTCACCCTTGCAGCCAGGCCAGACTCCTAATGAATGGCCAGTGAGAAGTACACTGAAGTCCAGCGTGAATCAGTGAGAGCACTGATGAAACTGCTTCCAGTGCTGGAGCAGAAAGTAAGCTGAATGCCTTTCAGGGACATACGGCCCTGTGCCCTTCCAAGTTCCCGGAGAGGAAAGGAAAACGCACTTGGTGGGGGGTGGGGGGGAGCAACCAACACGTAGTTCTAACGTTGACTCAACATGTGCAATAATCCCTCACTTAGCCCATCACGTTGAAGAAGGCAACAAAGTGATTTCAGAGATAACGGAAACTCGCTGTTTATTTTTTCACTGTTCACACTTTTGAATGAAACATTGGACATTTCAGGGTGCTATTAAAAAGGTTTCCTGAACACGATTTTATCACAACCTAAGGTCTGGAGGTTATTTGGAAGCATAGAGTGTTAAAAGCACAGGTTGAGTTGAACTGCCTGGGTTTGTCTCCTAGTTATGCAATTGTCCAACTGATGTGACCTTGGGCAAGTTAATTAACCTCTCTAAGCTACACTTTCCACATCTGTAACACAGGGATACTAGCAGGACCATTCTCATTTAAGGGCTGTGAGAATTAAATACGTAAGTAAAACGCTTAGCACTGTGCCAGTCAAAAAAATATTAGCCCTTTTTCAGTTGTTGTGAGAAATAACATTGTTCATGTTGTTACTTTCTGTCATCAATTATTATTTTTTGTAAAATAGTGATTTCTTTAGGATCTACAGAGGTATGTAGGTGGGTTTACAACATCCCTAAATGGTCCCAGGCTGTTTCATAGGTTTTTTTTTTCCCTACTTTCTGTAGTTCTTTTGACTCTGTAAGATTTCAGGCCATGAGCCATTACTGCTATCAGGCTGGACGTTATTTACATTCTGCTTCCAGCGTACAATATAACCAAGCTTGTGAAAATTCCGTATGAAACCAGATTCATACCATTAGGCTTTGCAGTAACTCTCTCGGCCACTAGAGGTCTACCCCCCACTCACGGGCTCACTGCGGTGCCGGGCTTCCCAGAGGTCGCGGGTCTCTCCAGAGTTCCATGTTGAAACAAACCAAACTGCGTTGGACACTGCAACGATCTCCTTAATCTGGTATTCAGAGCTCTCCACCGTGGGGTTCAGACCTACATTTCTAACCTCCTAGTCCACTGTTTACCACATACAAAGCATTACTCCCAGGCAAAGCATATTCCACTGTTCCCCATTTGGACCTCTTCCATCTCTGTGTGTTTACACACACTATTTGCCCCCGCCAATAAGCAACTGACACCCCCTATACACACAGACACACACACACACACACACATGCAATCCCCAGTGCTCTCTACATCTAAATTCTCTTCATCCTTCAAAGACTGATCAAGGGGCACCTCTTTACGAAGCACTGCCTGCACTTCAGCTTAGGGGACCTAGCCCCCACTTTGGACTCAATGCACTTAGGTCTATACCAATCCCCCCAACTGCTGATGAGTCCCAGACTGTTAGTGACGGATCTCAAACGATTACTTTGTACCTTGATTTAACTCAGTGCACACTTGATCCTTTGCCACTCCGATGAGACTGTAATCTCCTGAGGCCACAGGGGTCTTTCTATTCCACGTGAGTCTCCAAGAGCGACAAAAGGAAAGTCTGACCACTTATGGAGCATCTTATATGCACCAAGCACATTGCTGGCCATTCCATAATCTTGATTGGTAAGCCTAGTAGATGGATACTTCTGTTACCTTTGCAGAAAATGAGCCTTAAGGACACAAAACTACTTGTCCAAGGCCACACTGTAGGTAAACCAAAAGCCAGGATTCACAGCCAGATCGGACCCGGAAGGCCTAGTATTTCTGCCCCACTAAATCATGTCTACTTAGCATTGCATGTGGTACCTCCTGAATAAACATTTAGGGCCTGCTTGACTAGCTAAGGAGCATCTTGTGCCGAACATCCCATACCTGGTACTAGTAAACCATCAACCAAGTCGTAACAAGTGACACTAGTCCTCAGACTCCCTGAGTCTCTGTGTGATGAACCAGGCAGCTCAGTAGTCCCCCAACAAGCCGAGGCTGCTTAAAGCTGGGAGAGCCTCCTTCTCCGGCCAGTGCGGCCTCTGAAGGCACTATGCCCGGCCCACCCGCCCACTACAGGTTTGAAGGAATCTAATGATCTTCTCAGATGAAAGCCGGGCAGGTGAAAGCCACCGAGAAGTGACACAACAGCACACAAGGCAATTATCAAAGAGCGCACAGAGGCTCACACGCACGTTTTCCCTGCTAGGAGCTCCCCAGTTCCAGCAGCACTACAATTCGGTTAGCCATAATATTATGAAAGCTGCTGCAAACAACTGGATTCCATTTCAAACAGCATAAATTAACAAATTGCACGTGTGCACACACAGCATCTGCTAACCTAATAATTAAGACATTAAAAAAGTCACCTAATGGCACCAAAGTCAGGATAAGGGGATAATTGTTACAGTGCTTAAGAAAAATTTAAAGACACATAATCCAGTCGCCCATGGAGCGCACCAAACGGAAGGCTGCTTTTTCATGGTCTCTTTGAGCCCCGTGTTTGGATTAGCACGATGTGAAAGGCAGCAACTGCTGTTATGTAACTAAACCCTGCATATACAGTTGTCAGTCTGGGTAAATTTAACTCTGCAGGTTTAAGGCAGGGCTCTTGCCAGAGCAGAACTTAGGAAACGAGGAAAATTTAAAGACATATCGCCCCATGGACCGCAGGGCCAGGCGGGGTAGGGAGCCGATGGGGAGGGCCAGCGCAGCCTGCCCGGCCCAGGTCAGGGCCTTAGCCCCGCCTGGGTAGCTGCTTTGAAAACAATGAGGGCTGACAAGAGCATGGTTGTTCAATTACCAAGCCTTCTGCATTTTCTCTCTCCCTCCATAGCAATAAAGGCACTTAGGGGGCCTAATGGAGTTCGGAGGGAAAGGCACCAGAGTTAGGTTGCTTTCCAGCAAGAACAGAGTGGTTCCCTCCCCCAGGCGAGGGCGCCACCAAGGCCATTGTGTGGCCAAGGCCGCAGCACTGAGGCCTGGGCTCTAGGCCTGGCTCTGCACTGCCACATCCCCCCAGCTCCACCCCGTGTGGCTCAGAAGCAGCCCCGTCACCTCCCTGTGCCTCAGGTTGGCCAACTGCAAAATAGGAACGAGGGTTAACTCTCCGGGAGGCCCTTCCAAGTCTCCCATTTCTCCCTGGGGTTTTATCGGCAGATCTTTATTCATTACAGACAAGGAATAACTCTGCAGGGAACCTCTCATTCTAAACTGGGCTGTGTCAGGTGAGGCCAAGAGAAGGACATTCACTGGGAGCTGTCAAGATGTCAAGAAAGATAAATCCACTGGACCATGTTTCCAGTCCTCTTCACTCCCCAGCAGAACTCATTATGAACTGGGCTTGTCCTGGACCCGATCCAAAGAGCCTTGGTGAAGTCGATCTCAACAAATGATGAGACGTGCTCCCCATGCACAGCTCAAAACCAAGAGCCCACTGCCACGCGGGAAGGCAAGGGACCCTCAGGGAGCTCAAGGGAGGCTCGAGAGCCCTGTCGGTTTGTGTGTTGTGTGCTTCGTGTGGTGTGAGGGGCATGTTTTACAAGGATAGAGTGGAGTGGGAGAGATGCTGAAAAAACTCACAGCAGAGGGGAGCAAGATTTTCTACTCTGTTTTGTAAGCTCAACAGGGCCAGACTCAGCAAGCAAGCAAGATGCTCACCTCAGGCACCAAGTTTAAAGGGGGCCAAGCAACTCAGTCATCAAGATAAACAACATTTTAACACAATACTTTAAAAGTTAATATCCATGAAAAAAAATCATGATGAGCAAAATATCAGAATCTTGAATAGAGAGAGAAGCAGTCTAGCAATGACCAGACAGCCAGATTCTTCTAAAAGAGCAGGTCTATTTTGTATGAAATAAACTATCACAACATCTTCCAATTCCACTTTAAATTTAAAATAACCAGGGGAAATTATTGCTGATGATCGACCCACGTTGTAAACCTCGTCACATCCACATCTGCATTTGCTGAACATTCTGATCGCGGATATTCGGGAAGGAGGACTATTCTGCAGAATCATGCTGGTTGGATAGACCAAAGATAGGGTATCCGGCTTCTGTCTGCTAAGACTAGACTGTGCAGAAATTCTCAAGGATGACTCAAGAAAAGTTTGTGTCCTGGAAGGCGACAGTATCCAAAAAAGGTTTATTCTAGAAATGACAATTCTTTAAAATAATTACCAGTCAAGTATTGCTAAAGCTCTGGCCTGCATTTTATTTTCCTCTAAAAAGAAAAGATAATTTTATATGCAGCTATGTGTTTATATTCTGGAAGCATAATTCTAACTATGTCACCCCTCACTCAAAAGCCTTACATGGCTCCCAATTGCCTACGGACTTCAATTCAAACTCTAAAGTCCAAAGGAATCAAAAGCCTTACTCTCTACACTAAGTCCTATGATTCTGCTTTCTTCCCCTTTTCCCCGGCCACATGCCAGCAGGTCTGTGCCTTCCCCCACCCAGCCTGGCTTTCCAGCTTTCCTGTGTCGCTGAGGCTGTGCCCTGCCCCGAGAAGCAGAAACACCCTTCTCTCACTTTCCGCAACCATCTCTTCCTCTAAATCTCATTCATTCTTTCAGTCTCAATTTTACAGATGTCTCCCCCACGAAGCCTTGGAGCTCGGCTGGGTGCTAAATTATAGGACAAATTAATGTTAGTGAGAAATAGCTCCAAATAGCTTTTGTATTTCAGTTTAACCGTAAATTAACCAAAACACTGAGCTGACCAAAAACGCCTCTTTGTCAAAGCACACTGATTCCTCCTTCTGTGCTCTCGGGAGCAGTACTGGTGGGGAGATAAAAGAAAAAGGAAAAAATAAAGCTCCCTTTCCTCAGTGGTTCCTCCTGGAACAAAGGAGGTGTTCAAGAGATGAATCAACAAACACATCCGACTTCCAGTAAAGATGAAGGATGGAAACAAGGTATGTCCAGTAGCCCCAGATAGAGAGACAAGATGAATATTCTCTGGATCCTGAAAACCATACACACACACACACACACACACACACACACACACACACAAGCACACACCACTCTTGGCCCAAGCAGAGAAGGAAAGAAAAATTCCATTTCAACTCGTGAGGCTTAACTGAAGCCCCCTGGCTCTCCCCGGCCTGTGCCTCCTGCCCCCGGTGATTTGCTTCCACAGCTAAGGGCCTGGTGCTCAAAGCCTGCTTTTCCCTGAGCAGAGCAATTCAAAACCATCTTAGTCACACAGATAGAAGGTGAAAGTATCTTCCCAGCAAACGACTGGACTGAGGTCGAGTTTATCAAACCAATTACACTGAGATGTTATGGGAAGGGGGGCCAGTGTAACCACACATGACAGGGATAATCAAAACTGCTTACACAGTGAATCAGGAAGCTGATAACAGGCTGACAACGGCGTACACCTGACTGAGGAATTTCAGCCTCAGATCCCCCAGGCTTGTAAAACAGAAGTAACAATTCAGAACAAGCTGAGCAGCACTGCCGGGCACCTGGGTGCCTCTGGGATGAAGGATGGAGGGTGAGGAAGGCCTGGTACTAGGGGCCTGGATGGGCTCTGGGAAAGGCCCACCTGGAAGACCATGGTTTGCAGAGAGTGATGTCTCATTATGCCCCTCAAAAACATCTTCATGGGTCCTGACCTTGGACGCCACAGAAACCCAGCACTAAGCCAGGGGACTCTTTGGGGAGCCGAAGGAGACAGATGGAAGTCAAAGTTGTCCATTGCGGTGAGGACTGGAGACCGCCGAGCGCCACCCGGCAGACATCAGGGAAAAGAGTCACTTTGCATGGTCTCTGGCCTAAACTGGCTTTCTGAGGAATGGCCTAGAAAGCCAGGTAGGAAGCACCCTACACGTTTGGAAGGTCTCTCTCCTCTCGGGACACTGCTTCTAGGGGTTTAGAGAGCCATCCAGGGTAGGCAGGACACGCAGAGTGGGGGTCACTGTATACCCCAAATAAAATAGTCATCAATTAACTCTGGGGAACACAGAGTGACTGCAAGGCCCGCGGGACCCAGAGCAAAAGCAAACTGCACGAGATACCTAATGAATCACTGACAGACAGGACACCAAAATAGAGGCCCTAAATAAAGCAGCTGACCTGGAAAGGGAAATAAATACCTGCATTTTAAAGGAGGGGCCCCGTATCTCTCTGTGCCTCGCTGGGTTTTGTTTTCTGTTCACAATGGGGTGCCCTGAAACACCCTAACAAGTTCGGCTGACTCAGGGCACAGGCTTAAACTTTATCAACACCTGTGACAGCTGTGATCTGCATCAAGTTCAAGGCTGTCCTGTTGGCAGTTGTTGCACTTAATTGAGTGAAAAAAGCTGTCAGGCTAAAGCCCCAATCCCAAGGTAAATTCACTCTGAACTAACCATCTGCCGGGGCTTCTCCCAGGGTAGTCAACACTTACCATCCAGAGGGCTGGATTCACTTCCTCATAATTAGATCATTCCTGAATTAAATTGACGGTCCCAGGGAAAAAAAAGAAGAAAAAAATTGCAAAGTGTGTTCTGAGACCAGAAAGCAGAAGCCGACTTGTTTTAACAAATGCAAGAGACTACATATTTTTTCACGGCGATAGAGCAGCACAATAAATGATTCTTCTAAATCAGGCTTCACAACAATGATTATCTTCCATGCCACCCTCGTCATTTACATTCGGGTTTTTGTTCTGGAAGTTGAGGCATTTCCTGGAGGCACCGCACACAAACCCAAAGGATGGGTAGCTACTGTTTTCAGACCCAGGTGCCGGAGCGAGGTAAGACCAGGTTGCGCAATCTTACGAGATGCTGTGAATGTGAAAGTCTGTGAATTTGTTGGTACATCCATGAACCTGCTGCTTATTCTAAACAGGGAAAGAATTACAGGCGGTTTCTTCCATCCTTCAGTAGCCACGGGTGGGTGGAAAGGCTGGGGGTGAGGGAGGCAGGTAAAACAATCCACTCAGAGATAAATCTGCAACCAGGCCCCCAAAGCAATGCAATCAGGCCGGCAGCAAAAAGAGGTGAAGATACGAAACAGAGGCGGGTGGGATTCTGGAGGTTTCTCTGTAAACATGATTTCATTCCCTACCAGTAATTGGGTGCTTTGCCTCTAGTCAGATTCAGTCCTGTGGGTACTTAACGGCACAAGGTTTTTTTCAAATACTGCAGATTAACTCAAATTTTTCCAGGAAATATTTCTGAATTAACTCAAGTATTTAGCAATTCTTTCTATTGTTCTTCAGAAGTGTGCATGCCACTTGGTTATCATTACATTTCTGATGAGACAGGGACAGAGAGTAAGCGAACCACTGTCTCCCAGGGCCTCCTCTAGCCACAGGCCAGGAAAGATTAATGTAACTCAAAATAGAACGAGACCAACTCATTTTTGCCTGAATATCCAGATTAGACATTTCCATGCCCACTTTTGTAGGGATGTGATGTGAGAGGTAAGAGAAAGGGAGAGGGACAGAAACAGAGGAAGAGCCATTAGGTCCTCTTAACACCACAGACTAAACAGAACCTGAGAGATGGCCATACGTAACATTTCTCACATGTGCCTGGTTTTAATAGCTACTTGAAGCATTTCATAAACACACAGCGTTTTTTACGTCTTTCTTTTAGAAATTTAGATTCAGGAGGTCTGGGCTGGGTATCAGTAATCTATTCTGAAACACATGCTTGCCAGAGGCCCAAACTTAGAATAAAATACAGAAGCCAGAAGCAAAGCCAAAGACACAGAAGTAATGACCTCATGATGCCACGATATGGGTGGGGGCGGGGAGGCACACAGCCCTATACGTACATACCGGGGGAGGGGGCATAGGGACCATGGTGCTAAAGCCCTCACAGGGGCAGAAGATGTGACTTTGTATCCTGGCTAGGCCAAAAGCTAGAGCTGAGATCTCTAATAAAACACACAGCCAAAAAAAGCTTCCCACTTCATGAAAGAAACACTCCAAAAACCCTACTCCTGACCCAGGGAAGTAAAAAAAGAAATTTGCCATCTACTGAGAATTCCAGGTGGGTGTTAAAAAAAAAGTCTCTAAGAAGGTGAAATCCTAAACCAATGCAATATGCAAATGTATCCAGCTTCGGAATTTATACTACCCTTGTGCTGTACGGTAGGGACACCTCCACAGCTCAATACAGAGAGGGCTCCCTGATAAAAAATTCTGACTGAAGATGAGTTTGCAATCAAAAATTCCAGTCACATAAGGAAAAGATCCACTCTACATAAGATACAAATGACAAAAATTAGCACCATAAGAATTTGATGTGAGAGAAAGTTATGGAAGGGTCTATAAAAGAAACTAATCTGAAATTGTTAAAAAGGTTAAAAAGAGAAGAAATGGGACAAACAATGAAGTAACAGAACACTATGGCAAAACATAGACCAAGCTGAAAAAAAATTTCTAGAAAGAACAAACATAAGTCACTTAAAATTAAAAACTCAAAGAATGTGACCTAAAAGAATGTGTTTGGTATGTTTCCATTGATACAAAATTCACCATGAGCAAAATGAATCTATGATGATGGAAGTCAGAATAGCATGTAGTTTTGGGAGGGTACTGCCTGGGAGAGGCTCTTCAAGGGAGCAGACATCATCCACCATCTTGATCCGGGTGATGAGTACAGAAGTGTATTCTACAGGTAAGGCCATGATTACTGCTCTGCATGCATGTTAAACAACCATGTTAAAAATTCAATGGGCAGCTTAGATGCAAATTACACATAGATTAGTGAATTTGAAGAGAGAAGCAAGGAAACCTCCCAGGATGTTACACAGAGAGAGAGAGAGAGAGAGAGAAAAGATATGAAAGAGAAGAGAAAGAGGATAAAATGAAATCTCCCAGACACAGAAAAGGAGTTTCAGAAAGAGGGAGGAAAGAGACAATGTCTGAGAATCTTCCAGAATGAAAGGAAAGCATTATCAGAATGAATAAGCCCACCAAATCCTGAGCAGAATGAAGACACAAACCACGCCGAAACATATCGTAGCGACCCTGCTGAATGGCAAAGAAAGAGAAAATCTTCAAAGCAACCAGCAAGACAAATTACCTATAAAGAAAGGAGCAACAATGTGACTGGCAGCAAACACGTCACCTGCACGGTCGGTGCCTCCTACTGGTCAGAGGCCACTCGCTGCCAAGTTGTTGACAACACGGAGAATGAATTTTGTTGGAAATGATTGCAGTGAGAACATTTTTCACACCAAGGCCTTCCTTCATTCAGGTTTTTATTGAGCACCTACTCTGTGCCAGCTTGGTCAAGGAACTTCCCTGCTCTCCAAGAGATCAAAACTCTGGATTCTGGTGAGAGGTAAGGGCTATGATGGCAGAAATACAGAGGCTCCACAAGGACAAGGAAATATAACTAACTCAGGGGGGGAGAGATCTGGGAGGGCTTCTAGGAAGAAGCAAATCCAAGCTGAGATCCATCAGAGGAATAGGAGTAGCGATGGAAGGCTTTAAACTCTGTAAGAGCAGGGGCTTGTCTGCATACTATTGTATCTCTAGGATTCAGAACAGTACCTGGCACCAGGGAGGGGCTCTCTGAATGCTTACTGAATGTATGAATGAATGAGTGGGCAAATTGAGGAGTGGCTGGAACACAGGGGCAAGGGAAAGCACGTGGAGGTGAGGAAGCATCGCATGTCTGAGCATCAAAGTTCGGTACAGCTAGAGAAGAGAGCACAGGGTGAGTACGGGGAGGACGGGGCGATGGGGACACGGGCGCAGGATGAGGCTCGAAAGCTTTTCAGGCTTTGTTAAAGGGTTTGGATTTTCTTTTAAGAGCAATAGGCATTCCATGAAGAGTTTTAAGCAAGGAAGAGCTATATTAGATTTGCATTTGCAAAAGTCACTTGAGTCCTAGTGTCAATGTCAAGGAAGTGAGCGCTGTTCTATAAGGAGAAAGAATACTTCCTCACTAGTAATATGAGGAGCAGCTTTCAGATTTCCACCCAAAAGAGCTTGAGCAAGAAGGGAGGGAGGGAGAGAAAGGGGAGAAAAGGAGGGGGAGAGGGGAGGGCTGGGGGAGGGAGGGGAGGAGGGAAACGTACATGAGCAGGTCTAAGAAATAAACATAAAATCCCGGCCATCCAAATCCTACAGTGGGTGTGTTTTCCAATCAGCCCCGAGGCTTATGGTAGAGATAAAATAGGAAAGGAATATGTCCCCAGCTCCAGCTGAACATTCTGTTCAGGCTTTTCAATCTAAAAACTTCCATGTGCTGGTCGGCACCGTCGCCCTTCCCGTGTTGTTTGCCCTGCACTGGGCCAAACCCTGCCCTGAAATATCAACGTGTCACATGTGGGCCCTGGCAAGGCTTACTGGCTCGATGAAGTCTGAGTGTTCCCCTCTTCCTGCAAAAGCAGGGAACCGGAGAAGGGTCCACGGTAATAATTATGACTATCCCTGTATGGACAGCTCCCGTACAAGGGGCGGCAAACCCACAGAATCTGGCTGAACAAAAGCATGCCCCAGCCGGTGCCAAGTTCAGCAGCTTCTCTGTTGGCAGCTCCTGTTGGGGCTTCAAAGCCCTGAAGTTGCTGGGGAGACTCTGAGGATGCCTCGGCCCGGCGCTCACGGGCCCTGGCATCTGTACCCTCCACGTCTTTAAGATTCACAGCCCACAGCACACACAGCTGCCAAGCCACAATCACAGGTTGCTCTCTCTCACCAATCAGTTAAAGTTACTCGTCAGAACTGCACACAGGAATTCCTCCAGCAAGATGGGAAGTCGGCCAGAAGTCGGCCAAGACAGTGAGGAAGATAGTTCAATCTCAAGGAGTTATCTGGCATGAGACTGTCTTGGCCCCGAGAAGGGGGACAGGATACCTAAGGAGTGGAAGGAAAACCTGCCACTAGAAGTATGAAGAAGCTGCCACAGGAGCAGCCAAAGGGCAAGAGAAAGTGAAGGACAACCTCCAGGGGCGGCCATGGTCAGCTGACTGGGCTGAACACTACACAACTCCAAGGAGCTCTATCCGCCTGCACTGCAAGCCCCCGCCTCTGCAGATGGAGAGGCACAGAAACAGAGACGGAAAGGGACCCCGGGACGGGAGGCGGGTATAGCTCAGTGGTAGACTGCATGCCTAGCACGCACAAGGTCCTGGGTTCAATCCCCAGTGCCTCCATTAGAAAACAAACAGATCTGATTACCTCCCCTGCCAAAAAAAAAAAAAAGACTACATACCCAGAAAGGGACCCTAGGACCCCAAGGCTGTTGTCCAGACACACTTATCACAGTTGGGGGAAGGGGAGGGGTACCATGTTCTGGGCTCTGAATAACCCACCCGTAGAGGCCTCAGGCTTCTCATCTGCACGATGTGGGGGTCATCACCTAGGGATGTGGAGAGAATTTTAGGACTGGGCTCAGTGTGCCCAGGGCCTGGAACAAAGTCAGTGACCAAAAAGTAGGTACTCCAAACTATTATGAACTCATATCAAATCCCGTATCAAACTCCAGGATGACGATTCTCGCAAACTCACTAAAGATATGGCTAATGTTTTATTTTATCTTTGTAACCTGAACACCCCCCCACCGCCCCGGACAGCGCCTGGCAAGCGTAAGAGCTGAAGATGTGGCTGTGGAAGGAAGGCGGGAGGAGGACGGTGGAGGGGAGGGAAAGAGGGAACGAGCCAGGGACGTGGTCCTTTATTTCTCTGTCTTCAGCTCCTAGCAACAGCATCAGGCACTACTGGGAAGCTAACATTGTCACCAATACCGTGTGTTGTATAGTAAGTATCTATCCATCGTCTACTTACAAAACAATAGCTGAATGCCTCCTATGCACAAAGTGCTGTGTTGGCATCACTGGAAAACACAAAGGTAATGCTACTGCACCCCTGTCCTCGAGGATCTGACAGCTGAGGCGGAGACGCATGCCTAAATCATCCTAGCGATTATCAACCAGGAGCCTGGAACATGGGTCCAAAGAAGAGGGGCTGCTGGCCTTCCCTCCCCTGTTCCATCCGTAAAGTAACATGACACTGTTTTCCTAACTGCTTGCTTCCTGACTGAGAGAAGGGAAAGTTTTCTCTCCTTAAAGCTGTAGGAGGGAAGGGTAAGAACACGACCTTGCCTGGAAGCAGCCCGCTCATCCCTGGGAAGGCCTGCAAGCACCCAGCCCTGGAAAGCGTCCCTGCCCGCAGCTCAGGCTTGGCACAAGGGAGGGTCTGAGGTTTACTAAAGAATGTCCCGGTTTATCTTCTCTACAACAACCCACCAGATGGATTCAACCCAGGCAAAGCTTTCCCAGGACCCAGGAGGCAGGGTGTGATGCTCCAAACATCACTTCCACCACTGGGAATAGGAAACCGGCTAACATCGAAATTCCAAAAGATATGACTGATGCTGTTTACAATTAGCTTGTTAAATAAAACCGAGTCAAGCTGCCGGCTTTCAGAGGCCTAGCCCTGTTACGCAGTTGGAAGGATATACGTGTGTGAACCTATGTGTGTATGTGTACATATGAATATACAGACACACACATTACTTGTGGATCCACGTTTCTGAAATTTAGACAAGAGCATGGCCACAAAACACGTGGACCACGTGGAGACGAGAAAGGCAAAGGGAGCAGCCTTACTCCTTCATCCTCCCTGACACACGAGCCGAGGATGGACTCCGGGAAACTGAATGGCCCTGGGAGCACCAGAAGATGGAAACCTACTGCAGATCAGCCTCATTTCAAGCGCTAAACTCCAAACAGGAGGAGCCATTTGAGAAGCATCCAGAACCCTGAGCAGCTACTCTCCATGAGCCAGGAGCTTACAAACGGAAATCCACACCCCTTCTTCACTCACAGCACAAAAAGAACACCCAGCACCGAAATTCCTAGCACTGTCTAGCCTGTGGCGTCTCTTTCAAGAAATCAACGGCCCGAAAACTTAAGTCTTCTCATTCTGGCTACCTTTTCTTTGCAATTACATTTAGTGGTCTTCGCGATTTAAGAGCTGAAAAGTAAAGCGTGGGTTTCCCTGCCAGTACGTCCCTCCTTGGATTTGCGTTGTTAATAACAGTGCTGGTGACTTCCACAGGAAAATGCTGAAAGTGACATTATTAACTCAGAATAACGGCCGGTGTCCTTAAATCTTGCTCCCAAGTATTTTGTCACCCGATGTTTAACACAACAAGCAGACTGTCATCGGGAAAGCTTCTGACCCAAGCTCCCGAATTGGGAAACTTCACGTTTATTAATCATGTATCACAGAGAAAGATCTACAGTTAGTGCTTTCCCATTTACTGATCGTTACTATGTGGCTGTTTAATTACATTTTCAATGACCCAGCCAGCTCAGTACACTGACTCGGAAGGGTTTAAGTGGTTTAAAATGCAAAACTCTGGCCTTTTCTACAAAGGAAGACGCGAGATAAAGAGCTAGCATTTCTCTAAGACAGATCTGTTCTTTCCCCATATGGAGTAGGCTACAGTGAGAATAAGTGCCCCACAGGATGAAAAAGGAGGAAAAAGGGATGTGCATCAGCTGATGAACAGATAAACAAACTGGGGTATATCCATGCAATGGAATAGTATTCAGCAAGAAAAAGGACCCGGATGCCAGTATCTGCTACAACGTACATGAACTCCAAAAACATGACACTAAGTAAAGGAAGCCAGATGCAAAAGACCACATATTATATGATGACATTTAAATAAACATCCAGAAGGGGAAAATCTCTATAGAGACAGAAAGTAGATTAGTGGCTCTTAGACTGGGAATAGGAAGAGGCAGTAACAATGAATAAGCAGGAGGGATCTTTTTAGGGTGACAGAAGTGTCCCACAATTCGATTGTGGTGGTGCTTATACAATTGCATAAATTTACTAAAAAATCATAGAATTGTACACTTAAAAAGGGTGAATTTTACGGTATGTAAAGTATGCCTCAATTTTTTACAAAAGATAGAAAAACATAAGGAAGGCATATTCGTCACTGAATTTCTTTAAAAGTTGGGTCTTCATCACGAGGTCATAGAACATCTGCACTGGCGGGAACTTGCAGTTCGGTGCCTCCCTGAGCTACACCTGGCGCTCACCTGAAGACGGTGGGGCTGGGGGCTCGGGGTGGTGAAGGCCAACTGCTCAAAGCCGCCTACATAATTAATGGTCGAGCTGGGATGAGAACCCAGGGCTCCTGATGACTTGTCTCATGAGCTCTTCGCAGTTTATCTTCATTACGTTGCTTCATGCAAACACTCAGGGCATTAACCTTAGTAGATAATAAAATACATTCACAAACAGATGTGCCTGGGTCAAAGGTCAGCATTTGGGGGCTAGAGAGCATGCTGGATAACCATGAGTTATCCATTCCCTGCTCCCATTGGGGCTTGTTTACTTCATTTTCTTGTCTTCTCCATATTTGCTTTCATGTGACACCTATGTGTGACTTTCAGATTGAAGATTCTCTCCTCACCCCAGAGAGTCACAGATGTGTTTTTTTAGAAACTGAACCAACTCTAAAAGTCTCGCTGCTTCAGTACAACCAACAGCAAACATCCTGATTCAGACCTAGCCACAGGGGCTTGTCTTTCTAAAAGAAATGTAAAATAGATCTTTATTTGCCACAAAATTAAAATGTGATCCAATTATGCAGAATAGGAAGGAACTTGTTGTTGAATTACGTTAAAAAAAAAATCACCCACACTAATTTAAAACAATGATACCACAGCCTTAATTACCTCGGGCTTTACTACAGGAGCTTTCAAACAGTACAGGGATATGATGGAACACAGCCTTGCCTATGATAAAACTTAACACAGGAAAATAGGATTCTGTTTAAACAAACAAATGGAGCAAGTTAAAAATCTTAAACAACTTTTTGGAGACAAGTCGACCACCCTGAAAATTATTAGCAAGCTTTCAGTATCAAACAATATTACAGACTATCTGTATGTGTCCCTCCCACACCAAATTCAAACGATGACGCCCTAACCACCACCACCCCACCCAAGTGATGATATGAGGAGGTGAGATCTTAGGGAGGGAGTCAGGTTTAGATGAGGTCATGAGAATGGGGTCCCCAGTGGAATTAGTGCCTTTACAAGAGGAGGAGGAGATACCAGAACTTGCTCACATCCATCATGTGAGGATACAGGAAAAACATGCCCATCTGTAGGCCAGGGAGAGGGCTCTCATCAAGAAGCAAGTCTGCCAGCTTCTGAATCGGAACTTCCCAGCCTCTAGAACCATGAGAAAATAAACATGGTTTAAGCCACCCTGTCTATGGCATCTTGTCACTGCAGCCTGAGCTAAAACAACCAAATAGTTTACAGGTGTGTAGACCTGTGCACAATTCATTACAGTGATCAAGGCTAGGTGGTTATACAACATCCCTTTCTCAGGAACACGATCAGGGGTTGGTTATATATGTGCATTAAAGTATGTGAGAAAATATTTAGCCTTCCCAAATCTGCATTTTGCAAGGGGCTATTCTTGCAGTGACTTACTTATACATTTATAGCCCATCTCCCAATGCTTTCGCCTTGGCATAAAGTGAAAATTAAAATAGAACTGCATATTTAGCTCAACTTCCCTGTCACAGAACCAGTCCTTAACTTTCTAAAATGTATGACTTTAGCCTTAAAAATGGTGCCCATCTCCAAACCGCTTCACTTTTCAGTTGTCTGTACATATACAGGGGCCAGTTGGACGGATGCACACAGGATGCTGGGGGTTCCCCCAAGAGGCAAGTGTCTCCTCCTCTAGAAACACGGGGAAATATGCCATTGGTGAGGAAGGGCAGAGCTTCGCTGCCCAGTACGTGTGGAAGCTCAGAATTTCAATATACCAGTGACCTCACGCTCAAGAAGGCTCCACGCTGCTCCAAGGGATCGAAGTTGTCTGGCCGGTCTTTCTCTAACAAAACCCAGCACTCTTCCCCTATTGCAGCTGAATGACCCAAGTGCTACTTAAAGTGGAAAGAAAAATTCCAAAACTGAAGGCGGGACTTGTGCAACGAGGTCTGTCTGAGCCCTAAACCAGAGGACCTTTGGGTAAGGAACAGAGATGCTGTTTCAAATCATGGGGCTTAACCCCGTATCTATTACAACAGAAGAAAAGAAAAGAACTTCAAACTGCAAACCTCTAAATGACCAAACCCTAGATATGCCCTCATTAGCCCAAATGACCCCGTTTACTGAATTCGCTGAAGGACAATTGCAGAACTGGGAATGACAGAAATACGTGAGGTGGGCTAAGGCTACGGACGCCTTTCTCTTTGAGAAAAGAAGTATGTAAGGAAATGGAATAAAATGAGCTCACTGAATGCTTGAACAATAAAGAGGAAAAACTGCACCACTCTTAAGACGAGGAGGATTATGATCATAAACGTCTTCACTGAGCCATTTCCTTGCAAGATCCTTATAGATCCTCATAGATCCTCAGTGTTCTGCAAACTGACACTGGACCCTTTAAGACAAAACCCAACCCATGTTTCTCCCCCCAAGAGCCATGACTCTCTTCCTGCATCTCTGCACACTGAGGCCATGACCCTCAGCTCTCACTGGCTCTCGGGATGGTGGCCAAGGCCAGAAGTCAAAGCTGGAGGCCTCCCCAAGGTGGTTCTCAGGTAACCAGCTGCTTAGATTTCATCTTGTGTGGGTCAGCTTTGCCTCGCTCAGAACAAACGAGGCACTTGGCCTGGGTTGAGAATGATTTCTGTTTAGGTTTCCTCAGGCCTTGATTCCGAACAGCCCAAATAAAGCCTCTGCTGTCCTGAAGGGCACCTTTCAAGAGCAACAAAAATAGGATGCGCACTTAACAAAAGGGGACTGTTTGGCCACCAGCGTCCTGAGCGGGGTCTGACCGGAGAACTGGAAGGGCTTTCTGCAAAGTCCAAGAGGCAGAGAGGAGAACAGCAGCAAGAGCCATCCCAGAGTCGCCCGCTCCAAACCCTCCTTCCCCCTCGGGGGCGCCAGCGGGTAAGATCTAAACCTGTTTGAAGAAAACTGCGGCCGGAGAGTGGCTTTCAGGACGTCGGAGACCCTGGCGTCCCAAGGCCTCCCCACCGTCAGATCAAACACACACAAAACAGTTCCCTGATATGTGCAGGGTCTCCCCAACACCATAAAAAACAGGCTTTCTTCTTAATCTACTTACCCCATGGTGGGGAAAGGCCTCTAATTTCACAGCACAGAGATAACACAAATAATTCATGTGACATATTCGTGGAACATCTGCAGGGAAAGTGTTTGGTGGGAGCGGCCTGAAAACAAGAGGGGCTGGGCCACCGCCTCCCCCAGGGCTAAGCCCCCTCCTGTCACACTCCCCGGAGTGGTTTGAAGTCAACAGGTCTCTCCAGTCACACAACACTTCTTTATTCTTTAGTCCCTCCGTGGCCTGCGACATTATTGCCTCTCCAGGACCTCCAGAGGCTGCCGCCTGTGTGTAAGCCCCCTGGAAACACCAAGCACCAAACAGGTGCAGAACGACCCTCTCACTGTCATCAGCACCAACATCAAACCCCACCCCCAGCCCCACCAACAAACACGAGTGCATTTCTTTTTCTCTTCCTGGTCAACTTAAAAAAAAATAAAAATCTTCCGTTTAGTTTCCCATGGCTGGACCCATTCTTTGAAGATCTCACACCCTTTCTCAAGACCCTCTTTCAACTTTCTCTCCCACGAAGCCTTTCTCCCAGGGCCATGTGGAAACCTCACCGCGGCTACAATTCATTCCATTTCTCCCAGCCTTGAGGTTCTGCCAAGTGTGAGGCAGATTCCCTTTAGACACAGGATAAATCAATGCTGGGCTCTGTATAAAGTTTAAAAAAAAAAAGGCAACAACTCCACAATCACCAATTAGACAGGTTGGGAAGGAGACACCACCAGAGCAGCTAAAACTCAAATGCAACCCGAAGCAGCAACGTGTATTAAAACCCCACTGTGAATTTAAAGACAATCTGGGTTTGTTTTTGTCTATGTGTGTGTGCCTTTCATAAACGTAGGATTCTCAGGTCTCCAGTAAGTTTCGTGAGATATGTTTCTCTGTCACGGCACCAGTCCATCCTCTTCACTTTCTCAGCCGCACCCACCTGAACCTGAGGCTTATTTTCTCCTGATTTCACCTCCAAAATCTGGGAACATGTCCTAGTGTAAAAATTTCACCTCCAGTCCTCTGTCAAAACACTGCTTCTTAACGTCTCCAGCCCCGCTGTCCCTCCTGAGCTTCAGATCTTTGTTAAAAGACTGTTTTTCCTAATTCACAGGCTACGGGCCAGACCCACGTTTCCAGCTCCCATCAGGCACTTTCCCGGCACCTCTAACTCAGCTCACCCAAAGTGGAAACCCCGCCTTCTCCCCTCTTCCCATCACAGCCCAAACTGCCCCAGCCAATAATTCCACTCAACTCTGGGATTAACTCCTGTCACCGCTTTCATCAACTCCACCCCCTGGGAAATCCTACCGCAGAGCCCACCTCCTCACCCCATTCCACTCCCAGCCTGCAGGACGTCTCTCCAGGATTACACGGAGATCTCTGGACCTGCCTCCCTCTCAACACTGTCAGTTCTCCACCCACCCTCAACATACGTATGCTTAAGGACTTAACGAAGAGAAATCAGATATTTTTCATGTGCTCAAAATTCTGCCACAGGAAAATGTCCCAAATGCTTAGCCTGACCCCCTGTCTACTTTCTTCAACTGCACCCCCTGGACCTTGCCCACAGACTCTCTGCTGAGGCCAAGCTACACCTCACTCGTCCTACCTGGATGTGCCATGAACTTGCACTTCATGTCTTTGGCCCAGAATGCCCTCTCACTTTTTGCGCCCTAGGCACATCACTCCCCGTTTTTCCCAATGATTAGGCAAATGTACCCACCTCAGTGAGCTCTCCCTGATGCCTCATGAAGTGTTTTCTCCCTCTTCTGCACACTCTTTTGTAAAAATCTCTGTCCTGGCACTCTCCACATTTTTTGAAATTACTAGTTAATATGTCTTTCCTGTTCATCAACTCCCTAATTCAACTCTGTACCTCCACTGACCAACATGGGATCTGGCACATAGCAAGTGCTCAGTTAATACTTCCTGTACCAATGAAAGGAGGCGATATATTGCATCGCCTTTAAACATCTGAAGCTTTTGAAGAATATTAGATTTTCTTGCCTCCTCCCAGTTTTCCCTCTGCTGGCTCATTGTTCACATATCGATTCTAAACAGCACTGTCACTAGCATCCTGAGGGCATTCACTGAATGTCCACATAAGAGACAGAGGACAGAAAACTTAAGACAATCTGCAACACTGCCTTCAAGGACCAATGAGACCAATGAGAAGATAAACACAGCTGAGGCAGCAAAATGTGAATACAGTAAGGACTGTGACTAATGAGCAATTAAACCAGAGTGTGTTTGCTACTAAGAAATAATAATGGATAAGACCAATTAATACAGGGATGTTGTCAAACACCATGGTAAGTTTCACTATAACATTTTATTATGCGCAACATGATGTTAGCATTTTTTCATTGAGGCTTGCAATAAAATTTCTCCACTAATATATAGGATATATATTTTATATAAGAATAAATATATTCTTAATCCAGATGCCTCACACTGACACTGTATATTCTCTCCTCAAATGCTCACAGGGTTTAAAAATCAATACTGTTGATCTGAGATACAAAAAGCACACAGTTCTTTATGAAGCAAAGTTGCTTTCAATATTCTGGGCATCAGAGCAAGAATTACATACATGAAAGTTAAATATATTCTAAACTACATAAAATCTCAACTCTTTTTTTTTTTTTGGTTGGGGGGACAAATCTTTTGTTGCTTTATCAGATTCTCAGTCAATCAACTTGTGTTCAAATTTCAACTCTTTGGACAAGGTCTTTCTGAGATTCCAGATTCCCAGGTGGGGTACTAAGAATACTGCAGAAGCAAAAATCCTGGAGTAAGGGCAGGGGAGAGATGGAGACTACCAACGGAATCCCTTCCAGATGGCCCCCAAACAAAAGCACGGAGAGGAGGTCTCGGAGGCAACAATCCAGTCCGGAGATGAACAGAATTAAGTCTTCGGGACCTCCCTGGAAATGGCTGCAAAGCCACGGACATTTACTGCCAAGCTACCTCGCTGATGCCAATCCTCCTGGGAGTTCAGGGATAAAACCACTGGAACCGAAGCAAAGCATAATTCATTCTTGGACTTTTTAACTTACATGCCCCACTGGGAGCAGCCACATCTGACGCCGCCCTCTCAGATCCTGTTTCTGCTCCAGGGTTAGCTTATGACTTCAGGCATAAAAATATGCCTCTGTCTATCTTTCTGCCGTGGTTGTTTGGCCAATGTCCTTCCTTGGGAGACATATGACAAAATAAAATGACCACAGTTCCTAGGCCCGTAATGCTTCTTCCCAAATTGAGAAATGTCAATTAAGAGAGGCTTTCAGACATGATAAAAAGGTTGGAACAGTTACACAAAGTCTTGTTGTCAAAACCTAGCCTTGATGCTACTCCTGACCTGGCCGACTAGAACTGGTACCTGTCCCCAGCCAGGCCAGCCAACTCGTTAAAAAGGCAACACAGGCAAGTCCTTCAATGCCAGTCACATTATCTTCTTCTTGACCTGCCTGACTAGTACACCATGAGTGTGTGCGCCTGTGTGCATGTACGTGTATGTACATGTATATGTGTGTGTACACATTTATATCCAAACACACAGTAATTCACTTTTCACTGAACAACGGCTTATTTTCATTCATTGACTGTTCAACATTACAGGACTGGGGCTTCTCAGCTACAGTCTGTTTCTTAAAGACCAGCAGCCCTAAGTCTGCATGTGTCTGTATCGCCCACACTATCACAATACAAATTAGACAAAATAGATACTTAATGGTGTAATTCACTTTACAATGGCACTGATTATTACAGCGTTACTCTATTTTCATTACTACTGCATATTAGAATCGGCTTCCAACGTGTTTGAGTGAAGAACTAAAACAACGTAATCACAGTGCCAATTAATCTGTAGAAGTCACGCAGTAGATCGAAACGCAAACATTTTCACAGCATCCCAGGAAGACAGGATTCCACTCCCGGCTCACTCCCTCTAGCGAGCTGTGCTTTTACCCCGACCACACTCTGACCTCGCCTAGTCCAGTTGCGAGCCAGAAATCAATAAAAGACCCTTAGCAAGTTTAATTGATTCTCTAAGAAAGGATATTCTAATCCATCAGCACATCCTCACCTTGCGCTAACAGTATTTTCCTGGATTTACCCAATACCACTGTGGTACCAATAACTACTCTTTCTCACGCTGCTCTCTCATCAGCTCAAATACTGTAACTGCAGAGCAATTTCAAGCAGGTTGTGAGTCTCTGAGAGTATTGCTTGCAAAGTGCATGTAAATTATTAGATTACATTACAAGTGAAAGACTCAGCAGTGGGTCACCACAGTGGAGCATTAATGCAGAACGAACTGAATGGAACCCTTGAAGACAAGCCTCTCCAAGGTGATTTTTTTGGCACAGAGGAGAAAGTGAGGAAGGGGGAAGGGAGGGCAAGGAAGGATGGGCTGCTGAGAAATGATGTGTGAGAGAGCACCCAGCACAGTGGGGAGGAGGGAGCTCCCCCAGCCTCAGTGGCTGGAGGGGGCAGCCAGAGTACTACAGGAATAGTGAGGTTGGGAGGAAGGGAGCCAGCAGACACGAGGCCCTCCTCTGGTTCCGCTGAAGGTGTGCAGAGTAACCTCAGGGAAGCCCAACAGTGACTGATGGGTTGAACTTACGTGATCTGTCCTCACTCACCAGGATCTAGTCTGTGGCAGCTGAGGTGAGGGACTGGGGTGGGATCCAGTACAGGAGAGAGATCTGGTAGTTTAAGGAAAGGCCTCCGATGCCCTAGGACTCTGGCTTATGTCACAGAGCAGCCCATCAGAACCAGTGGAGAGTGCTGCAAGCAAAGGGAGCTGAAGACCTGAGGAGGAGACAGGGGAGGGGTGGCCAGAGGGCCCCTTGCTCCCTGATACACTCCGCCGTCACCACCATCACCGGGCAACGCTGAACGTGTGCCAGGTGTCCCGCCACGTGCTGCACCTGCCTCCTCGCAGGTGATCCTCTCCACCACCTTGGGAAGCCGGCATCATAAACATCCCCAGTTCTCAGGTGATGTAAGAAACAGACTCAGCAGTGAATGAACTTACCTAAGGTCTCACAGCACACCAGGGCCTCACTCCCAGCAGGCCTGCAACCACCATTATGCTGTTTCCCAACCCGTCCAGCCTTGGACTGAGTTGCTCAAGACTGAAGCAGGCCTGGACCTGCCACGGAGGGGAGGGCTTGGGGAGCCGAAAGAGACAGGAGTGGGACACATGAGGGTGGCTGGGTCCAAGCCCAAGGCTCCCCTGGAAGCCGAAGCAAGTAGGAGCCTCACTGATGGAGCTGGGAAGCGCAACTAACTCCTTGCTGTAAACCATGGTGCTCATCTTCTCAGGGAGACAACTCTCATCCAGGAAATAACACCAGAAGACGATGTAAAGGAACCTGGCAAAGGAAGAGGCTGCACGCCAACTGAATGAGCCAGGCCCGTATGACTGGCCACTGTCAAAGACCCAGGTCACCGCAAGAGGGAGAGGGCAAGTCTTACCCAGAGCTAAAATGATCGTAGGATCTCAATAAGCAAAGAGATTGGACTTAAGATAAGAGACTGAGTGGGGGAGACAAGGAGGGGAAGGGGGAAGGCCCATCCAGGAAATAGGGGTTAAAAAAAAAAAAGCCCAATCAAGGCACATGCCGAGGAGAACCCTCAGAAGCGTCTGGTCAAAGGTGGCCCAGTGGGCTACCCTGAGACACCACTTGGAAAATGTAAGATCCAGGAAAGCAGGAATCTGACTTCTCCAGTTGGTGGCTTTATTCCCGAGCCTGGCACACTGCTTGGCATAGAGAAGGTGCTCAGCAAATATGTGCGGACTGAAAGAATGCCACCCACGGGCTTTTACACAGCAACCACAGCTCCAAGCAAAGGAAGGGCACCCAGGATTTACATGCTAAGCCAGTCTAGGCAGATGCAGGTCTAAATGGAACAGGATATTAATGAGCATGTGCTAAAAGTGGCATAGATACCGAATGATTACAAATAATTATTCACCTTATTTTCCCTCCTCCCTGAAATCATAATGAATAACACCTGGCATCCCACATCGGTTACCATGGAAACCCTCCCTCCCTCGGCCCCTCCCACCGCCAGGCCACGGCCCACTGAAAGGCTGCTTCTACCCTGTGCCCAGGACAGAGCTCTTCAACTTTGAGGAGCAGCCCAGAATCAGATCATCATGAAACTAATCTGGTGGCTCGTGACTTGTATTTTGTCTTGTACTAACAGAGCAAAAATAACTGTATCGCAGGTAAAGGATATTTTATGTGAAAAGTTTGTTGTGTGTGTGTGCGTGTGTGTACTGGCTTACAATATAGTATGTTTTTTCTCATTGTAGGTCACCATATAAACACTTGAAAGACACTGGGCTAGAGGGACAAGGAAGTCCAATATTAGGACACTCCTTTTCATATCCAAGCTGAATGACCCTTATTTTCCTGGCTGAATGTGACTGTCAAAGGTGCTGCTCTTTGGGCCAGGAAACCTGGCCCAACCCGAAACATCAAGAAATCCTATGGAACCTATTAAGATTAGAATCAGTTCTGTCAAAGTATCCCCCGTTCCACAATACGCAAACAATCTTTTTTGAAAAACAATAAGATTTATTATTTTCCAGTTACAGAAACAATACACATGTAATGCAAGAAACTCAGAAAATACAGAGGAGCACAAAGAAAAACAAGCTCATAAATAATCCCACCATCCAGAGTATCATGTCATGACCACGGTATGATGTCATCACTTAGGTATACGTGGGTCCATGTTAAAACACACACACACACACACACACACACACACACACACAATATATAGTTTTAACAAAAATGATCTCATTCCGTGCACACTACTATGAAAGCTGTGACTTTTCACTAAGCCATAGATCCCAAACGTTTTCTGCTACAACATGATTTTTACTGGCTATATAGTATTCCATCCACAGACTTGTTCGTGAGCATCTCTATAAAAGGCACAGCCTTAAACCCCCTGCCTTGAAGAAAGGGCTGCTGCTAGGAGATGCCCTCCCTGTGGCACAGCAAAAGCTAGCTGTGTCTAACTCCTGAAGCATAACGGCTCCAAGTGCAGGATGCCCAACTCTATATCCTGTATTTTATTATCTACTAAATCAGAGGGTGAGACCCAGGCACTATTTCCACTATGCTTTCAGATGGCTTTACGAGCAGAGCCACAAGCTCACCGGCTAATTTTTACTTAATAATAAAAAGTGCCCAGCAGAATTAAAAGATAGTAATGCTGCTAATGTTCCACTACTGATGTGCAAGCAAAACACCGTGTGCTTCCTTTCACACATATCTGCTGCCTCAGGCTGGCCAACTTGTGTACGCATCATCATATCCTCAGGAGGCTCTCCTGGCAGGCGGGAACTTGATTTTGCACCCGACTGGAACTTCTGAGCATCCTGACACAGCACACAAGTGGCATCACTAGCGAGGGAACACAGGAGAAGACCTGTGTCCTAGTCACAGCCTTGCTACCTGCTAGGAGTGGGACCCCAGGCACATTCTGAGACCTCTATGGGTGCCCATTTCAGTGGGAAGAGGGTAGGTGGGGTGCAGGGAGGGTGTCGGCTAGATGGCTCATAAGGCCCCTTCCAGCTCTAACAGGCTTTAGTCTAATAAAACATGGCCCACGGCAGCCTCATGAGTTAGCGTCACATAGCCAACGTACAGTCTGAAGCTCAAGATTACAAGGCTAGCTTTGGAACTTTCTAGAGCCCTTTCAGGGGTCGCCTCAGTTCTCCTTTAGCAGCTCATGCACTTTCGGCAGAAACAGGCCCATCCGAAGTGGGTCACGAATGCCAGAAACGGTAACGTATAACTCCAGCAATGTCACCCTTGTCATCGTCGGTCAACTAACACGATCACTAAAAGCAGCATCATTTTTTTGATTATCAGAGTATTTCATTTGCCTTTGCTTCTCCACAGCTTCATTACCTGGACACTGGAGAGTTCGGGGCAGTTCACCCTCCCAGGTGCCTGTCCTTGCAGATCTAATACCCCTGTCGCACAAATGTTCCCGGGAGTACTCGCTGTACTGATCCCCTGGCCTTCTTACCATCCACTGGCTTTATCACTGTACAGTGAAAACAAAAAGCAATGCAGTTTATTGAAGAGATTTTAGACTTGCTAAATATACCCTTGTTTCTTCTGTGATCTGTCTGTTGAAAATCCATTAACTTCTAAGCAGTCACTCTGCCCCATGGCTGGCATCGATCGTGTGGGATGGTACAGGCCTCTTTGGTTCTGGAAGGGCAGGATCGCATCCGGCTGTCTTTTCTCCGTCTCTGTCCACCTCTCCAGGTTTCTTTAAAACTAATCAGAAGAGTCAATAAACACGCCCGCCAATTCCCTTCACATTCTGGGAAGCAGATCATGTGCCCTTCAGACCTGCTCTGGCTCTGCTTCTCCGTGTATTCCATTACCTGCCTTTGTCAATTGGCATTCTCGACAAGTTCGTCATCACTTCTCAAAGTGTCAACTTTTCCTCTTTTCATCGTCCTTGTTAAAGATAATTTAAAATTAGAAAGTCACATTCACAGCCATTTCAGAGTCAATGCTAATTTCATTTTCTTTTGCACAGAAGTCTCCTTCCCTCTAGAGATTCCCTGCCTTCGTTCACAGCCCCCACTCCCCAGCCCCAAACCGGCATCCTTAATCTCCGTGTGCACGGCCCCGTTCCCCGACTTCAGCACTCTCATCTTTCCCCCCAAATACTTAACCCAGCGAAAACACACTTTAGCATGTGGTTCTCCTTCCTTCACTCCACTTCTGAGAGAAATGTCTGTGTCTGGAGATTGTAAAGTCACCTTCAGGAAAGAGGCATATAGTTGGCTGTCAATTAATCAGGGTAGGACAGAAAAAATTACACCGTGTGCAGCTCTGCTTCTCGGTACATGCATTTATGCTTTGGGGATCAAGAGGGTTTCTCCCACACAGCCTAGAATTCACGTTGATGCCTTTTGTTTGGCCACAAGTAGTTCTCTACCTGGCGGCACAGTTGTTAATAGTCCGGATTATTTAAAACAGTGATTACCATACTTCATTAGAAATTCAAGTGTTGGTCCCTCCTGTTTTCCCTGTATTCCGGTTCACCTCTATTCTTGCAAGCTGCCTGTTTATCCTCGGGAGCATTCTTTGCTTATAAAATAAGTCGGATGACTTTATATGCGGTAATTTTTAGTCCCACATCGAGTCTGACAGATAGATTTTAAGCCAGTGTATTTTCCCCCATTAGGCACAGACCCAAACGTCACCAGGCTTGTCACGTATACAAGTCCATCAAGTTTCCGAGTGTTATTTATACACCATTTTACTGCTTGTTACTTCTTTCACACACGCCCACCACTTACGTACCGCAACTTCACAACATTCATATTTCATAAACTCCATCAGCATTCAGCCAAGTCCTCCCCCGAAGGGAGCTAGGTATTTTTAACAGTGTGCTGCCTCTTTCACAGGCGTGAGGAGCCTCTACCAAGTGGCACCCTTCCTTGTGACCCTGCAAGACTTCCATCTATGACGGTCTGTTCACGGATGGAGGAACTTCCTAATTGTTCCCAAAAAACTTTAAGGTAGTTCATAATCAAAACTCCAGTGCCCAGTCGCGCCGTTAGAAACAATCAGAGGCCGGGCGATTCTAAATCCTCTCCACCAGGGTTGTTCCTCCTCGGTTCCAGCCTCTGACTGAGCGCCAGGGAAAACAGCACAGGTGCAGAAACCGCCTGGGACAGCGTGGAGGCCTCCAGCACCTTCCAGGACGCGGGAAACCTGTCCTCTCCACTGCCGTGCGCCCTGCAGACAGTGCCGCTGTCTGCGGACAAGACAGTCACCAGCGAACTGCAGGGCCGGGCTGTTGTCAACGTCCCACAGCACATAATGTGATAAGACACTTTGTAATACGGACGTGTCAGCTGAGGCCATAAACATCTGTTAGGGGAAAAAAAAAACCCTGTTCTTCCACCAACACAAGGGAATTGCTACCTGTAATTTCTCTGAGCGTTAGCATGTACAAGCCAGGGCCGAAGCGGAAGCTGCCTAATCCACGGGCCGTGGTGCATTTATGCCCTCTTCCCCTCTTCTAAGGATTTCTTTAGACTATCTCCTTGATGTCTTTCCTCGAAACACAAAGTAATGATAATGATAAAAATAATGAGACAGTCACAAAAGAGCCCCCAGACTCCCAAGCTGAATTTCCAACACTCGACGTCCAAGATAACACAGGGTAACTGCAGACAACCATGAAGTCAGGCAGGTGGCTCTGCGAACATCAGCCTCTCTCTGATGGTGTGGTCCTCAGGATGCTCTCCGTACTGGTCCAGTGAACAAAGCCCTCAGCTTGGAAGGACGGTTTCCTCTGGGGAGATCTAAATGTTCTTCATTGACATTCTTGAAAGTCTTCCTTCCAACTCCTAGAATTTCCTACCTTTCAGCATTGATGGCACCCCTTTAATATATTTACGGAAGAGGCAACATTAGCTGGCATTTCTATCCAACATTATTCAGGGGAGAAGTTACACAATGCTATGGTAAAATAGTACATAACTTATTTGGGTTGTTTTGTGTTGTTTTGTTTTAATAGAGGGACTGGGGATTGAACCCAGGACTTCATGCATGCTAAGCAAGCGCTCTACCACTGACATTATACCCACCCTCCATAATTTATTTGTAAATACAGTAGCCTTTATAATTTTTGAGAATGAGTTTACATCCTCTATGCCTCTAGAGAAAGAATTACAGTCTAGACTCGGGTTGAAAATTTTCCTATAAAGTAAAAACCTCAATTAACCAGAATCAGCTAATTCAAATGCGTTTCTATTTGGCTACTTGCAACTGGGACAACAAGGGAGGCAAGTAACAAAACATACCGATATGGAGGATTTAACAACAACAACAAAAAGAAAGAAAGAAAGAAAGGAAGAAAGGAAGAAAGAAAGAAAAGAAAAGAAAAAAAACAATCCCCAAGCTGGATCAGGACCGATTTACTCCCATCTCTGACAGTCTCCATTTACGGTTCCTATCACGGACAATCAGAAGTCATCCTCAGAACGGTGACCGTGTGGCACTGCAAGATCCTTAAACCTCCAAGAAAGAGTCCATTACATCCCCCGTGTTCTTTCCAGGGGAGGGGAAGGGACCAGCACATTTGAAAAACACATCCAACAAGGTAAAGGCAAAAAATATTTCTGTTTAATCTCTGTTAGCCAGAAAAACTAATTCATGAGTAATTCCTTGGTACTCTTACAGAAAAATCATGGTTTATTGTACATGGATCAACACATGAACACTGATTACCTGGACAGTTTTTTCAAAGGGTTAACTCAATTTTATTTTTCTTAACGTACAGCCTAATAAAATGGGTGAAAATTTTAACAGCTCATTTCAAACCAACCCTTCCCATTATGAATGAGATACCAAAAAAAAAACCTTATTAAAAAAATTTTTTTTTAATTATGGCAGAAAAAACATGAGAGAGAGAGAGAGATGTGACTATTCCAGAATTCTCAGCAAGGAAGACAATCTTCATTTCCCGAAAGGTATTCCGCATTCTAGGCTAGTGTTCACTCTGGCACCTGAAGGCCTTTCAAAGCAGACTCTTCTTGCTCTGGAAGAATCTATCACTAACCTGGGATGAATGGCTCAGGAATCTTCTTGAGGGAAGAATGATGCCTCCCTGAACATCCCTGCACACCAGCTCACAGAAGACGAAGCGCAAGAGCAAGAGGACATGTCATACGCAGAAAGCGGCATCTTTCAGAAAAAATGCTTTTGCACGTGGGGCAGTCACATCACAACCCTTTCCCCAGACACCTGAAACGGAGTTATGTATTTTGCTTCCACAGACATAGAAGTACACAGATACGCTAAGAAGCACCATTCACCAAGGGGACCAGGAAGATGGGGTGAAGGAAGAATACCCTCAGAAAAAGCGGCCCGCGCTGTCAGAGACAACACCACACCGACAGAATTCTCAGCGACCTCCCAACATCACACCACAACCTCCTAAATGCGGAAGTGGGAGAATCGGGAGAGAAAAAGTGCATCTTAACTCAGCAGGGACCAGAGCATGGCCCACAGGGAAGAACCCATGGGCTTGTCCCATGCACATTCCTAAGGTTCGCTCTGGACAGGGGTCAGTTTGCTTCCAAAAGCGATTCAGCCGTCACCAAAGACCCTCCCAACACTTTCATCCGGAGGCACGACTATTGCAGTGAACTCTCTCACATTTCCCTGCATCCCACTTAGGAGTCTGGTGTGGAACACACAGTTTGTGCTGTACCCCCACCTCGGCTGCCTTGGCGAGGGGGCTTCCACGCACGCTCCGTGTTTCAGAGACCTTTTCTAAAGCCAAGGGCCGCTCTTAATGCCAGTAGGTTTTAGAAAATCCTAGCAGGTGATTAACATAAAAGAAAGTCTGCCGTAAATATTCTTAGCCACTAAGGATTTGACTTCTGGAATAATAATTCAATTCTTTTTAAGTAGGAAGGGGAAAGCAACAGAAAAGGTTAGCATAATCATCACCAAATGCATTTTCTAAAATTATTCTATTACATTTTAAAAGGGTATAATTATAAATGTTGTTATGAGCAATTTACTAGAAAATTAAAGCCCCTTAGTTTAAAAAATAATTATTTCATCCCCTTGGCAAAACATTTTATCCCAGCCCGTAGCTCTTTCAAACTGGCGGTTCTCATTTGTTCACTGTGGAGAACCAGGTCCTCTGAAGAAAAGTTGATTTGAGCACCAATCTCTAGAAAGCGCTCTAAATCGCCAGGCAAGAAGACCTACCAGAAGGTGAATCAGCCCAGACTGAAGAGGGGAATGGAGGTAAAGCACTTTGAAAGGGGAAGACTTTTATGTGGGTCCACAGGGCTACAGATAAACTACAGGCCTTGTTAACTGATTTTAAGTCAATCTAAGCTGAGCTTCCAGAGGGGTTCAATCTCAACCCAGCTGAGCTTTTCAGTGCTAATCCCAATTTTTGGCTTCAATTTTTCCCTGAGGTCAGCCTGCCCTAAAAGCCTTCTACCTTCGGCACAGGGGTTCCAAACCAACTGCGTGGCACACAGCCCTTTGGTGAGGACAACTTTAGTGAGGCAGAATATGTAAGCTCCTGGCATGCATATAATAATGAGATTCTGGAAAAGGGGTTTTAACAACAGTTATGTCACAATGTTCATGGCTCCCTGAAGTCCCTGAAAACCTTGTTAAATTAAAGATTCACTGTGGTTTTTCTGCCTCGTTCTTCCCATGTTGCTGCTTGCCTTTCTCTCTCCCCTCGCATTGTGCTGTAAAGACGGGACTGAATGACACCAGCTATCATTAATACCACGCAGAAAACGGAACAGTTTCATTAAAACTGCTAGCATTCCCTGCCCAGTTTTAAGGACAAGGGGAGGCCGTCTTTCGGATCATCAAGTCGCACATCTGATTTTGGAAGCTCAGGCACTAACAGCGCACGGCCCATTTGCCCACAGATTCCCAGGAGTTCGGAATTCAGCCAGTTTCAAGTCTACCTAGGTAATGTCTCATGAGGTCACCTCAATGTCATGAGAATCCAGACCACAGTCTCTGTGGACTGCACACACTGGCTGGCTGGAATCTAACCCGGCTACCTCTCTGGAAAGCATCCTCCAAATCAGAAAGCGTCCCAAATCCCCCAACGCCAAGAACTCCACTCAACCCTCCTTGAGGTTGAAAATGCCAATTTCAAAGGGACGATGTTTGCTTTTCCTTTTGAGTTGTGTGCCTTTACGTTTGAAGTATTAAAAAAGCGTCATCACCTAGTGTGTAGGTTAATTTCTTTCCAATATTGTAATTTATGCAACATTAATACTGGATGCCAGCTCCAATTTTCTTGCTGCTTACACTCTGGGAGCCGACTTGCATATTCTGCCAACTCCATTACATCATCTGAAAACCCAAACATTTCCCATTTTCAAATCACCCTCATCTACCAAGCATACTTACACATTCCTTTTTTCCCTAGCTCTCACACACAAAGATTGGTACCCCTGAGGAAGAGACGCTGCATCTGAGGTTAAAGTCTGCAAATGCACATAATTTCTGGAAGCTATTACTACTGCTGTGTTAGCTAAAGGATGCCTCCATCTCTGACCTTCCTTTTTCCATTCAGACTGTTATATAACCTAGTGCCTGCGTGCAGGATGTGAGTTGAGTGTTTGGGCCTTACCTCCTCTCCCTCCCCCCATTAAATCTTTGGAGGCATGGACAAGAGGTTGGTTCAAAGAAGAGTGAGTGGGGGGTGGCCCTCTAGGGGGGAAGGGGATGTGGGTCAGCAGGTCAGCTGTGCAAGATGCATCCTATCCCTACTTTGTCCCTCTTCCCTTTTTGCTGAGCCTAGGGGGCTGGTGGTACTGAATGCCCCAGCATTATATAATTTGCAAGAACAGCAAGTTACGGATTTGCTAGTCAGTTCTGCAGCCTGCCACCCTGATCTCTTGCAAGAACACCTTCTGCCAAGAATGACACCTGAAGATGCTAATAACAGGAGGGAGGGGGGTGGTTAAGACAGAGGGTGGCGGCAGCACAAACCAGAAATTAAGGTAGCTTCCCTATATACTATGCCCCCTCTCTTTCCAAAAATCAAAAAACAAAAAAGCCTCAGAAACACATGAAGGGGATTTTCTCCAGTGTTTCTGATTAACCCTGTTACATAACCCGCTCGCATTCCAAATCCACCGTCTCAGGTCTAAATATACTCTTTGCAACCAAAAGCTCTCCACACACAAACTCACCCAGCGAGCTAGCGGCAGGTCCTGGCCCCCAGCCCCGGTGATCCCCCTCTCCCTTTACTCCAGACCCTCGCTGCCCCCTCCCTCCCGCTCAAACCGCTGTTCGATGTGTGCACTCTTCCGAAATCGCCTTTAATTAAATGTTTTTCGCGTGTGTCATCCTGATGGCTTTTACTGTACTCGAATTCCGTGAATGGGAAAGCGCCTGGACAGGGGGTGTGGCTAAGGTGGAGAGGCGGGGAATACTGTAAAACAGCCAGCACATGATCAGCCATATTCCTACCTCCAACTATAACATCGAGAGGAAGGGAGCGGCTCCCTGGGGCCCCGACTCGCCTCTCCCCAGCCCTCCCTAGTCGCCGCCAGAAGCCGAATGTCCAGAGGAGGGGGCGCGCTGGGCCAGTGCCCAAGCCGGGGCTGGAGAGCCTCTCTGCCCCTAGCCCTGGGCGGTCTCGCGCCAGCCTGCTTCCTCTGGAGTGACAGGCGTGATCTCTACATTATTTACAACAGTAATTAAAGCCGTAGCTTCCTCCGGTTCTTCGCAAACTCCAGGAGCATTCAAACAAATAACTCCCTATCCCCAAGAAAAACCCCCATACCAGGTTCTGATATCTTTAAGAAAGAGGAAAGAGAGTGAGCTTTCCCCAACACTCCACTTCAACTAGAAAAAAGCAAGAAAGGGGCAATGGAGCCCCCCAAACACACACACACGCACACTTAAGCACACAAATTCTACAAAATGAAGTGTGTAAAAATCGCCCAGAGAGGGGGGAATATCGATCGCACTATCCAACCAGCATTCAACTTGCATTGACCATTCCCAGGTTCTTGCAGAAACGCTTGCAACCTCGGAGAGGGAAGGATTTCCCAGGGCAGAAATAAGTTTGGGTGCCTTGCGATCTTTCTTTTTCTGCTTGTTTGCTTTTGCAGGCGCTCACTCCGAATGGGCGCGGGGCGCCCCACAGGACCGCCGCCCCCCGCGCGCTGGCGTGCACACGCCCCCCGCCAGCCTAGGCGCCGGGCTGCGAACCCCGGGTCTGCAAACTTGCGCATCTCCCCTCGCCGCGCCCGCCAGACAACTTGGAGAGCACCTCGCGCGCCCGCACCCCGCTTTCCTCAGCCCTTCCTCCAAATCCCAAGCCCACCGCCGTGCTCCAGAGAAGGTGTCCAGGTCGCCCCCAAATCCGGGAACGCCTCCTCTCCACCTCTGGGGGCTGCCCTGGTAACTCAATCCTAACGTCCCCCTTAGCCCTGCGGGGGACCGAAAACCCACCCTGTCTCGGGCTGCCGGGGCCGGAACTGTCAAGATTCGAAAGGAGAAAAGGTAAAGGGGGAGGAGGGTGGCCATAAACAGATTTTTTTTTCCTTCTTAAAAGGACACTGCCGCTTTAAAAGTTTCTTTCCCGGGCCCCCACTCTCCGGTTCTCCGTATTTTGGGGGAGCGTATTTAATTTCGGCAACGCGGCTTTCCTCCTCTCTTTGCAGAAAAATCAAAGCCAGGGGGTGAGCCCGCCGGCTGTCAACCCTCCTGCCGCCTCCCCCGCCCCCCCTCTCCTCCCGCAACCCGAGAACGGGCTGCAAAAGTTTGCAACATTTCTGGGGGGGCGGAGGGGGGAGGGGAAGGGGGTGCTCCAGGCTCAGGGCGCCGCCGCAGGCTCGCGCTCGGCCCCCGACCCGACGCCCCGGGCGCCCGCTCCCGGCCGCCCCCCTCTCCTCGTCGGGGCTCCCGCCGCCCCCTCCTCAGCCCCTCTCACAGCCTCCTACCTCTGCTGGTGCTGGAATAGCTCTGTCTGCGCACCGGGGCCGGCGGCTCGCTCTTGCGGGCGGATTCCTGGTTCAGCGGGGTCTCCCTGGAGCCGGCGGCCGCGTCCGCGCCACTGCTGCCCGGCTCGCTGGCGGCGGGGTCGGGGGCTGCCGGAGCTGACTCCATGTTTTTTCCCAATGTAGAGATCGCTGGAGATGGCGAGCTCCGAGACTCCCTCTATCTTCTGTTTTCAGAGCAACTCTATGGTACAAAAAAAAAAAAAAAAAGGGAGAAGGAGACCGGGGAGAGCAGGAGGGAGAGAGCAGGCGGCGGCGGGCGGGCGAGCGAGAGCGCGAGGGAGCGCGCGGAGTGTGTCTGGGTGGACGTGTGTGTGCGCCCGAGAGGGGATGGGAGGCGGGTCTGGCCACAGGCAGCACTAGCGAGAGCTTCTCCAGCCGGCCCCTACACCCACATTCCCCACCCTCCGGACCCCAGACCGAGAGCCACCGACTGGCTGCCAATTTTGGGAGGTGGGGAAAAGAGTGGAGGAGGAGGGGAGAGCCTCCCGTGCCCCAGTCCTCCCCTGTCCCCAGCTCAGGGACAGAAATAAGGATCGGCGAGATGATTCTGTACCTACTTCTGAGACTCTCTCGGGAACAGAACTCGTCCCTATCCGCAGCCAGCCTGGGAAGAGACAGATCCGATTATCCATGTTGGGGAATCGCAGGCAGCTCCCTGCCAGCCCAGCCCAGGACTGAGGAGAAACTGGAAAGGAATTAGAAATGGGCTGACACCCCAAGGAAGGCAAAGGATGGGAAGACGAAGGACGTGGCACTTCTTACTTTGGGATGGGACGTCCAGTGGGTTTGCAGTCTTGGTTTGATACATGTGTGTAAAACCAATTTTATGAGTCTAGAATCGCCATGGACAGCCAATTTCTAATGTAGCTGAGAGAGGTCGCTTTCAGCTCCTTTACTGTTTCCTCCGAGAAGGATCCAGAAGCTGCTTGGCAGGGCAATTTCTACTGAAGAAAACTTTGGCCTGTTAGGTTGGTGACTATCTAAGCTGGATGATGTATGCCACACTGCATCTAGTTCATGTGTGGCTGCTCATTGTCAATTCCCACTGGTACTTTCGCTATTAAATGTACAGTCTCATCCATAAAAGATATACTGGAGGCGTTAATAACATCTGGATGATAAAATTCAGATAATTAACAGCTTTTAATAAGTCACATATTTGTAGGCATCATTCTGCAGCCCCTCCTCCACAGAAACACACCCATCACATAGTAGGTGCTTATTGAAACCCAGAGAAATTGAAGGATTGCTTTTGTGTTACTTTGACCCCAAATTCCAATATGAAAGAACAATACAAATTGGATGAGTGGAAAATATTCGGATGGTAGTAGCCTGATTTCTCTCCCTCAGTACTCAATCCACCATTTCCTCTTGCCTACAGAGACACTGATGAAATCAGTACATTTTTTAACACACGCCCCCACCTTCCTTTCAGAAGGCTTGCAAATTTTGACAACAAAAAATATTGTTATATACCAGAAGGTGGCATAAATATGTGTATTTAGGGGGTGGGGTGGGGGAGGGAATGGAGGAACATTTTGCTTTCGTTAACTTCCTGGTTTGGAAAAATGCTTTTCAAAAATAAGGGGGAAAAAAACCTAGTTAGATAATAGCTTAAGAGGGACCTCCATATGCCAAACTTCACACATGGTTTGTGTTACTGTTACTGATCTTGGTCTGATTTCAAATACACAATGCTATTTGCCATGGTCTGTGTGTTCATCAGCAAAACCTGTGGTCCACTCTTCGGAGTGATGAAAATGAGATGTGAACAGTTCTGATACCTTAATCCAGTCTCTGCAAGGATCCCTGGCTTTTGCCTGTCTGTTGGCGCCACAAACAATGCCATGATTGTCTCCTCCCTCCCAAATGAGATGTGTGGGTTTCCCCATACATCAAAGCACAGATTTCCAGAGCAGCCTTCACACCATTTACAGTGGGTTAGCCTGTTAATAATGTTCTTGATGTAATTGACCTAGCTTGTCACACTTGACTTTTCTAAGTAAACAAATATATCAGAGTGCACAGTTTAATAAAGAAGGTCCTCTGGGACACGAGTATCTCAAAATATATCCACTGCCCCATGTTTATTTTAGAATATGTGAAAGAACAAAAAACTTTTCATATTAAATTTCACCAATAATTCTATTTGGGATACAAGTGGCTTAGAAAAGATCCCTGGCTCTTCTTTAGGTACCTGTAACAACTTGTTAACATTTTGGGGTGAAATCTATTCCCCTGGGCCTTCAATTGGTTCCTTTGCTGTTCTTCTTTGACTAAACTGCTATTTATTCATGGGACAAAGACCACCCTGAAAATGGCCCTAGTGACCTTAGTCAGTTAACATAGGTTTCATATTCCCCTCAGCGGTAAATTCCTGCTCCAAAAAGCCATCTCTCCTGCCTCTCTCAAACAGTTACTGCTTCTGCGATTTAAAACAATTGGGAACGCAAGTGCTTTCCCCAAGGGAAAGATAAGAGCGAGTTAGAAACATTCCTTGGCTGTCAATCATTGTTACTAAAGTGTAAATTACCTGGATAGGGGGAGCATTTGAAACCTGAAAAGCACAGTGATTAAGTTTATATTTCTTTCTTTCCCTCATGTCCCTTCCCTGATTATTAATTAAGGGTTTCCAATTTCCCAAATATTTGGAAAGATGGGAGCCTTCTTTAGACTCTGTTCATTGTGAAAGGGCAATAGTGTTTGCTTTAAAACGGTTATTTTACTTTGCACTGAGTTCTCAGACAGACTGGCTTAGAAAACCTATGCTTTGTAGAAGACATAAGCCTAAGGCCATTTTTTGCAGACTGGTCTTGCCCTCCTGGAATTCACCAGGACTCCCCTACCTTTCTACCAATCGCAGGCTCCCTTCCTGATGGTGACAATAGTTTTTTTCTTATCCCAAGGTAATCACTGGGAAGCTCAGAGTTAGCTTTGACTTCCCCCTCTGGCTCCTGCCCCTAGCTCTCCATGGAATAACATACTTGCCAAGTGCTTTCAACTCTACCTCTGTGACATCTGCCCCTCCTTTCTGAGGCTCCCACTCCAGTTCCAGACATTATTGTTTGCCTAAACCATTACAGTAACCTTCCAAATAACTGGCCTTCAGTGGTCTTACAACCATTCTAATCCATCCCAGATAGCACTGCCAAGTTAATTATCCTGAACTACAGCTCTCATTTCCCACCATGTCACTCCCCTGCTTACAAGACTTTAATGGCTCCCCATCGCCTATCCAATTAACTACTAACTAGTCAACAAGGTATTCAAGACTCTACCTCACTTATCCCTGCACTCCTGCACCAGGGATGGCAAATCGATCACATCTCATGAAGGAGCTCCTGAGGTTGGCTGGAAAGGTGTAGGCTGAGATTGATTCATGCTGTCTCCCATGGATGGAGGATTAGGAGCAGGACACTCATGCCAGGAGTTTGATGAACTGCCTTGCATCCTTACATAATCCCTGCAATCCACGCGTAATCCTCAGACCAGGCCACGTGCTGCTTCCTACATCTCCTCCTGCTTGTCGTACAGGATACAGGGACAGTTGCCTATGCCTCCATGCCCTTTCTGCCTTCTCTGTTGATTGAAACCCTACCTTCTTCTAAAGGTCCATTCTCAGACTCCTCTGTGGAACCTTGATTTACCCCAAACCAAATATCTGAGTTGTCTTAGCACTTTGCATCCTTCCTAAGGCACTTGGTCATACACAGATATACTCCATCCACCTTGTGCTGTGGTTGGGTGAGCATTTGCCTTACCTTCCCTGGTGGAAGATTCATTCCTTGAAAACAGGGGCTCTGCCCTTGCACACAGTAGGCACTTTAACTAGAGTTAGTGGACTTGGGGAATGGAATTGATGACCTAATCATAAGGTGGCATATCCACGCAGTGATTCCATCACACAACAAGAAAGAAAACCTAAGCGTTTCAACTTTCAATCACTTGAAATAAGCCTTTCCTTCCTGGATAAAAGATTAGTTGACATGTATGGGCTGTTAAAATTTATATATGCAAAAAACAGTTGACAGTTATTTCCTTTGTGTTTCTTGGAGAGGGAGAGAAGGAAATTTATGGAAATGTATAGTAGAATTTCTTTGGGAGAGGGGAGCTTTCTACAACATGCCTAAGAAGAAAGAAGTTAGAAAATTAAAACTGAGTGCCCAGACAACAAGTTTCCTTTCTTTCAAAAAAGCATCAAGAAACTAAAGCTGGACAATATGCTGAAAATAGAGGAAACTCAGATGAAAATGCAGCAGTGTTCTTGGGCACAGGAGGGGCTCTCCATCCTGCTGCAAGGTGTGTAGATTTATGGTCAGAACAGCCCCAACCAGAAAAAAAAGTCCAGGTTAAGGAGAGCCTTCTATGTAAATCAGAGAAGGAACAGTGTAAACCTAAAGTCCTCATGGGGAGCAGGGGGCAGAACAGGTGGGCAAGGCTTGCCAGATGTTTCTAAATAAAAAGGAAGATTAAGGCATGCAATATCCACTCTGGATGATCCACTCCACCCCTCTTCCCAAATAGGAGAGGAGAAACTAGAATTCAGGGAAATGACTTGCTCAAGACCACCCAGTTAATCCGTGGCACAAGGTGGAAGCTTCAGACTACCTGAATTCAAGACCCAGCTCTGCCACCTACTAGGTGGCCAACGCTAAGTCACAAACCATTTCTATGCCTGTGTTTCCTCATCTATAGATGAGGTTATTAGGAGGCTTAGAAACGATGATCCTTCTAAAATGCTTGCACTCAACATTTTGCTATTATCCTTATGCACCTTTAAGAAAATACTGTCTAAAGCCACACCATCCAGTGCAGTAACCACCAGCTGTATGTGGCTACTGAGTACTTGAAATGTGGTTAATCAAATCAAAATATATGATAAATCTTAAAAATCCACATTAGATTTCGAACACAGTACAAAAAATGTCAAGGGTCTCATTAATAATTTTATATTGACTGCATGTTGAAATGACAATAGTTTGGCTATATTAAGAGTTAAATAAAATTTTAAATAATTTCATCTATTTTAACATTTAAAAATTCAGCTACTAAAAATATAAAATTACTATGTGCTTTATATGACACATCTACTAGACAGTGCTGGTATAGAAGATATCTGATGCATAGTAGGTATTCTAATGAAATTAACTAGAGTAATTGCTAGGGTTCAGCTAGGGGGGGCACCGCTGGGTCAAGAGTTAACATCCATCTTGTCATTTTACAAAATGTTAATTGTGCTATTTGTAGGGCATTAAGCTGGGTGCTAAAGAAATAGAAGCAAAACTATTGTGTCTTACAGAGAAAGCAAGGTGGGCTCACCAAAGTCAAGTGGCATTCAGTGATGAGTTTCCAACTGCCCTGGACACCACCACAAAACGAGCTAAAAATCTCCCTTAGGGAATGGAACAGGAAAGGCTCTGCCCTGGGCAACTGTTGTTCCCTTTGTGAGTTTCTGCAACTGAGGCTGTGGACTTCAGTAAGGAAGAGGGCATCTGAGCATATGGAATTGCCAGGGAACCCAAGGAACAGGTGTCCTGCAGCCCAGTGTTTCCAACCTGAAACGTCTAAGTTTCACCTTGGTGAGGCAAGCTGATGTACTGGGCTCAGTGTTCATCAAAGAACCATCATGAGCCCACTGGTAATGAGCTCGCTAATATCCCTGGCTGACCTTGGAATACACAAGGGTAAAGAAAATTAGATTGTAAGCTCCTTCAAGGCAGGGGCCATGTCTCACTTGTTCACCTGTGCATCCCCGGTGCCTCATTCTGTATTCAACACACTGATAAATGCAATATTTGTTCACTGAATAAATTGATGGATGAGATATGGTTTTAAAAAAAAAAAGGAAAACATGAATACATCAACAAATAAAGAAGTATAATTTATTGTTACCTATGAGATTCTAGATACTCTCTCCTGTCTCATAGTTAATTTATGGATAAGGCTTCTCCACTCCACCATGAAGCAATTTACTCAACTTCTCTACAGATCCACCATTCCATCTGTAAGATGGATTTGATCACTTTTTTCTGACAACTTACATCACAGCAGAGTTGGTGAGGGTCAGATAACATACACGAAACTGACTAGGAAATTCTTAAGGGAGTCTCTCCAATAGGACCATGCTTGTGTTATCCAATATGATCGTCACTAGCCACACGCATGTTGGCTGTTGAGCACTGGAGATATGGTTACTGTGATTGAATTTTTCCTTTTAAATAGACTTTATTTTTTTGAGCAGTTAAAGTTTCAGCAAAATTAAGCAAGAAGTGCAGAGATTTCCCATAGACCTCCTGCCCCCACACACTCATTGCCTCCCCACAGTAACATCCCCCACCCAAGAGAGACATTTGTTACAATCGATGAACCTACACTGACAAATTATTATCACTTAAAGTCTACAGTTTACACGAGGGCTCACTCTTAGTGTTGTACATTCTGTGGGTTTTGACAAATGTGTAATGACATGAATCTACCATTACAGTATCAGAAAGAGTAGTTTCACTGCCCTAAAAAATCCTCTGTGCTCCACCTGTTCATCCCTTCCTCCCACTAACCCTTGGCAACCACTGATCTTTTTACTGTCTCCATAGTTTTGCCTTTTCTAGAATGTCTTGTAGTATGTAGCCTTTTCAGACAGGCTTCTTTCACTCAGTAATTTGCATGTAAGGTCCCTCCATCTCATTTCATGGCTTAATAGCTGATTTCATTTTAGCGCCAAATAATATTCCATGTCTCCATATACCACAGTTTATTTATCCACCTACCAATTGAAGCACATCTTGGTTGCTTCCAAGTTATGGCCATTATAAATAAAGCTGCTGTAAACTTCCATGTGCAAGGTTTTTTTTTTTTTTTTGACATAATTTTTCAGTTCCTTTGGATAAATACCAAGGAGCCCAATTGCTGGATCATATGGTAAGAGTATATGAGTTTTGTAAGAGACTACAAGACTGTCTCCCGAAGTGGCTGTGCCATTTTGCATTCCCAGCAGCCATGAATGAGAGTTTCTGTTTCTCTGCATCCTCCGCAGCATTTGGTGGTGTTGCTATCCTGGAGTTTGGCCATTCTAAGAGGCTTGTAGTAGTATCTCCTTGTTGTTTTGATTTGCATTTCCCTAATCACATGTGATGTGGAGCACCTTTCCAAATGCTTATTTGCCATCAGCATACCTTCTTTGGTGTTCAGATCTTTTATCCATTTTTTAAGTAGGCTGTTTGTTTTCTTATTGTCGATTTTTAAGTTATTTGTATATTTTAGATACCATTCCTTCATCAGATATGTCTTTTGCAAATATTTTCTCTTGTTCTATGGCTTTTCTTCTCATTCTCTTGAGACTGTCTTTCACAGAGCAGAAATGACTAATTTTAATGAAGTCCAGCTTATCAGTTCTTTCTTTCGTGGATCATGCCTGTGATGTTGTATCTAAAAAAGTCATCACCGTGTCCAAGGTCATCTAGATTTTCTTCTATGTTATCTTCTAAGAGTTTTATAGTTTTGTGTTGTACATTTAGGTAGATGATTCATTGTGAGTTAATTTCTATGAAAGGTTGGAAGGTCTGTGTTTGTGTTCATTTTTTGGCATGTAAATGTCCAATTGTTTCAGCACTATTTATTAAAAAGACTAGCTTTTCTCCATTGTATTGCCTTTGCTCCTTTGTTAAAGATCAGTTGATTATATGTATATTATATAATCAGTTGATTATATAATATATATTTTATATATATATTCTGGGCTCTGTATTATGTTCCATTGATCTGTTTGTGTATTCTTTCACCAATAACACGCTGTCCTGCTTACTGTAGCTTGGATCTAGATTTTTTATTTTATTTAACTTCAGTTAAATTTAAAGAGCCACGTGTAGCTTGTGGTCACTCTAGTAGATGCTGCAGGCTTTTCAAGTTTTAGTCTTTTGAACTTCTGAGCCACCTTCACATGGATATTCACTAATACATTTTAGATTCTATAAATATTTGTTTTGCACCCACTATGGAAAGATGCTGTGAGGGATTCTGAGATGAATCAGGGAGCTTCTACATCCTCCATGAGGAGCCAAAGCAAGTCCATCAGCACCCGTACTTTAAGATATTTAGTGTTAAATGCCATAGGACAGGTTCAGATAAAGCGCTGGGCCTTCAGAAGAAGGAGCCAACATTCCCTGTTGGCAAAATTAAGAAAGGCTTCCTTGAAAAAGAAGCATTTCATCAGTTGTTTTTCCTGAACTAAAAATACACATTTGGGAAGTGGTTATGGGAATAAGAAGAGCTTTTTGCAAAGAGAGTTGAGGCCACTGACTCCATTTCTGTCCCCCAGATGGATCTATTCTTCATATTATATACAGGCATTTTCCATTGAGAATATCCACACGAACCTTCCCTGTGCAAGGTGATGTCCCAGAGAGAATGTATCTCGAACACACATACTTTCCACTCCGGTCAGTGATTCTCAAAGGGTGGTCCCCAGACCAGCAGCATCAGCATCACCTGGGAACTTGTTAGAAATACAAATTTTCTGGTCTTGCATCAGACTTACTGAGTCAGAAACCCCGGGCCGTGGGGTCCAGCAATCTGTGTCGTAACAAGCCATCCTTGTGTTTCTGATGCCCATGCTCAAGGATGAAGACCACTGTCTGAAATTCAAGACCATGTGAATTACAAGTATACATAAAAGAGCAACTATGAATCTTAAAGGAGGGTCTTCTTATGAAAGAAAAGACCCGTGTCTCTGTGTACTTGGCTGATGTCTGCAGCACAACCACGGATCCCCACCCCACCGTAAGGCACCCTGCCATAACTGAGTCTTCACCAGGCTCATTATTTTGGTGGTAGTTACATGGAGAGGGTTTTGTTTTGTTTTGTTTTTTCCACAAAAACTTGGATAGAGCTTAAATTTTAAAATTTAAAAAAAAAAAGGAAAAGGAAAAAGGGGAAAAAAAAAAGTTGTTAAGCTAGCCTGGGGCACTGATGATTCAGAATGCCAGTGCTGCCCTGGTGAAGATAGATGTTTAGATGGAGGGCCTGTGTGAAACTAAGCAAGAAATCAGCAGGAAATATTTTCTGCTTAACAGATCAGAAGGGTGACAAAGATGGCAGCACTGTTCCAAAAAGCTACAGCATAGTAGATATTATGGGCCAAACTTTCCTTTAGAAATAGTTCTGAGTTGTCCCTCTCTCTCATGTCAGAAGAAATGTAGTTGGCCATCTCACTAAATAACTTTTTTCTATTCTACATAGGTCAGTTACCTTTATGGCAATGCTCCATAACAAACTGTCCCCAAACTCAGTGGCTTACAGAAACAAGCATTTATTTCCCATTCTTATGTCTGCTGGCAGGCTAGGGTTCAGCGGGCTTGGCTCCAGGTGGCTGACTGGGTTTAGGTCTGGTCTATGCACCTTTCATTGCTCTTGGGACAGTGGTTGACCGAGGCCGATTCTGTTTGTGGCCAAAGGCAGGTGCACAAGAGAGCAAGCACATTGACCGAGCACAGGTCAAGTCTTTGCATGCATCACATGAGCTAACACCCCATTGGTCGAAACAAGTCACACGGCCAAACCAAAAGTCAAGGGGTGGGGAAGCACCCTCTGCCCACCAAGAGACCAGGGTAAGGGTGTGACTGTGTAGCATGCTTACTACTGGAGACTGAACAACTGGGGCCAATAATTCAACCATCTGAGATGGCTTATCTGTAGACCAGAGGTTCTCAAGCTTGGCTGCACATTGTAATCACCTAGGAGTTTTAAAAAGTACTGATGCCTGGGCCCCACCCCCAGAGCTTCTGGTTTAATTGGTTTGGGGTGCAGCCCAGGCTGGGAGTGGTAAAAGCTCCCTGGGTGATTCTAATGAACAGCCGAGTCTGCTCAGCCAAGTCTGAGAATCACTGGTGTTAAACCAAATGCTATCAATTAAACAAACGAAAAACTGTTGACCACTGCTTTGGGGAGGTCCCTTTCCTATTCATTTTGGGAACTCCTTATCATTTAAGATCCTTTACAGATAAAGCACATTATTGTGCCAGATGCAATTTCTGTTCCCTCTGGTGAGCAGCCTCAGGTCAAATTCATAAAAAGGTACCATCAGAAATTTTCTTAGCATTGAATTCTAATGAATTGCTGGTGAGTCTGTTTGTTACTTATCTGTCGTTAAAGTGAAAACACTGTTGTGGGTGCTAATTGCTAGATGTCTGTATTTCTGGGACAACTGGTGTGTACAGGAGTATAGAATCCTGCTCTTAGTAGAAGTTGGGATCTGCAGTTTCAAAGGATAGCATGTTTGCATAGATAAGTACCATCTATTTCCTTTTAGTTTCTTTTCATATTTTCTGTATGTATGTACATTGAAATTTTTTCTTTTCTTTCTTTTTTTTTTTTTTTTTGGTGCCTTCTGGCATTCAAAGTTCCATAAATGCAAAGAAGTTATTAAGGACTGTTCTTACAAAGATCAGTTCTAAGGGAGTTGTTTTCTGCCATACCTGTTGGAAAAGGGATACCTGGGGCTAATTAAAATTGGCAGCTTTAGTCTTCTGTAAACTCTGCTTCTTCCCAGCAGCGTTTTTGCCACTTAATGGTCTCAGCGTAAATTTAGTCTTAAAAGCTCTCATGTCATTTATTTTGTCACTAATTTTATTTCACAGTTTTCAGTGTGGGATCTTTTAAAATCTCTTTATGACACTATGAAAATAAAAATATTGCATTGTACTCCCCTTTCTGATTTGTTTTTACCATGTGTAAGAAAGCTAATATTTCAAGGACCAACCTAAGTTTTAGAAAACCCTTCATATCTTTCAGAGGTTGTCTAGATATAGCGATCAAGCCAAGCATCCTCCCATCATTCCCCAATATGTTGTCTGGCTTATAGTCGGGCTCATCTGTTGGAAAAAGAAGAAGATAAATCATTGGTTTGCATATTTCCCCTCTCAACTGACTGCTGGCTGTCAAGATGCTTGAGATTTTGAATAACCAATCAAATTATTAATTTTTGGATGAAATTCCATAATGCTGTGGCTAATTATGGATGCACATGCAGATCTGGGGGGAGCTCTGCGCAGAACTACAAAAATGTCAGTGCCAAAGAAGAAGGAAAAAAAAAAAAAGGTAACATTCACCCTGCAGATGAGTCATGGGGGAACATATTGAATACATTTATCAGAGTAGGAAGCACTACAGAGTCAATAACATTTCAGTTTGACACTAACTTCACATCCAAAAGTTTGATCCACAAATATTTTCTTCCTGGGGACATAGTGTCATAATAAAGAAAATAAAGCCTTGGGTCTCTACAGCTGTCACCCTTCACACTGACTCCATGATGATATGACCAAAAAGGAGACATTATCATGCACCAACCACTGTCACGGTAGGAGGCTGAAGGCAGGAGTCTTAGAAGTGCCGCCAAAAAGCTGTGTGGCTTTGGAGAAGTTGCTAAACATCTCTGGGTTTCAGTTTTCTCATCTGATGAAGTAGATGATTTCCAAGGCTCCTCTGCAATTCTGTTTAATTGCATAAAGAAGTCTTGGCACTATAAAAGACACAGTGTTACAAGAGATGGAATAAAGCAGATGTTCAATATGGAACAGGTTATGGGTGGAAAGTTTTGGTGCTGAGGAGGTTCACTGAATGGAGAAATAACACTGTGGACCCAAGCAATAGACAGGGTTCTTAAGCATGAGCAAGGAAACTAGAGAGGTCAGTGAGGACTTGGCCAAAGGCACTCACAGAGTTGGTGGCCGAGTGAAAGGATGGGGGGACTCCCATCTCCCCATTCAGCACCTCTCCCTCTTCCCCAGGCTGCTTCCTGGGCCCAGGCTTAGCAAACCAAACTTTACTGGTCATTTGGCTGACCGAAAGGTCACTTGAGAACACCATTTATTTTACTGTGAGAAAAGGGACGTCTGAGGACAGACAGAGCCTTTAAGATGGGAGACAACATGATCCAATGAGTGTGGCCCCAAATGGGGTCAATGTTCTATGTTCATGGTCAGCCATACCTTAACCATATGACCCTACAAGATCAGCAGTCAGCCTCAGTCTTAACCAAACCACCAGGCTGGATCTGAGCTAATTTGGATTTGGCCCATTTGGGCAAACAGCACAGCGCTTCAGTCTTGGGGGTGCCCCAGAGAAGATACAGTTATGATGGAACCCTCACCTGCAGGCTTGCTGGGCTGTGGCTTCGGGGAAAAGTCAACGTGTTCTGAACCATACGTAAAGTGTGAGTTATGTAACTGCGGTGCTAGGGACTGGGTGATGGAATCCCTGCTTGACAAAGAAATGTTGCCCCACTTCTTAAGCGGTTTGACCAGAGAGCCACAGTTAACATTCAGCAAATACAGGCTCTGAACCTAGGGCTGCTTAATTCCAGTGCCCCTGCTCTTTCCACGACACATTTTCTTTCTGATGCAGACAGTAATAAAATGAAACACAAACATGAAGCTTAAACTCACGCTAGGGAAGAGAACAAAGACAGGGGAAGATGGGTGGGTCAGTGGAAATAAACAAGGATTAAGAAACCTGGGTCCAAATCCCAGCTCTTTCTTCTCGATCATCGGCCCATCCTCCTCAACAGCACGTGTTAGACATTAGTACACAATTAACAGCTCCCGAGCCCTCACCCTTCGAGTTGTTTGCGTGTAACCCCTGCACTTGACACGTATTTCCCAGAAAACAATGCAATGAACAGCTAGTGCTGTTATCCCCCTGTTGCAGGCGAGGGACCTGAAGCACAGAGAGACGATAAGGACCACGACCAAGATCATACAACTCATGGGTGGCAGAGCTGACGTGTGACAATGCTGTCTCCCTCTGCGCCCCTTCCCAATTCCAGGTGACACCAGACCTGCCCAATGTAGCCTCTGGAACTGTTCAGATTTCCTGGGCAAATCATCTGCCTCTCCCCAGACATCCGCTTCCTCAGCAACCAAACAAGGAGTCTAGACTACATGATTTGTAGGGTCCTTTCCAAACCTAAAATTTGCTGATTCTATGTAAGAAAGGAAGACTGAAAAAAACCCACGTGGTGACAAAGAACCTAGAGGAAGAAGGGGAGGAGGAAGGGGAAGAGGAGGAGTAGGAGGAAGGGGAAGGGGGGAGGAGGGGGGAGGAGGGGGAGGAGGAGGGGGAGGAGGGTAGACAGAGTCATGGCAGCCTCCCTCCCCAAAATTCCCAACATGCTGCTACCTCCTATTCTGATTCAGTAATTCTGGGTGGAGCCTAAGAATTCATCGATCTAACAAGTTCCCAGGTGATGCTGCTGATGGCAATCCAGACCATACTTTGATAATCACAGCTCTGGACTATGAGTGTCTTGAGTGTAAGAACCAAATCCCATTTTTATTTATATATATCTCTAGTACTTCAGTGCCTGGCACATACAGCAGATCGTAAGTAAGAATAATAGTTAACATTTATTCTGTGCTCAACACTAGTAAACCTTTTACATACATTGTTTCATTTAATCCCTACCATAATGCCACGGACAAGGTACTTTTATTACCCTTATTTTACAGATGGGTAAAGTGAGGCATAGAGACAGGAGGCCAATAAACAGTGCAGCCAAGATTGAAACTCAGATCCATCTAAATCAAGAGTCTATGTGAGTACGATTTTATCCTGAATAATGTAAGTAGTTTGCTAATTGTTTGTTGAATGAATGAATGAAAGAATGAATGAATTTAATATCCTCAAAGAAGGAAAAATAACAATTACATGTTGACGAGGCAAGAGAGAGAAGGCAGGACGAAATCATGGCTATCTCCCTGGGACTGTGGTCCAGGAAAAACCCTTGACATCTGGGGTCCTGGGCACCAGAGCAGGCCCCTCAGGGAGGGATGATGCCCTGGGGAGATGTCTCTAGCCAAGGGGAAATGGCACATGTTCATGAGCTGAGTCCCCTCCTTCATGAAGCCACCTTGGCTTACCTTCCACTGACACTGCAGCCCAGCGTGAGAGTGTGACGGGAACAGGAGAGTACGCAGGGGGCCTTGCTCTTCCCATTTTCCACCCTCGGCTGTGCATGCGTCTCAGGGAGAATTCTGAGAGCGCATCCCTGGATGTGAAGGAAGCCCTGTTACAGATGCGCATTCACTCCCCAAGTCACCAGGGTACCATTTGGTAAATTGCTGCTGCAAAGCAGTGAATGGTACCCTGGTGGCCTCCCAGACTGATTGTATCCCTAAAAGTGTTTAATTTATCTCTGGGGGGAATTTACACCCTAGGAAAAATCTGGTTAAACGTATAAATGCATCTTCTAACCAGCCAAGATTGAAGATATGAAATCATAAAGCCAGAAGGCACTCCTTAAAAGCAGCAGCCTCTCCCTACCCTCCGGCACACTCCTAGCGCCCAGTCTCAGGCAAGGCTGACATCTCTCCTGATTTCAGAAGAGCATGAGGAAGGAGATTCCAGAGTATCGTTCCACTTATTGACCTTCGGAATATTCTGCTCAGCTAACTTCAACCCCTTCAGCTTGGGCTCATTTCAACCCTCTCTGCCTCCAGTGGAGATGGCGGACAGATGATTGGCAGCACTCTCTGAATCAGAACTTTCAGAAGCTGGATGATAGTCATTAAGCATCCAGAAGGTCTAAAGCTTTTGGGGTTCAGCCTGAGCTTAATGACTCTCCTTCTAATTCCTCCAGGCAAAGTAAAAATGCCAAGAATCCCCCCGCTGGAGACTTTCAAGAGTGTCTGAGTCACGGCAGACTGCTACACGTGGATGCTAACAACCGCCCAGACTTCACAGCTTGTAACAACCAAGGACTGTGTCTCACTCACCCCGATGCTCACTGCAGGGCAGAGGTGGGGGGCTCTGCTCTTCATAGTCACATTTCATTTTCTTAAATATTCATTTCATATTCTTTTCCATTGTAGGTTACTACAAGATACTGATTATCGTTTTCTGTGCTATACAGTAGGACCTTGCTGTATATCCATTTTATACGTACTAGTTAGTATCTGTAGATACTATTTCAAATACTGCTGGTCACTGGACCAGTGGGAAATCATGGAAGGGCTCTTAAAGCTTCCACGTGGAGGTAACACATGTTACTCTGTCCACACTGCATGGGCCAAAGCAAATGACACAGGCTTACCTTACTCGAGGTGGCAGGAAAGGGAAATCTTAAGACATTCCCAGAAGGGAGTGTGGGAAATATTTTGTAAATCAGTGCTAATGATGACCAGACCATAGGGGACATTCTTATGCAGGAACTTCCTTGAAAGATATGTTCATCACACACCTGGAAGCACCTGGAGAAAGATCAGCCACGTTGTGAGTGTGTGCATGCTGCAGGAAGGCGAACCTCCACTTCTCTTTTTGATGGTGTGTGTATGTTTTTAGGAAATATGTCTGTTCCCCCAAGTTAATATTCCCGTGTCATAGAGTGGTAACGCATTCAAGGGCCAGCAGGGAGGGAGGAAAACTTAAACCAGAAGAGCTAGTGCTTGTTCCAAGTCATCCTGTACGAACTGCCGAAAGTACAAAGTGAATACAAACTGTCCCCGGTCTTAAAGAACTCGGAGTCCATGAGGGACATCGCTAAGTAAATAAATAAATTCACTGCAATGCATCGTACCATAATGGGTGAGTGCACTGGCTTCAGAACCAGAAAGACCTGAGTTTGCATCCCTCATTCTGTTTATTCAAGTGTCCTCTCCGAGACTGTCCATAATCACAGCATGAGAAGCCTTGTGAGAGCTAAAGTAGGCAACCCATGTAAAACGTTTATGACACATAATAAATGCAATGCTCAAAGTGAACATTGTACTGGAATAAAGATGCAGTTTGTTCCAGGAGCACCGAGGGGGCCTCAGTGTGTGGCACTGTGGCATCTAGGGATCCTTACTGAGAAAGCAGCATGTGTGCTGTGTTTTGAAAAGTGAATAGGAGTTCGTTATGAAAAGGAAGGTAAAGACCTTCTTAACAGTAAAAGTAACAGATGTGTAGTCTGGGGCCTAAATCAGAACCAGGGCAGCGCTGGGCACGGTCCCTTGCTTTGCTACTTGTTGGCTGTGTGGCCTGAGGTGAGTGGCTTCCCCTCTCTAAGCCCTAGTCTTCTGACATCTTCCTCGTTAGGTTATTATGGGTATCCCATTCCGAGCCGGCACTTAATAAATTTTTGATGAAATAAAGGCAGGTTTGAGCACATGCAAGGAATGGAGGTGTGAGACCCCAGTGCTTTTGTCCAATCTCCACTTTTACCAATAATGCCTCAGTGCCACAACAGAAAACAGGAGATGCTCGCTGCCATTATTCCATGAACAGCAGGTGGAAGACAAAAGCAGTCTTACTGGCCAGGGTTGAGGACAAGGGCAAGAACAGAGCTGTGTGTTTGTTTTTAGTTCTAAGTGGTAGGCTCTTTGGTACCAAAGGAAGGTAATTGACTTACAGTTCCCACTAAACTTAAGAGGCTCTAGTTTGTGCCAGACGAAAATTAAATAATTAGCGAGGAATGTTCACTTCCAACATCCTCGGCCAACTGCCTATTTCTCCATAAAGATGGGTCCCCAGGGAAAGGAGAAGGATGTAACTGCAATTAAATAGGCGCATGAACCTTGCAGAGAGCTGTCACTGCAGTGCCAGAGCTTGGCTGGGCTCTGTTCTAGATAACTCACCAGTCCCCGCTCATTGTGTGCTCCAGGGGAAAATGTATCAGAATGGTGGTGAGCACTCCCAGATTTGCCCGTTCTTAAAAAATGAAAGTCAAACAAAAGAGGGCCTTCTAAAGAGTTGTCTAAAAATGATGATTCTTATGCAAAATATGGCTGAGAGGATATAATGTTTTCTTTAAAGTTTCAGTCATAGGCGCAAGTATAAAAGATGAGATGTGAAACGTATGTACATCAACCAACCTGAAATTCTCAGAATCACTACTACCTTGCCTAGAAATGGAAATTTGTCTCCTACAAACATTTATTGAGCATTTACTATATTCTAGGTCCAGTGTCAAGTCCTGTGAATATAATGCTGAATAAAACATGTGCCTTCTGTATTTCTATATCATTCAAGATTATGTTTGGTTACATATAATAGAAATCCAATCCAAAACAACAATATTTTATACCAGTTAGAAGTCAATTCTGCTCCTTTGGTACAAGGAAGAGAAGGAGCAGGCATTCCAGCACTAAAATGCCAGCTCCATAAATTCAGGGTCCCAGGCCACTTCTGTGTCATTGCTCTGGGCTCTTTAATATGATGCCATACAGTCTAACAAGGCTGCTTTAGTTCCAGCCATCACGTCCATATCCTAGCCAGTAATAAAGAAGCAGAGGCAAGGAAGGTCATGCCTCCTACATTTAAGGACATTTCATAAAAACCAGATACTTCCCAGCTTCAGGTTAAGTTAGTAATTATGTAGTCTTTATTCAGGCTACACATGTACCCAGCTAAGAATTGGGAGTTCTGTTACAAAGGAGGAAGGCAAGAACTGATTTTGAGGGATAAATAACCAGCTTTTGCCACAGGATTAAGAACTTGCTTGCTTTTTTTCCCTTCCATTGTCTTATTTATAATCAAATCATCGAAGTAGCATGACTCTCCTCTAAGAGGAAGAGAAAGCCCTGGGCACAAGTGGGTTACAGGAAAAATATGTCTTAATTTTTTCCCTGTCTTTCAGATTACTAATGGCTGAAAGTCTTGTGTGAAACCAGAACAGGAAAATATAAAAAATATCAGAGAATTGTTAAGGATGTCCCCTCAGGGGATAATTGTTTAAGCTCTTGAGGAAAAATGAACTTAGGTGTTTACCTCATGCTGTAGATGTAAAAAGGAATTTCACAAAGATTTATATGTATAAATGAATCACTTTGCTGTGCACCTGAAACTAACATTGTAAATCAACTACACTTCAATAAAAATTAAAAAAATAAAAATTAAAAATTAAAATATGAAAAAATGGAAGTATTCTACAATTAAATTTAGGATATTACATACTTAGTCTAGTGCGAGGAGGGCCATGAACAGAACACATACCTACATACATACAAACACACAGATGTCACACCATGCTCAGAAATGGCATAGTAGGAAACATGACAAAAAATGTACATAATAAAATGGTATAAAATAAAATGGTATAAATAAAATACTCTTAGTGTAAGAAAAGGATGAATGCTCCAAATTAAAACATGACAAAGGCAATTCACAAAACATTGATTTACATGAATGCAAACATAATACAGTCAAAAACAAACAAATACAAAGGGAGAGCAAAACCATAGTGAAAACTATTGGGGCTGTTTGGCCCACATTCCACTCAGTGAACTTGAACTGACCATTGCACTTGAGACAAGAGGCGTGGCCCAATCTCTCTATACTTCATGCACAAGAGATCTGCAAGAGTCACTTGGACTAGATTTGTTTTTTGCCTTAAGTGCTGTCTTTAAAATATAAGCATCATATGAATTGCAACTTCTCTTTACCCAGAGTTGGTGAAGAGCTGGAGAAATAGACTTTCTCGCACACAGCTGGTGGAAAATATAAGTTGACAGAAACTTTTCTGATGGGAATTTGGCAATGCGCGAACCTTGGCAGCCTGGGAGGTGTTTAAGAACTGTGGTTCATTCAACGAACAAGGGGACAGATTGTCAGCAAAGTTGAGCAACAGATTAGTGAAGCATTTCCAGAAGACAGGCTTGCTGGTTGGCCATATTTAAACACTTCAGTTATGTGTCTCCAAAGAGATGTAAGACTATAAACCAGTGTTTTCCAGGTGGGTCCTGGGCAGCTTGGTGCTCTCTGGTAGTCTGCCAAATGTTCTCCAGGTCTTTTCACAGTTTCAGAGGAAGAGGCTTTAAATAATTCTGCTTATATATATTTGAAATGTGAGCTTAACTATGATTTTCTAGTATTGAGTTACAGTCTGAAGCATTATATTCATAGATGTTCTTAGGCCTACTAGAATTACATTAGTTATTCTATTTTGGCTGGTTTCAGTCAACCGGTGTGGTTAATATTGGCTAAGACATTTTTTACGTCTTTTGTATGTTACCAATTTTTGTGAACGTACATTTACGTTGTCACTCTATTACTGTATTATAATCTCAATACATTGAAAGGGTCACTGATTCAGAAGTCACTGACTGAAGCACATGAGTGGTGGTAAAACAACAAACACAACTCAAAATAATGTCTAAAATATGAATACTGAACAGCCCCAGTGCAAACAGAGCCCCAGTGCAAAATTCTGTGTGCTGGGACATACGTAGTTACAAGTGTAATGATTGTTACACATATTCAAAAAACTAAAAAGGTAATAGAATCATGATGAATCTTAAAATTAGATTTCACTGAGCCAGCCAGCCATTCACTCTCGGTTCTGAATGTTTTGTCTGATATGAAATTGTCAACTAGCGGTATGAAACCACATTAAAAAAATCTCTCTAAACATAGTGACTTCTCTACTGAATACATTTAAATTTTCCACAATAAGCACAAAATAATGTTTTCCAGCAAAATACTGATGCACATTGTTGCTAAAGGCAAAGAAGAGACCAAAGCTACAGAAGCATCCTTCAAAGTCACGTTCCTTACAGCATAAAAAGAGCAAGTGTCACTCCTGACAGGCTTATAAAGGGATCCCCACTATAACAAATATTATACTTAGAAAGAAGAACAAATCATTGGTAAAATTCCTTTATCAAAGGATAAAGATGGACATGGCGTAACAACAGTAGTATCTAATGTAAAAGAGCAATTTTTCTTTCACACAGTACAGGCTCACAATTGGGGGGAAAAAAAGCAGTATGTAGTGTACAAATCAGGTCCTGACATATTATGGTGTATGTAGGAGGGAGAAGTGCTTGATGAGTCTCCGTTTGTGAATCACTGAAAAATTCATGGATGGGAACTCAGGGAATGGCATTTTGTGAGCTACGATAAAACTGGAAAAGGTACATTGCAATAAATACTGATAGAGCACCCAGCCAGCATGCAACAAGAAAAGGTATTACCACAGACGCACAAAGATGTTTTAACCGAACACCAATCCACAGGCTGATTTATTCAAAAAAGGCAGTTGGGAGAGAACACTGTTCCTTTGGCTCTTGATTAAATACTGAAGGAAATATTGACCTCTGTGAATATAAGCAAATCATAGCTACCTAGCACACATTATTTTCAATTTGCAATGCTAAGAAATGGGCGACAGGTACGAGAATGCTCTCCTCTACTGATGTATGCTTGCTGTGAAAGGGAAAGGCATGCATTCAGATTTCTAAAAGCAAGGAGTATAACAAACTAGCCAGTGCGATCTGGAGAAAGAAGAATAAAGTTAGAAAACTTACCCTGACTTCTAAGCTTACAATAAAGTTACGGTAGTCAAGACAGGGTGGTGATGGTATAAGGAACAGACAGATCAGTGGGACAGACTAGAAAGTTTTTGTATTGAGGTAAAATTCAGGTACTATAAAATTCACTATTTTAAAGTACGCAGTTTTCAAGTGTGTGTGTTTTTAAAGTATATTTTCAATGTTGTGCAAATTCACCATTACTTAACTTAAGAACATTTCCATCATTCCAAAACAGAACCTGTGCCTGTTAGCAGTCACTCCTTGTTCCCTTCTCCCTCATCCCTGGAAACCACTAATCTAGTTTCTGTCTCTGTGGAGTTGCCTACTCTGTATTTCATATAAAAGTAATCATATGACCTGTGAACTTCAGCGTCTGGCTTCTTTCAATTAGCATAATATCCTCCAGGTTCATCCATGTTGTAGCGTATATAAAGTACTTCACTCCTTTTTTATGGCTGATAATATTCCACCACACAGATTTCGTTAATCCAGTCACCTGGTGATGGACCTTTGGGTTGTTTCTATTGTTTGGCCACTATGAATAATGGTGCGGTGAACATTTGTTTTTATATGAACACATACTTTCAATTCTCTTGGGTGTATAACTAAGGAGAGGAGTTCCTGGATCATATGGGAACTCTAAGATTAACTTTCAGAGAAAGTACCAAACTGTTTTCCACAGTGGCTGTACCATTTTATATTTCCAGCAGCAGTTTATGAAGGTTCCAGTTTCAACAAATCCTTGCTGCTACTTCTCATTTTTCCATTACAAAATGACTTTGATTATAGCCATCCTAGTGGGAATGAAGTGGTATCTCATTATAGCGTTGATACGCATTTCCCTAGTGGCTAATGTATATTTTTGTGTGCCTATTGGTCATTTGTATATTTCCTCTGAAGAAATGTCTATTTAAATTCTTTGCCCATTTTTAAACTGAGTTACTTGTTTTTTTTTATTGTTGAATTTATTGACTGATTGAAGTTATTTTTAATATTCTGGATATTGGACCATTAACAGATACATGATTTGCAAATATTTTCTCCTATTCTGTAGGTTGGCTTTTTTTTTTTTCTTGATACACAAAGTTTTAAATTTTGGTGAGGTCCAACTTACCTATTTTTTCTTTGGTTGATTGTGCTGTGAGTATCAGAACTAAGAAATCATTGCCAAATTTAACATCATGAAGAGCTACATCTATGTTTCCTTCTGAGCATTTTATAATTTTAGTTTTTCTTTGATATTTCAAGATAATGTTTACATATCATGTGAGCTTGGGGTTCAAAATTCATCCTTTGTGTGTGGATATCCAGTTGCCTGAACACCATTTGTTGAAAGTCTATCTTTTTTCTTCCACTGAATGATTTTGGCACCCTTGTCAGAAATCAATTGGCCATAGATGTCTGGGTTTATTCCTGGACTCTCACTTCTGTTCCACTTGTCTGTGTGTCTATTCCTCTGCCAGTACTGCACTGTCTTTATTATTGTACTTTTATAGTAAATTTCAAAATCAGAAAATATGAATCCTCCAATGAATTTGCTAATCTTCCTTTTCAAGACAATTTTGGCTATTTGGGGTTCTTTGCATTTCCATATAAATTTTAAAATCAGCCTGTCCACTTATGCCAAAAAAAATGCAGTTGAAATTTTGATAGGGATTGCATTGAATTTGTAGATCAATTTGGGGACTATTTTCATCTTAACAACATTATGTCTTCCAGTTCATGAATATAGGATGTTGTTCCATTTATTTAAGTCTTCTATAACTTCTTTGAGTAATTTTTTGTAGTGTACATTGTACAGGTTAAACTTATTCCTAAGTATGTTATTTTTTTGATGGCACTGTAAATGGGATTCCTTAACTTCATTTTTTATTGTTTACTGCTGGTATACAGAAATACAATTGATTTTTTACATGGATCTTATATCCTGCAACTTGGCTGAACTTATGAATTAGTGAGAATATTTTTTTTCTAGATTCCTTGGGATTTTCTGTATATATAAGACCATGCCATCTGCAAATAGAGATTGTTTTTACTTCTTCCTTTCCAACAGGTATGCTTTTATATCTTTTTCTTGCCTAATTGCCTTGGCTAGGACTTCCAGTATAATTTTGGGTAGATGTGTTAAGAGTTGACATTCTTGACCTATTTATGGTATTAGAGGGAAAACTTTCAGTCTTTCTTTATTAAACATGATGTTAGCTGGGGTTTTTTCATAGACACCTTTTATTAGGTTGAGGAAGTTCCCTTATATTCCAAGTTTGTTAGTGTTTTATCGTGAAAGGGTGTTAGATTTTCTCAAATACTGCATCTAATGAGGTGATCTTTTTTTCCTCTAATTTCTTAATGTGATGCATTACATTGATTCACTTTTTTATGTTAAATCAACTTTGCATTCCTGGGGTAAACCCCACATAGTCATGGTGTACAGTCTTTTTAATATGCTGCTGAATTTAGTTTGCTAGTATTTTGTTGAGAATTTTTCCATCTGTATTCACAGGAGATAATGATATTCAATTTTCTTTTCATATGATGGGTTAGACTGGCTTTGGTATTAGGATAGTACTGGCCTCACAATATGAGTTAAGAAGTACTCTACTTTTTTAGAAGACTATGACAAGGATTACTGTTAGTTCTTTAAAGGTTTGGTTGAATTCACCAGTGAAATCATCTAGTAATAGGCTTCTCTATGTTGGAAATTTTTTGATTACTAAATCAATCCTTTTATTTGTTGTTGGTCTTTTCAGGTTTTCTGTTTGAGTCAGTTTGAGTAGTTTGTGTATTTCTAGTAATTTGTTCATTTTATTTACCTAATTTGTTGCCACATAATTTGTTGGCATATAATTATTCATAGTAATTTCTTTGAATCCTTTTTATTTTTGTAAATTCAGTAGTAAGAGACCCCTTTTCATTTCTGATTTTAGGAATTTCTTTCTTTCTTGTTCAGCCTAGCTGAAGATTTGCCAATCTTGTTGATCTTTTCAAAGAACCAACTTTTGACTTTTGTTAACTTTCTGAATTGTTTTTGTATTCACTGTTTTGTTGACTTCTACTCTAACTTTTATTATTATTTTTTTCTTGCTTTGAGCTTATCTTGCTCTTCATTTTCTTGTTCCTTTAACTGGAAAGTCAGATAATTGCTTTGAGATTTCTCTTATTTTAATGTAGGCATTTATAGACATAAATTTTCCTTTGATTACTGCTTTCACTGTATCTTACACATTCTGGAGTGCTATGTCTCTGTTTTGATTTATCTCAAAGTATTTTCTAATTTTTCTTGTAGTTTCTTCTCTCTAACCCATTGGTTATTCGAAATTGTGTTGTTTAATTTTCACATATTTGTGAATTCTCCAAATTCCTTTTTCAAATTCACTTACAATTTCATTCCACTGTGGTCTGAGGACATAATTTTGTATGATTTCAACATTTTAAAATTTATTGAGACTAGTTTTGTGGCCTGGCAACATACAGTCTACTCTGCAAAATATTCCATGTGCACTGGAGAAAGATGTGTCTTTTGCTGTTCTTGGGAAGAATGTTCTATAGAGGGTCAACTGAGTTTTCACAAAGGCATCAAAGCAATCCACTAGAGACAGCAAAGTCTCTTCAGCAAATGGTCAAGGAAAAACTGAATGTCTATACCGAAAAAAAAAAAGTCTCTACTCTTCCCTTACACAACATACAAAAATTAACTCAAGATATATTACAAGCTTAATGTAAAAGCTAAAACCTTAAAACTTATAGTAGAAAATATAAAATAACATCTTTTGCGACTTGGAGGTAGGCAGAATTTTCCTAGACAAGTCACAGAACACAATCATAAAAGAAAAAAATGATATATTAGACTTCACTGCAATAAAAAAATTTCTGTTCATCAATAGATATAGCTAAGAAAATGAACAGACAAGGCAAAGACTAGGATAAAATATTCACAAAATATATGCGTCTGACAGAAAACTGGTATTCAGGATACAAAAAGAACCTCCACAACCCAATAATTTTTTTAAAAATTCACCAAATACAAGATGAGCAAAATATTTGAACAAATATTCTACACAGGAAGATATACCAATGGCTGTGAGCACATGAGAATGTGCTAACATCATCGGGAAAGTGCAAATTAAAGCCGTAATGAGATACCACCACTACATACTCACTTACATGCCTGAAACTAAAAAGAGTGACCAATTGCTGGCAAGACTGTGAAGCAACAGAAAACTTCATGTATTTTTGGTGGCCTGTAAAGTGCTTCAGTCATTTTAGGAAAATGATCTGGAAGTTTCTTATAAAAATAAAGATACATTGACTTTATGTCCCAGACATTCTACTCCTAGGAATTTACCCAGGAAAAATTAAAACATGAATATGTATCTATGCAAAAAGACTTATATAAGAATATTCATAGCAGCTTTAGTCATAAGACGCCCAAACTGGAAATGGCTCAGGTGTCCATCAACAGGAGAATGGTTAAATAAATTGTGGTATATTTGTACAATGTAACGGAGCACAGCAATATAAAATAATGGACTACTGATACACCCAATGGCTTGGATGAATTCTTAGGAAAAACAGTTCATAATGTCTACTCTATGATTCCACTTACATGAAGCTCTAGAACATATAAAATTAATCTACTATGAAAAAAATCAGGATGTGATTGTCTCTGGAAGATAGGGTTGGGAATTACCTTGGAAGAGGCATGAGGAACTTCCTGGGGTGATGGTACTTTTCTGTGCATCAACAGAGGTTTGGATAACATAGGTGTTTAGATTTATGAAAACTTATAGAATAGTACACTGAAAATTTATGAATACATTATATATAATGGATTTTATTTTTGTAAGGAACTATTAAAAAAACTGAACTCTAGTTAACGATATGCATGCTGCAGTTTATTTTGAAATATATTCAAAAAAGAGATGAATTAATGAACAAACAGAAGTACGGATGGAGAGAGACACAGGATGGCACAAAAGGTAAACTGGAGAGTCTAGGTAACATTCACAGTATAATTCTTCTGACTTTTCTATTTGTTTGAAAAGTTTCAAAATAACATATTAAAAATGTGTCTACTAAAAGGACATAAAACCCTGAATCACATAATTCTCATAAAGCCCATTTCTATGAATTTAGGTGTTTCATCATGTGATGTTTCTTAGCAATAATTTAAGCTTTTTGAATAAAGTAAACCTATTATTTCAGGGTTTAAAAAATGCTTTTTAATGTCAAGGATAAAACTTAGAATATCTTACAAAGACCAGAGTGTGGTGCAAATAACATAATCCAGAACTTTACGTTTTCCGTCACTTGAATTTCTACACTCATCAGAGAATGCGAACCATAAGGACATGCAGACATACTCTCCAAAATCAAATGCAATGAGAGCAAAATTGGGAATCCACTTGCTGCCATCTCTCAAGTTGAAATATTCAACCTTCTGGCTTTTGAATGTGATATGCTCATTGATTTAGCATCTGACTGAATGATGAAAGTAGTCTTCAGTAGGAAATCTCTTCGTAATTTCCATGTCCATATTCAATCCAGAACCATTTGTCAGAGCCACCAAAAACTTGCTGCCATGCCTGACAACCTGTGACTGTAAATTTGGATTTTCTAATATAGTGAATAGAAAGAGCAAAGAGAGAAACTGACTGGATACAGAACGTGGCCTATGGCTCAAGTTATCTGGCAGATATTAATACTGTCTTAGCCCAGGTTCCATAGAAAGCAGAGCCTAAGGCAAAAGATTATCTGCTAACACTTCACTGGGAAGTACAATTCCAGGGAATTAAGAGTGAGGGAAAAGGGGAGTCAGTTAAGGGAAGGGATGAGATTAAATACAAGGGAGTGCATTATTGACACGGCTACATTCCTTAATACAGCTCAGTTGTTCATTCTTAGAGAGGTTTCATCATTGAGGCCATAGGAAACATACATGTTTCAGAACAACCCGCGGCAGGAAGGTAAGTGTGGGTGGAGTGGGGGGAAAGGTTAACAGTTTTATTTACTTATCTCCTGGTTCCCTTTTGTCTTTCCTCTTCCAGTGTTTGAGGTCCATCTAAAAGGTAGCAACTCTCCTTTGGCCTAAGTCCCCCTGAGTCCAGTCCAACCAGTGCAGAGGTGTGGAGTCCTGTCCTTGTCAGCTGACAGCATACCTTCATCACGCACTTGGTGGCAGAAGCAGGCTTTAGAATCTTGGGAATGGAGTGAGCTGTGGCTAGAGCAGCTTTGGCCAGGAGATAAGGCAAGTAGCCACTGTAAGTGGGACTGGGTAAGTCTGGGGAAGTTCACAGAAAGGTGGTGATAGACTGCAGACAATACACACGACATAAAATGGGCTGACATAAAAATATCGTTAACGTTTTTGTTTTAAAATGTTAATGTTTTAGTATAAAATGTATGTTAAATCTTTTAAAAATTAACCTAAAATTGGTTGTCTTTATGTAAATATAAATAATAGCCTTTTAGTAGTACTTGGTGGCCACATATTGGAGAATGAGCTATTACTGAAGTCCTTGATGTTTCATGTGGAAAAATTCATGTCACGTAGCTCACTGTATTGTGAGTAACACAAAGCATTTTTGCAGTCATTTAGCTGTATACTTCATAATTATTTCAAGAGGAACAAAGCTAGTAATAGTGGCCAAAATATTAAAATAAAATATGTAACCTTGTAATAATAAAAATACTCCATAATAAAACACATGGAGTTCATCAGTTTCACTCACATTTTAATTTTTTCCTGAGTGTAGTTCAGTGTTGTTTTTGTCTGTCTGATAATTGAAGTATTTAATTCTGCAGAGTTTCAGCTAACATCTCTTCAACACTGCCTTTCTGCAGTTCTGTCCTTTATTCCTTGAACTTCTGATATATTTTACAGTTTCCCTTTCATTATCTGTGATTTCTAAATTCTCTCTCATATTTTTTGTTTTCTTTACCTCTCCATTCTGTAATCCGGATAAATTCCTCAGTATTTCTAATCATTAATTCTCTTTTCAACCGTATCAGTCAGTGTGGTATTTATTCTGTCTTGTGAGTTCTTCCTTTCCAGAAGAAGAGTCCTCAGTAACATTTTTTTTTTACTGTATTTATGATTGGTGTTGCTTCTTTAATCTCTTTATACATCTTGTATTTATAAACACATTTATTTTGAAATTGCTTTCAGAATCCTTTAGCGTATCCACTTCCTCAATGTCAAATTCATTTAGTTGATGAGGTATCTTTCACACTTTAGTTTTCCACGTTAGCTTTGACGCTTTGTATGCAAGTTCATTTTGTGTGAAAGTTTCATTATGTTTTTCTCTCTGCACTCAGTCTTCTCTCCTGGGTGTTTTTTCGGTTGCCTTCATAGAGACCCTCAATGTAGAGTCCTTTGCTCAGAAACAGGTTTCATATTTGGAGCCCCTTAGTCCTTGTCCCATGGGACTGTATCTTAAATGACCTAGCAATTCAGCAGGCCCAGGTAGGAGTTTAAGCCTTTTCAACCTCTCAGTTCCCTGGGCGAGCCCGACCCTAGAATCTTTTTCACAAAGTGTGTCTAAATATGATCTGTCACCATGAATAGCTGTGTCTGATTTCTTTCTCCTGGGGCAAACCCTAGGTTGCCTTTCCCTGTTTCTATTCTGGAAGTCCAGTAAGATCAAGGTTTCAGAGCCCATTTGCTTTTGCGTGTTTCTGATCTACAGAAGTGGTTAGCTAATATCTGATTTTTCAGTGATAAGACTTTTAAAATTATTTCAATGGAAATACATTATTAGCCACTGTTACTCACCTGGACTATGAATGTGCAGGTATGTGTAGGGTTCTGTGATCAAACATCTCAATCTATTGAGTGGAGTTCAAAACTGTGATATAAAGTGGCATTGTTCTGATCTGGAACATTTTGTTTATTAGAAATGTGATTTAAGTATTAAGTATTAAATCTGTTAAAGATGCAATATTCTGCGTACGAAATGAACTTTTAGGGTTAAATTTAGAGGAAGTAGTTAGGCACGTGCAAAAATTTTGTCCTCTGTGATACTCATCACAGCATCACTTATAAACTAACAAACAAAGAAAAAAGAAACAACCTAAATGATCAACAAAAGACAATTGCAGGAACAATATATGGGGAATATATTCACATAGTTATTAAAACAGTTTACAAACAGTTCATTTAGTAGGATCCCATGTGTGTATTTGTGTATTTATTAAAGGGGAATATAGCAAAATATTGACAATAGTAACCAAAAGATGGTAGAAATATGAGTTATTTAAAATTTTTCTTTTTTACCTTGCCTATGTGTTATTTATTTTCTTTTGTTTTTGACTAACTCTAAAGTTTCTCAAAATAAAGATCAAAATCAAGTTGGACACTTCATTATCCGAGTTTCCATTTTCTTATCTGTCAAATAGGAAAAAATCACAATAAATTCTTCAAAACATTATGATGAGGATTAAGTGAGATAATTTATACCCAACAAGTTTGCATTTCTTTTGTATCTTGGAGAAATGACTTAACTTCTTTACAATTTTGTTTCTTTCTATGTAAAATAGGAATAAGTACACTAACTACCTCATAGGATTGTCAGAAGGATAGAATTCTGTGACGTGGTTAGTACAGTGTCAGGTTAGTCCTACTGCTGTTGCTGCTACTATTACTTTTGCTGTTGTTTTTGCTATTGTTTGTAGCCCCATCCATGCTTCCCTTTTAACAGCCTTACTGATCCTGAGTCTCATTTTCTCAGGGCTTTGCTTGGGGGATGAACTGTTAATTGATGGTAATAAATGAATACGCTTCTTCTCCTAGTAATATATTTATAACAGGAATATTTAATATCATTAATTAAAAACTTAAGAACATTAATCATTAATACCATTAATTCTTCATGAAGGGCAGGAGGAGAGAAATTTGGAGCTTATGAGACTTGAGGAAACCCGTTCAGATTGTTTGCGTTTCCCGGGCTGAGGAAGAATGGATGGGATACCATTCTGAGATTTCGTGAGTTGCACAAAAGTATTCAAGTACCAAAGCTGACAAGTCCCTATAAGATTACTAAGTTAGAAATAAAAATGCATTGTTACTGAATAACAAAAGCAAATAATAACTATATTGTATAATATCTCACTGTGTTACGAAATAATTAATGTTCAATCATGCCAGGAACTATTATGTAAAGGGAAACAGGGTTGGTTAGTAGGGGTTTTCTATCCTTGTGAGTGATTATTTAAGACAATCTCCATGATGTAGCTATGAACCCAGGAGATGTGAAGCTGTATCCTTCAAAAGCATACGATGCTTCAGTAGACTTTTAAAATTGTCATAATGAATAGGTGGGACTTCCAGCTTTGTAGAACAATGGGAAACACCTGATTATAAGTCTTCTTGTCCTCTTTCTCTCTAACACATAAAAGTAACAAAGAGAACAAATGAAACTACACAAAAAACACAGCTTCTGCACTGCTAGGAGAAAGAAAATTCTACCACCTTTAAATTAACTGTGAGTAGAAAAATAAAGAAATTCCATAGAGATACTGCTGTCCATCTGCTGCTAATTTTTAGATGCAAAGAGTGGGTGAAGAGAAGCTTAAAAGGCTCAGTGATAAAAGAGCAGAGGAGAGGAGAGAAAGGTAATTAAATCACCTTCAAAAAGAAAAAATACAACAGTAAATGCCAAAATATGAACACAGATAAAGATCTGGTTGTTCACAGCCCAGGCTATAGGGAAGGGACTTACGAGTGTGCAGGACCAGAAATGTCAGCCTGGGAGAAGTAGTGCTTCTGGAGGAGAATCAGGTAAATATAGAAAAGATGGTATCCCTTGGTGATGACACGGTGAAGAGAAAGAAGGAAATAAGAGAAAAATTAAGGATTCTTAAGAAATGAAAGGGAAAGGAAATGTAAAATTCTTTCTCCTCCTCTGCCCACCAGCAAAATCATCATTAAAATAACCTGCCCCAACGAGGACAGAAGTGACAGAAAAAGCTGCTCCCAAACTAGGAAATCAGAAATGAATAGGACTAATAAAAAAGTGTACCATATCTACACAAATTTACTGCAAAAAGTCAAATGATGTGCATAAAACTCTCCTGCTGCTGAAAAATCTCCACCCCTAACAAGTGAACCGTAAATCTGAAGAAAACTTTAACACAGCATTCTAAATGGAATTAAGTGTCCTCAATCAAAAGGAGGGAAAAACACCTTGAATCAGAAATACAAAAGGTAAGAACACAATTGGCCAGAAAAAAGGAAGAACTGAACATGAGCTGATGGAACTCAGGACAGAAATAGAAGGCAGAGACAAAGTTATAACAGAAATAAAAACTTAATAGAGGGCTCTGAAGCAAGCAGATAAGCAACCAAGAGAATGAATGTCAGATGATGACAAAAGCGAAACAGGTCAGAGAGAGAGAGAGAGAGAGAGAGTGGTTGAAATGGACGTCAGGCGAAGGGGATTGAGCCTAAGTATAATTGTGATCTGAAGAATTTTGAAACAATAGAGCAAGTGTAATATTTAATACTGAAATCTAATAAAAAGCTGTCCATAAATAAAAGGAGACACGAATCAGGGCTCACTGAGAACTGAGGAGAATGAGTTAGGTATCTGAGAAATATTCTGGTAAAACCACTAGACTTTAAAGATAAAGAAAGCCCATTAAGGCCTATAGGCAAAAAGATAAAATACATTACAAAGGCAAGAGGATCAGAATGGCATCACATTCCACAGAACTACACACAAGGCAAGGCAACAGCAAACCAGCATCTTGAGTGAGCTGGAGGAAGAAAGTGCAAACGAAGGCTATTATAACCAGCTGTATGCTCCTTCGATTATCAAGGCTGTATGAAAATAGCTTGGAAAGTGCTAGACCTCAGAGAGTACTAGACACACAGTCCATTCCTGTGGATTTAGAGCAGGGGTAAAACTATAGCTCACAGGTCAATTTTTAAAGTTTTACTGGGGGACAGCCACACCCATTTTGTCTACCTATTATCTATGGTTGCTTTTGTGACACAAAGGCAGAGTTGAGTACTCATGGTGAAGACCGCATAACTTGCAAAGCCTCAAATACTATTTACTTTCTGTCCCTAATTTACAGAAAATGTTAACCAACCTCTGATTTATAGGATGCATATCATTGAAACAAAGAGTAAATGACAAAACTTTGCAGAAGGACTGATGGTGAGTATTTTATATATTTAGCTGTAGATCTAAGACTATAATGAGAGTGGCATTGTGGGCTGAAGAATTATATGTAATCATCATACATCCTGATACAGTAGAAAGAATGTGACTACATAGTGAGAAAAGGAAAAAAAGGGTGAGTAAGTAAGATCATTGACTGTTATGTAGGTAATAGAGGAGAGTTAAAAGATAATATTTTAACTGAGGAAGAGGTTAAGTAAGTAAAGAGAATTAAGGATACTATAAAAAGTATTAATATGAATATAGCCATTGGAATAAAAATATAGACCTACTGAAATACTAGAATAATATTTTTTAAAAAGCAAATAGGGTACCTCAAACAGAGAAAGAAACTTGGTAAATACACTTTAATACATCCAATAATTACAAGTAAGATGTTATGGAAGTACTGAAGATTATATTCATATAGTACTAGGACTTAATAATAAATTCTAAATTCATGGTAGCTAGTGTTAATTACAGTTTCTATTAGTCTTCAATATCTTTTTTTTGGTAGCTATCAGTCTGTTTTCTATCTCTGTGAGTCTATTTCTGGTGTGCAAATAAGTTCATTTCTATCATTTTTTTTAGATTCCACATACAAGTGATATATATGTCTTTCTCTGTCTGACTTACATCATTTAATATGATTATTTCTAGGTCCATCCATGTTGCCACAAATGGCATTATTTTATTCTTTTTTTTATGGCTGGGTAATATTAGTCTTCAATCTCTCATTTTCAATTCTAAACAACTCTGAAAAGGTTTCCATAACCCATCTGGCAGCAGTAACTGACCTGATTTGAACTCATTTGATAACAAAACTTAACCTAAACTAATGACAGTCTATTTATAGTCTTTATTTCTACCTCATAGAGTGAATACTCATACATCTCACTATTGAAACATCAATGGGATTGATTATGGTGTGTTGCTTTCAGACACTGCTTGGGGTTTGTATGATACACAGCACACTCACCATATGACCTTTCTGAAATCTCAATGGTTCTGAATTCCAAAACATAATTTTCCCAAGGGCTCTCCATAATGGACTGTACAATGCTGCTGCTTTTACCATTATCATTACTACTAGTTCTGCTACATAATCTCCCAAATAAGGCCAGTCAAAGAAAGGGAGAATAATGTATTGCAACATTTTTAATAGCAAAGAATTGGAAACAACAACAACTTACAATAGGGAAATGAGTGCATAAAATACAGTCTACCAAATTGATAAAATTTCTGTAGTCTTTTGTGATGATTCTGTAACAACAGAGGAAAAATACTTATAATGTTAAGCAGGAAAAAATAAGGTATAACAACAATTCTAATTAGGTCAGAATTAAAAATGCACAACTATTTTTAGTAATGCAAACGATACGTACTAAAGTGACAAATACAAAAATAAAAACAAGTGACTTGTGGAAATGGTAAAATTTTAGGTAGTTATTTTCCTAATTTAAATAGGAAAATCTGCATGCTATTAAACTATTTAGGAATTATCCAGCATGACACTGAATTCAAGGTTGCCTGAAAATCAAAAGGAGCGTTGTAGTGATTAAGAATTCAGCAGTCTGTGAAACCTGCACATCTGATTAAGATTTACAATCATGAATAAAAGGGTAATTTGTTTATTTTTGCTTTTGTTTCCTTTGTCTTATGTGACAGATCCAAAAATTATTGCTATGATTTATGTCAAAGGGTGTTCTGCCTATCTTTTCTTCTAGGAGTTTTATGGTTTCTAATCTTACATTTAGGTCTTTAATCCATTTTGAGTTTATTTTTGTAGATGATGTCAGAAAATGTTCTAATTTCATCCTTTTACATATAGCTTTTCAATTTTCTGAGCACCACTTATTGAAGAGACTCTCTTTTCCCCATTGTATATTCTTGCCTTCCTTGTCATAGATTAATTGACCATAAATGCGTTGGTTTATTTCTGGGCTCTGTACACTATTCCACTGATCTATGTGACTGTTTTTGTGCCAGTACCATACTGTTTTGATGACTAGCTTTGTAGTGTAGTCTGAGGTCAGGGAGCATGATACCTCCAGTTCTGTCTTCTTTCTCAAGATTGTTTTAGCTATTCAGGGTCTTTTGTGTTTCTACACAAATTTTAGAATTATTTGTTCTAGTTCTGTGAAAAATGTCATTGGTATTTTGATACAGATTGCACTAAATCGGTAGATTGCTTTGCCTAGTATGGTCCTTTTAGCAATATTAATTCTTTCAATCCATGAACATAGTGTATCTTTCCATCTGTTTGTGTAACCTTCAGTTTTGTTCATCAGTGTCTTACAGTTTTCTGAGTACAGGTCCTTTGCCTCCTTAGATTTATTCTTAGGTATTTTTTGATGTGCTTATAAATGAGACTGTTTACTTAATTTCTCTTTCTGATAGTTTCTTATTAGATATAGAAATGCAACAGATTTCTGTATATTATTTTTTTATCTTGCAACTTTACTGAATTCATTGATGAGCTCTAGTTTTTAGTGGCATCTTTAGGATTTTCTATGTATAGTATCATGTTATCTGCAAATAGTGACAGTTTTACTTCTTCCTTCCCAGTTTGGATGCCTTTTATTTATTTTCCTTGTCTGATTGCTGTGGGTAGGACTTTCAATACTAATGTTGAATAAAAGTTGTGAGACTGAATGTCCTCGTCTTTTTGCTGATCATAGATGAAAGGCTTTCAGCTTTTCACCATCAAGTATGATGTTAGCTATGGGCTTATTATATATGTCCTTTATTATGTTGAGGTATGTTCCTTCTACACCCACTTTGTGGAGCATTTTTATCATAAATGGATGGGGAATTTTATCAAAAGCTGTTTCTGCATCTATGGAAATAATCACATGATTTTTATTTTTTTCAGTTTGTTAATGTGGTGTATCACATTGATTGATTTGCAGATATTAAACCATCCTTGCATCCCTGGGATAAATCACCCTTGACCATGGTGTATGATCCTTTCAATGTATTGTTGGATTTGGTTTGCAAATATTTTGTGGAAGATTTTTGCATCTAGGTTAATATCACTGATTAACCTAGATGCAAAAATCCTCCACAGTTTTCTTTTTTTGTGTGATGCCTTTGTGTGGTTTTGTTATCAGGGTGTTGCTGACCTCAAAGAATGAGTCTGGAAGCATTCCCTCCTCTGCAACTTTTCGGAATAGTTTGGAAGGATAGGTGTTAACTCTTCTCTAAATATTTGGTAGAAAAGTCCAAATGTCCTGGGCTTTTGTTTGTTGCAAGTTTTTTTTTTTTTTTCAATACTGATTCAATTTCACTTCTGGTAATTGGTTGGTTCATATTTTCTATTTATTCCTCATTCAGAGGCAGATTGTACATTTTTAGGAATTTGGCCATTTCTTCTAGGTTGTCCAATTTTATTGGTGTATAGTTATTTCTAGTAATCTCATATGATCCTTTTATTTCTGCATTGTAGGTGGTAACTTTTTCTTTTTCATTTCTCATTTTAATTGAGCCCCCTTTCTTTTTCTCTTATGAGCCTGGCTAAAAATTTATCAATTTTGTTTATCTTTTCAAAGGACCAGCTCTTAGTTTTATTAATGTTTTCTATGAATTTATTAAACATAAATTCTGCTATTTAAATTAAACTTAAAAGATTTTGCAAAGCAAAGGAAGCCATCAGCAAAATGAAAAGACAACCTACTGAATAAAAGAAATATCTTCAAATGTTATAGCCAATAAGAGGTTAGTATCCAAAACAGAGAAATGGTGCATACAATGCAATGTCACATAAACAAAAACTTGATTAAAAAATGAGCAGAAGACCTGAATAGACATTTTCCCAAAGAAGACACATAGATGGCTAACAGACACATGAAAAGATGCTCAACATCGCTAATTATCAGAGAAACACAAATCAAAACTACAATGAGATATCACCTTTCACTTGTTAGAATGGCTATCATCAAAAAAAATACAGATAACAAATGTTGGTGAGGGTGTGGAGAAAATCAAACCCTTGTGCCCTGTTGGTGGGAATGTAAACTGGCACGGCCACTATGGAAAACAGTTTGGAGGTTCCTCAAAAAAACAAAAGTTAGAATTATCATAGGATACAATTCCACTCCTTGGCATATATCCAAAAAAATGAAAACACTCATTCAAAAGGACTGCAATGTTTGCATGTACCCCAATGTTCACAGCGGCATTAATTACATTAGCCAAGATACAGAAGCAACTTAAATATCCATTAACACAATGAATAAAGAAGATGTGGTATACACAAACACACACACACACACACACACACACAATGGAATGCTACTCAGGCATAAAAAAGAATGAAATGTTGCCATTTGCAACAAGGTGGATGAACCTGGGGAGCATTATACTCAGTAGAGTAAGTCAGATAAAGATTCCCAGACAGAGCTCATTCCTGAGGAAGGATGACAGAAGAGGTATGCTTAATTGCCAACGTCCCATTTTGAACAAAAAAGATTTATGCCACAAAACATAGTTCTTGCTCCATTTGTAAAATGAAGAAGTGAGACAAATTCAACAAAAATCATGACACTAATAATTATCACATGTTGAACGTTTACTCCCAATCCGGTGATGCGGATTCCATTACCATTATTTCTACAACGAGTTTATATGACCCCAAAGCCTCTCAGCCACTCAACTCCAATGCTTCACAACAGAGCTGCTGGTTCTTGACCTCGAATTCACACAAAATTCACCTGGCTTCTTGTTCAAAATGCAAAATCCTGAGCTCCACCTTTAGGGATTTAGATTCTAGATCTAAGATGCAGCCAGAAATCTTCATTGAAGAAAAAATTAGGTGATGATCCTATTGTCACACTTTGAGGAACACTGAATCTCACCCCTCTCTCTTAGTTATCTGAATGCCTGCATTGTTTTCCCCTCCTACAAACAGCAAAAGAAGCAATAAGGTAGTTGACACAAAACCTAAGAAGAGTTGCTGGTATATCTCATCTTTTTTGCCCAGCACTATCTTTTAGGAACTCCTCTATCCATAAGACAAATATTCGAGAATAATTTTGCAACCAAATGTTGAATTCCTCAATCAGGTTTAACAGTAATGATTTTAGCCACACATGTAGTCCAGTTACTTAGGTGCACTACCCAAAGTCAAAAGCTGTAATTACATATACAAAAAAATAGTGATTTAAAAGTTGGTTGGGACATCAAGCATTAATCCAGCTTTATTATTTTACAGATAAGACATTACTTACTCAGTCACAGTACATGCTTTTTGGTAGTAATCAAAACAAGAACCTACTTCTCTTAACTCCTAACTGTGCTTTAATTACATTTGGCGCTTTCTCCATAAAATATTTTTAGTATGTGGTATTCTAAAAGTCTTCCTAACTCATATTATTTTTATTCAAATTAAATGATTTTTTAAAAGCCTAGAATGTGTTTAATTTTTTCTCTTCATTTTGAAAGCAAAGTCCCTGGGAAAAAGTATGTGGCTTGCCTATACATCCAAACAAGAAAACAACACATGTAAGATCATGAGCTGCACTGTCCTTATTGACATGCAGACAACTTTCAGAAAGATTTCTGCAGCATGAATTCTACCTCTACTCATTTATCACTTTGTGTTTGTAGCTTACATTGGAGCTGTGAGAAGACCCTGCAATTTCCAAGGAACAGAAGGCAAGCCAGTGAAGCACACCCCTGCAGCACTGTGAATCTCGGGGTCACCAGGTAATACTTTGAGGAGGCAGAGAAGTCTTGGGTTCTCAACAATCCCATAAAGTAAGACGGCCCCACAATGGATCCCAAAGCAAGGGAAGATAGAGGGCTGAATGCCAGCAATTAGTCATGACATGGACGTAGGAAAGTGTTCAAATGAGCTTCACTGGTAAGTCATGCTTTAAAAACAATGACCAAAGTCAAGTGTTTCAGTTTTTAAAAGCCACTTCAGGAAACCTCTGAATTGATCTATGTCGATTAGTCTAAGCCAACATGCTAATCATGAGCAAAAATGTTCTGTCTAGAAGACTTGACTCTTGTCTATTACAGCAGAAACGGAGGTAAGAGAGCAGAGGAGGGGTGAGGAGTAAATCATAGGATTTAAACACATTGTCACAAGGCCAGGTGCCCAGGGATAGACAGGTTACTAAGAAATTTATGATATGGTAATTTCAATTCTGAGTCATGGCGTGTGATTTGTTTTTAAGTTCCAAAGTACTCTGGACATCTTGTAGTCAAGATACAACCATTTGGAACACTTAACATCCATGAAAAGATTATAAAACAAGAATGTAAATGAAAAAAAATGGTTGGAGGTTTTTCATTCTTCATGTTTTTTCCTTATACCATATCTTTAGATACCAAAACCTCTAAGTATTTTCCAAAAAATGACAGCATGTAACATCAGGGATTCACAAGGTAACTGATTTGCTGGTCTTGGGTGTGGCCAGTTCTAAGAATTTTATAATTTAGGGCTTGATAATTAGAATAAGACCTGAGACCTAAAACCAGACAATTCCTATCCTAGATACAGACCTTTGGAACTTATCTTTCGGTTTCATCTGCAAAATAGACAAGAGGATCATTGGAATGTGAAAGTGAAAGATCCCATCCTCCCTACACTGACTGTCAAGACACACAGGGCAGCCTTCAGAGTAGACGTCAACTCCAACCTCTCCCTCTCCTCTCCACTTCCAGTTCTTACTCATTTTGCTTTGGAACTATTTCAAACACCAAGCCCTTCTTTTCTTTCCTGCTGTCTTCTGTCTTTCTCCCTCAGCACACAGACCATAGTCCTAAAGTCCATGTCTACTCTCACTATGCCTGTTTGATGATATGACAGTTAACCTCCCAGAAAACAAGTTTGATCATACCATGCTTATAGATGCCCACAGGATAGGGTTCAAATCTGTAACATAGAATTAAAGTACCCTTCCCATTCTCGGTCATGGGTTGGTAAACTATGGCCTGTGGGCCAAATCTGGTCCACCAACTCTTTTTGTATATAAAGCCACGCCCATTCATTTACATGTTATCCATGACTGCTTTCACCGTACAATTAAGTTGAATACAAAGAGTTGAATAAGTCCCCCTCAAGCCACAAATATTTATTATCTTTACAGAAAAAGGTTACCAACTCTGATCCAGGCTTCAATCCACTTTTTCAGTCTCCTATTACGTCTGTCCCCAACATGTTTCCCATATTCTAAAATTAGACTGATTTCTTACTATTCCCCAAACATACCGTTGTCTTTTAAGATTACTTATTTCTGAACACATCGTTCATGCTGCTAAAATTGCTAAACGTCCTTTCTTTCTTTAAGACTCAACCCAAATATTAGCATCTTTATGAAGATTTCCATGACTCCCACAAGCAGATTGACCCCTCCGTCCTCCCTTCTGTCTTAACACTTTATACGTTGCTTCTGTTATAGCATTTATCACATCATATTTCATTTATCTCATTATAAGCCTGTGATCTCTGCTCTGTCTCACAGAGTGCTTAACTTACCTGAGTATTCAATACATGTTTGGTGAATGAATGAATGATTTGTAGACAATGCATATAAATTTGGAACACTGGCCATGGTGTGTCAGATTACATTTTACTAATTTAATTAACTTAGCCATCTCACAGAAAAGTGTGCTTTGTCCACAGGGAAAGTTTTGGGATAGCACCCAAAATGAATTGCCATTTAGCCTTAACAAAAATAAAAACAAAAAACATTGGAAGCCAAGGTGAGTAGTTTTTACCTTAAGTACAATATATTCCTACCAGTGAGATATCAAGGAAAAAATATGGGTGTTCAGAAAACAGAATCCTTCTATTTAATCTTTCTCTTTTTCTGTCTTAAAGGAAGAAAGAACAAATGGCAGAGCTGAGTTTTAATGAAGGCTGTGCCCTGGCATCATCTCCCTTTTCCTTAATAAAAATCCACTCTACCAAGTAGGGATTTACACATTTTTTGAACAACATACTTAAATCCCTCCTCAGTCCTTTTGTAAATCTCTGTAGTGACCAACTGACATCTTTAATATGGGGGTCAATCCCTAGCCCAAAAGGTACTTGGGGGCATCCATGTTTCAGAGCTAGAGTCACTAAAGACATGTTAGAAAAGGTAGAAGTAAATTTGAGACACTAGCCCAATGTTCTCTCACATTATATAATGTTTCCCAATAATTCTCAAAACTGAACCAAGCACATTTCTGAAAGATCAAAGTAATTATTTTTCATTTAATTGGCTCAAACACTGGAATAAAATATTCAATTCATATCAGTAAGACTGCTTGATTTTTTTTGTACCTACTGTATAAGGAAATAATCCTGTTTTTACCTTTGAAAGAGCACTTGTCCTATAGTTTCTTAAACAGCTAAAATAGGTAGAAAAATAATTGGAAGCAAAATATTAGAAAGTTCCACAGATCCCTCTTGGAAAAAGCTCTTATGCTGAAGTTTGAACACACACGTTGGAGGCTCCCACCAGGCCCCGAGAGCAGACCACAGCCCCAGTGCTTTGTGCTGTGTCAGAGCATCCTCCAACCACTGTGGTTTTTACTAGCTAGGGTAGGGGGTTGATAAGCCAGACAGTACTCCATTCATGTCTTTGGTCCATGCCAGGCAGTCTTTTAGCCCAGTTCCCAAGATAGCAGGAATTATAGGAGACTACCATGGTTGAAAATCAAGTTTTATCCTAAGGTTGTTGGGAACGAGCTGATTTAGAATCAGAAGACCTAATCTGGAGCCAAGTTTTTAAAATCATTTCTGAGCTTTCATATTTTCATCTGAAAATTGGAAAATATAATAGTACATCAAAATTGCAAGGATGAATATATGAGTCAAAGGTGAGAAATGAATCCACAAAACCAGAAGAAATACGTATTAATTAAAAAAAATATTGGGTGAGAAAGGCTTTTCTAGACATGAAAACAAAGGAAAAACCAAAGAGGAAAAGATCAGTGGGTCCTCCTCTGAGGGTTTAGAGAGGAAATTCTCCATTGGAATTGAGTGAGCTATGTGGGATTATGGCCTTAAAAGTGGTTACCTTTTCCCCTTTCTATGTTTGAACAGGGATTTGATCTATTTCCTCAACATGGAATGGCTGTAAAAGGCATAACGTGTGCATATTGATTCTTCTGTTGTCCCAATTACATTTGAACATCTCTACCACATACTGTCTTTTCCCTATGCACAGTGCAATGGCTGTCCTATAAAAGTGCATATTTTCGGGGGGGATGGGGTATAGTTCAGTGGTAGGGTGCATGCCTAGCATGCATAAGGTCCTAGGTTCAATCCCCAGTCCCGCCATTAAAATAAACAGAGAAGTAAACCTAATTACCTCCACACCAACAAAAATAAATAAATAATTTTAGATGCATATTTTCTTGATGAAGGAATGTCAGACACAGAGAAAAGACATGTAAGAATTTTAAAATTATAGGGACCCAGGGAGTCCAGAAGAATCAGAAGAGTCAAAACTCATGTCTATGACTGTGAATGGCTAAACAGACTTTTTAACAAAGTCCAAGGCAATGATAAAATGTGAAAAACATTTGCAGCATTTATGACAATGTTCTTAACATATAAATGTTTTTAAAATTGTAAGAAAAATACTGACATATTCAGAGAAACTGTCAAAGACACAGATAATTCACAAAAGAAGATATAAAAATAGTTAATAAACAGATAAAAATATAACTATGGATTAAGAAGACAGATTCAAGCAAAGACATTGTCCATTAATTCCAATGATTCTCAAACTAAACTGTATACATATCACAATCCTTTATGAAGGTCTTGAAAAACACAAATGTCCAGGCACCATCTCTCAAAGATTCTGATTCAAGAGGTCAGAATTGGAGCAAGAACCTGTTTAACAATTTCAAAAATATGGACTTACGTTGAGAGCACTTGTTCCCTGTATAGGGTTTAAGTGGTTTCAAGGCCCAGCACTATTATTTCTTTTCGTGTAACTTTCCTATTCTTGAGTTTCTAATTTTGATATAAGTGATGAGTTTTATCTGTTGAGGTATCTCCAGAATTTTCTTTCTATTGCTGTCACATATAAATATTAGAGTTCTGCATTTAGAAATGTATCACAAACTTTCCTTTTTATAAATCTGAAGGCATTTCTCCATTGTCTTCTGCTTTATTTTGTTTGCAGGTGGAGTCTGAGGTAAACCTGATTTGAAGGTAATTTTTTTAACTTCCTTCACACGTGTGAGTTGTTTCTTATTTTAAAAATTCAAAAACATCACTAGGATGGTAAGCTATCGCTAAGCCAAAAGCATGGATTTATTTTTGGCTTACTTAAGTTCTTCCAATTCATGATTTAGCACAGGAAAAGTAGCTTCTATTATACCTTTGTTACTAGTTCTTTCTTTTACTTTGGTTTAGCCATCAAAATTACTTGTGATTTCTTCCTGTTGTAAAGTTTCTGACCTCCTACTGAGCAGTTCCCCACTCGTTGATTTTTATCTTGGACTTTCCACATGCATTCTGGATGATTTAGTTACTTATATGTGTCTCTACATCACTGAATCAGTTTATTTCTACAGCATCAATGCTGTGCTTTGTGGGTTCCAAGGAGAATTTTTAAGCTGATCTTAAAATATGGATTGCTCTATAGTCATTACTCATTTTGGCATATTTGTCCTCATCTTAGTCATTTTCTGTATGACAACCTGATCTTGTTTCATAGAAGTCATGTCCTCCTGTATTTTTTTTTTTGAGGAACCCAGAGGAATGTATTATAAGATTTTAATTTAGTTTCAGAAAATCATTTTTAAAATCAGTCTCTTCCCCCAAGTCTTCAGAACGTCCTTTTGTTTTATGTTTTACTATCCGTTCATAAGCATGGATATATATTTATGTCTATGCATGTGTCTGTATCTGTATCTATATTTCCATGTTACATGTTTTTTTTCCTACCCTCTCTACCTTCCTTCCTCCCTCCCTCTTATCCATCTGTCCATCCCTCCATCCATTCTTTATTCATCCTGTTCTCCAGGGTTATTGCCTCATCAGCAGAGAAGACGGCATCCTCAGCTCTCCTTAGACATCCCTGCTGCTCACTTGGGTACTGGCGGCCCCTGCTTCTCGGTCCAGTTTGATGTGCGGTGCCCTTGTTCAATTTGCCACAGACAGGCTTCTTCCAGTGTGGTGTGCTCAGATGAACCTTGATCTGATATTTGTCTTTTTGACACCTCGTGGAAAATCAGACACAGCTAGAAACAACAGGCACCATTCACAAATCTCCCCCAGTCTTTACTCCTGTCGGCAGCACTTTTCCTCAGACAGCTCAGAGCTAGTCACGGCGTACGGCAAACTTTGAGTTACCGTGACAACGTCTATAGGAAAACAGCTGCTGTGGGCAAGGAAGAGGAGGGCTCTGGGCCTGGAAGTCAGTGTTTGATTGGCTTGCACCCCCCTACCTGCCTCAGCAGTGCAGTGCTGGTTAAGCCCAGACAGTGGGTGTGAGCGCAGCCTTCTCAGCAAGCTTCGGGCCGGCTGGTTCACAGGGGAGGATGTGCGGTCTCAGCCCATACTCCTCAGTGGCTCGGTTAACGTAAATCCCTGACCGTGGCAAGCTGAGTTAATCATTCTGTCACCCATTCCTATCTTTTTATGTATTTTTGGAGCATTTTAGTGGGAATGTGGGGGAAGGTTTACTGGGCATACCTAAGTTACCACAGTGAGGACTCAGATGGTGAGTCGTGAGTACATTTTCAAAATCTCCGACTCACAATATACGTGTACGAGAGTTTCCAAGTCTGTTAAAGAATAAAGTGAGAAAATGGGCTAATTGAAGGTGGTACAAGGGAATTAAAAACTCCAAGTTTTACAAAGATGTAGGCACTTTGTTTTATTGTACCCCTGAAGGTAAGTCAGCACAAAGTAACTGGGGAATACTTCTGTTAGTAAGTGGCAACAGCTGTGACACTCTGAATTGGGCTAGAAATTTGGAGATCAACTACAAAAGGGATGATGTACATGGAAGATCCCCAGGATCCTTTCAGAAACTACAGGATCTAAGTTTGTGTTATTTGTATCTGTATTATTGGTATATATGTATAATTTGTATACAAAGTATCATAGATTGGGGCTGTACAGTGAATATACTAGGGCTCAGAAGGTCTGCATCCTGAGTTTCATCAAGAAGGGAATTAATATTCAACAGGGAAAATCAAGTACCACACTGGGCCCCACCACCCAAGGCAGTTCTGGTCACTGGACCTCAGCAAAATGTAAGCACCCTGGAGAAGGCTGGAGAAGGACATCTGAAGTGATTAAGGGAACAGACAACCAGGCTTTCTGCTCACAGGACGGGGAAGTCCTGGTGACGGGAGACTGTAAGTTCAAACAATGCATAATGATTTCAGGAGGTCCGATAGATATTCTTTCTTTTTCTCCCTTCCTCCCTCCCTTCCTTCCCTCCTTCTTTCCTTTCTTTCTCTCTCCCTCTATCCTTCCCTCCCTCCCTCTCTTCCTTCCCTCCTTCTTTCCTTTCTTTCTCTCTCCCTCTATCCTTCCCTCCCTCCCTCTCTCTTTCTCTAGACACTCAAGTGGGAATTTTTACAAAACCATATATTATGCTCTGTTAATGAGCTTAATAAGATACTAAGAGGAAGCAGATTGTCTGTGGCAGAACCAAACTTTTCAAGGTGACACAGGGGAGGACAGCCTTGGGTGCCAGGCACAGAAGCTGGAGCTGGCTGGTTGGCTGGACCAGTTCTGCTGCAGCATTTCTGATGCTTTTATGACTGCACAGTGCATGATAAGTGTTCTCTTCACCTCCCGCTTGTCTTGTGCTTTCAAATACTTAGGTGAAATTGGCTATGGAATTCTGACAGTCCCTCACTGTAACGCTCCTGTGAAGGTGCCGATTCTCAGCACGGACTTCAACAGAAGAGAAGGGAGAAATTAGAGAAGGAAACACAACAGAAAACAGGACACAAATAGAAATAAGGAATGCATCCCTTTTCTGAATTACCTCAAATGAAACTTTAAGGGATCATGGGGCAAAATTTCAATAGTAAATGATTCTGCCCTAAAACATAAGGACCAATATAATTACTGAGCATTCTGTAAGACTCTAAATGAGTCCTTAAAAGCTCAGTGTGTGTTATCAGTGTGGCTGCCATCTCATAATGGATCTTTTAAACTTCTCCTTTGGTTTTAACAGAGAAGAATATAAACTACTATTTATTGATAGGCAGCTACAGTAGGAAGCACTTTATATTATTCCATTTTATCATCAGAACAACAGCCCTTCAAGGGGGGATATTGTTATTTTACAGATAAATGAGGCTTAGGAAGTTGCTGAAAGTCACACAGCTATCAAGCTCAGAGCCACTTCCCTACACTTCCAGCTGAATTACAAAGCACTGATGTTAGTCTGCTCAGGCGACAAATGAAGCTGTTTACAGATAGACAGAGGACTGTCGTGGGGCAGAAGGAGAACACTTTATGCTGTGGGTCCAGCAGGTAGACGGCTAGAGGCGGCAGTGGCAGGTTCAGAGTTCGGGGTCCCTCCTACTGCCAGAGCCCGCATGGGTGTTCATAAGTGAGCCTGTCATGCCAAAACGCCGCCCTGACAACTTCTACCAGACCAGCCATGTTTGCACTTCCCATTGGCCCTTCTTTCCTCTTTCTCTGCCCTGTGACTCTGAGCTCACCTGTCTGCTGGGTTCAGCCTGTTGCGTTCTCGCCTGCTGCTGTGCCCGTGGTCGCTTGGCTACTTTCTCTATGGAGGGACACACAGTGGCCTCTTCAGCTCCTGCTGGTGTCTGAGCTCAGCCAAGACCCGGGTTCAGCTTGTTATTCCCCTCACTTGTGCTGACAGTGGGAAGGGAGCCCATTCTGTGGCACAGGAAGAAGCTCATTCCAGGGAGCACATCTTGCTGTCCTGAGAGCAGAGCGATCTAAAGAGTGGACATTCTGCCTGGGGTGGTAGTTACAATTTTTGTCACTGAAGGGACTCAGACATAATCGTGTGAGGACTTGGTGGGGACAGCACCTGCCTCTAGGTTCTGATGCAGGACCAAAGACTCCCCAAACCTCAGTGGTCTGCATCAGCTCAGGCTTACTTTTCACTCAGGTTACACGTCCTCCGTGGTTGTCAGGAGTCTCCTCTGCCTCACTATCCCCTGGCGGCCCAGGCTGACAGGGCTGCCCTCGCCTGGGACACTGCAGGTCTCGTGTCCGAGGAAAAAGAGTCATGACAAACCAGCAGTTGTTTCTTAGAGCCACGACTCAGAAGGGACATGCGTGCTCATATTGCATTGACCAAAGCAAGTCCCATGGCCACTCCTCAGTTAAAAAGGGTGGGGATATGTAGCTGTCCCCCAGGGAAGGGCAGCTACAAGTCCTCTGGCCAAGCTTGGCATCAGTGGGCTGGGAAGTGTAAGGGGCAGTGAGCCTTTGCAACAGTGACATAATCCCCACAACATCGCTGCCAAAACAGAGATTAGAGAAGTACTACTGGGGTGGTTTAGGCTGGGTGCTTTGTAAATTTCTCTCTCTAACCTTGAGATTCTACGATACGCCAGGGTTCCCCAACCTTTTGTGAGAAGCAATTCCTTTTGAAATACTGAGGCAGAGAGATGAAGGCTTGGAGCAACAGAGATAGGAAAGTTCCCGAAGCAGGCTGGCAACACGTCTCACTACACCCTTCTATGAAGATGCTTTACAGTCTCCTGTGGGGCTGCCCAATGGAAAAGCAGTGCAAACCCCACGTGTAATTTTAAATTGTCCTGGAGTCACACTATAAAGGTAAAAAGAAGTGGATAATATTCATTTTAGTAATATAGTTTATTTAATCCAATGTATTTAAAATATTTTCATTTCAACACGAAATCAATATCAAATTACCAATGAGATGTTTTACCTTCTTTCATACTCAGAATTTTAAATTTGTGTGTATTTTACACTTAGAGCCCATCTTAATTTGGAATAGCCACATTCTAAGTACTCCACAGCGATGTGTGGCTCCTGGCTTCTTGTAAAGGACAGTGCGAATTTAGTGGGAAATGGTGAAGTTCTGGCATGAAACAGGCCTGGATTTGGGGTGTGAGGTTTGAGGAAGATCCTGAGCTGCTGCTCTGGAGTAGAGATGGAGAGAGGAAGCAAGAAGAAAGAAGGTTTTATCTGTATCCTTACAGAGGCATGAGTACAGCAGAGTGGTTCAGAGAGTGGGTTCAGACAGGCCGGATTTAAAACTGACTTGACTGGAAACCAGCTCTGCCACTTGCTAACTCCGTGATCTGGGGTAAGTTATTTAACTTCTCTTTCTCTCAGTTTTCTTCGCTGTAAAAAGAGGAAATTTTAACTTCCCTTGAATGGCCTCTGCAAAGATTGTTAATAGCATATGTATATGGCCTGGCACATAATAGATAATGAATGGTTGTTTATGATAACTGTATTATTGTTTTTGTGAGGAAAGAAGAGGGGTAGAGGGGACAAACATCACTGCCACAGAAGTGGGGATGTTAATGGCAGGGAGCAGGTTAGAGTTTATAATCAGGGAGTTACACCAAGGAGTTAGCCAATTGTTCAGGCAGGGAGCACTGAGCCTACACTACTTTCCTTTACTATTCACTCCACAGATCTTTAAAGGTCATTGTCTTCCTTTAGAACCTTTCTCCCTTCAACTCAACTTCTTCCACCTAGCATCCTCTTTGCTTCAGTAATCCTAGCTAGAAAGGCTTTGAATTTCATACTCAGAAGGGTCTGGAGAAAGAATATAGCTCATAGAAGAAAATGAGATTTTGTGTTGTGCAGAAAATTGGATTTGAGATGGTGCCCACAGATCTGACTACTGCTTCCGGTAGCCTGTTTCCTATAATGGACTCCCGTCTTGAGACAGTGAGCCATTTTGTTTCTGGCCAAATCTGGAGTGCTGAGCAGGCACAAAAATGAAAGGATCCTTTCCTAAGAGTATATCTTCAGCATCATCGTCAGGGGTCCAGCATAGAGCCCAAGAGAGCATAAAGAGACAGCATAACCCGAAATTGATGTATCTTACCATTAGGGTTGGGAGAGAAAGAACCCTGTGAGGGTTAAAATAGGACTAAAAGCTGTAGCCAGCCCCTCTTCTTTGGCTCTGTCTTAGGAAATTCTTCCCCTAAGTCTTCCTACAAGCCAGCCAGACCTCAAGTTTTTTTTAACAATATGAGCATCTTGGGAGCTAGCACACAGACTTCAAAACTGTTATCAGCACCTTCCCTGGGATCAAAAAACAAGCAATACGGATTATACTCTTGGATGCCAAGTTTGAGAAAGCTCACAATACACTAATTTTCCGGGACAATGAGTGTCTCAGAGTTGATCCCTGATCTTGCAGCAACACAGAGAAAGAGCTACGTCCTCTGGCCAGCCAAGAAGCCCTGTTTTCTTAGCAACTGGCACCATTAGCCTAAGAAAAGGATAAGCAACCACTGGAATTTCAAATGGCGAATTTCCCAGAAATGCATTCTTCTTTTCTGAGAACAGCACGATTGGCTGGCTTAAATGAGGTACCTGGGGTGATATCCTGGCACCCAAAATACAGTAAAAAATATTGCCTTGGTGTTTCATAATAAGAATCATTTATAATTTCAACTTGCTATATACCTTTAGCATACATCATTGAAAAGAAATATTCTTCTAGAGCGAACCACTAAACACCATCTGCAATTTTCCTAGGATCAAATAACAGTGTACACAATTGAGATAAATCACAAAAATAGTTTTTCACTCTATTTGATCTTGCTATTTTATATGAGTAAGAAAACAAATGAATCTTTTATAAACTTTACTTTCATCATGAATAATATTGTATATGACATTTAAACACACTCTTAATTATTTACCAGATTTTTTCTGTTAATTTCTCGCTGCTTAAAAACGAATTGAGATTTCTCTCGCAAGGAGGAGGGCAATTTTGCAAGAATAAACCTTTCAGCTTTTCTGTGCAATCTACTCATTTCAAGGACATGCCCACATAGGATCCAAATTCTCCATTTCCTTTGCGTTGCAGTTTAATGAAATCCCAGCATTTTTCTTGCTCCAAAAATGCCAAATGTAGTTAAGAATGCCTTGAAAATATGCTATTGCTAAAAACTATTTATATTCATAGATTCCTGACAGTTTACTGCTCTTTGACATGGCATCTCTCATTGTAGAGTTTTGGCCAATACATATATATTACATGTATATTTATGTTACATAATTAACACACATAATTTTACTATGTTTCAGTCTCCAATTGCTACCAAGCACTTCTACATTCTGAGAAATAAAAACACATAAAGCTCTTATTATCAGGATACAATTCTACTTATGTATCCATAAATCACATTTAAGTGGTTATGAATAGTTCAGAAGTGAGGGATGATGTACAGGAGAGCAGGATGCCCTAAATTTCAACCAATGTCAATGGCACATTTTACGGCTTCTGTCTGAAATAACTTGTTACCACCGGGTCTGAAATTAAAAGACAGACAGAACTAGTTGCTTCTGTGAAGTCGACGTGTGCAGATGCATGGGTACAGCTGTATGTCTCTGTGTTTTAAGTGAAGAAAAGACATTCATGAGATTTTGAGAAAGGACCTCATTCCATTCCACTTTGGGGAACAGCATGCAGTGTCTTTCATGAGCAAATACACAGGAACCTTTCCTTATCCGTAAAATTCTGGCTGGAGAGGGTGAGTATGGCTGCCCTGACAGGTAGGGGGGGTGCTGGTCCAGCATAAGGAGGATGAGGAGAGACAGGGCAAACCCACAGCTGCACCATGACAGTCTCGCGGCTGACTGTGACTTGTCAGTGGGCGGTTTCCTTGTGGAACATTTCCCTGCTGGTCACATAATGAGAGGGCACTCCCTCGGATAAGCATAGCTAAATGCTGTCTGTATCTCGTTTGGGGAGCCCAGAACCTGGGCAGGCCTCTGCATCGTCATCACAATCACAGAATGCTTCCCTCCAACCCGCGTTTAAGCCGAAATCAAGGTTCCTTATGGGGATGGCCAGAGTCCAGCATCTTTGGCCTCATTTTAAAAAGTTAACACACCATAATGCGGTGCTCATTCCTGCAAGAGCAAGTATGTGAACAGCCTAAAAAGAGAGAATGAATTAAAATCCTGTTAATTATGCTTGAGGCTAAGACATTCCTTCCTAAGTAATTATGAGCGGAGAAGTGTCCCCAGCATTTCTTGGTGCTGATAATTGACAGAGAAAGTGGGAAAGGCGTACTGCACCCATCTTTCAAGCCCTTGTCCTCCCTGCTTCCCTGATACAGCCAGGGTAGCCTCTGTCCAGTATTTGGAAAGCTGTCTGCCTGTCTTAGGGCCACAAACTTGCTGTCAAGAGGGAGCTGAGTCAGAAGGCTACCTGTGGCAATAGACATAACCTCATTTTACTGTGGATGCTTATTAGAATAGAATCAGAGAAATGTAGCGTGTACTGAGGAATTATTATCTCACAGAGGAAGCCACTGAGGCCCAGGGTCGCACAGCTGGTTCGTGTAAGAACTTTCAGTTGTGCTTTCTGTTGTATACAGAGTCTGCACTCATCCACTGAGTGCAAATAAAGAAGAGAAAGGAAAGCAGATAAGGAGTGGTCAGTCCCTGGGGGCTAAAGGGACTACATTTTTTTCCTTAAAAAATCTGTCCCCTTGAGAGTCTCCCTTGACCCCTAGCCCCAGTTACCGGAGGAGAAGCAAATGCACTGAAACAGGAAACATGACACGTGTGGAGCACTGTCTTCAGCAAATGGATTACAGGAAACACTGATGCTTTTTGACGTTGCTTCAGCCAGGCTCAGGGACAGTCTGGAGTTGTGGGGTGGACCTTGGCAGATTACACGTGTATCAGAGTTCAGAGGTTTATTTGTTCTTGTGGAGATTCCAAATATTCTTGAATGTGACACAGAAAATGAATTAAGAGGGAACAGGGCAGCTACAGGTGCTTACATACGTGAGGAGACTTAATAAAGCCTCTGTTGAGACGAAAGGACCTTAAACTCCATTAGCAGTATCCTGGGGGACGGGGGGAACATGCTAAGCAGGACATCCTGAAATGACTGTCACTAGAGCAACCCACACTCCAAAGACTTCCCACCTAATTGAAATTAATGATGCCTCAGGCAGCCTAGTTTGAGTTCTAGACCTCCATCTACACACATGCAACAGGCACCACTCAACACTTAGCCAGGGAATCTGGTTTCCACCTGGACTCTAGTTTTTAGTCTTTGCTTTTCCAGGGTAGGGCATCTTCCCTGGAGAAATCCCATGTACATCTAAGAAGGTTTGCGTGAGACTAGACAGGGCCAGCACATAAGAAAACTGAGAAATTCTCAGAACTTGTATTTGGCATGTCTCAAAGTTTCTAGTCCAGGGACTATGTTTTCTGAACCAAAAGATTTTTTGGTTTGTTCATATGTTTTGCAACTGTCAGGTGCAAGAGATAGTCTGGCAGATGTATTTTTCTTTTTGTAAAGCAACAAATATTTATTTAATCAGAGAAACTTAGAGCTGAAAAAGGATCTTAGAGATAAGCCTTCTTTGGGGCTGAAATATTTTTTGTCTTGTTTTGTTTTGTTTTTTTCAACAGATCTCTTTCTTTCAGCACTCCAGTTCTCAAACTGGCAGCATACTGAAACCAACTGAGAAACTTAAAAATACCCATGCCTGAGGGATTCTCATTAAATTGGTCTAGTTTGCAGCCTGATTCTAAAATATGGCAGTGTTTGAGAACCACTGTTCTAGTATATCCATACACACACACACACACACACACAAACAAACACACACACACACACACACACACACACACATTGTACCATTTACAGGATATTTTAAAGCAACGTCCGTGTACAATTACCCAGATCAAGTTGGAAGAGTTTGTTTTGATGCCAAAAATACTAAACATCTTAGATGGTTTTATGGAGTCAGAATTAAATATGTGGAATTTGATCTGACTGGTCATCTTTTCCCTTGACTCAAGCTGAATGGGAACTACAGCATGAGGTGTACCTCCTCCCAGAGAAATTTATTTTTTAACTCATTCAATGGAGATTGGAAACTGGGGCCATCAAGGACATCCCGGGCGAGGACACCAGCACCAGGTGTAGGTAGTCACTGGGCCCTGGCTGGCCTAAGGGGTAGAAGCAGAAAGCCCATCCTGCCTTCCCCAGCCAACACTGCCCTCCAGGCTAACCAGAGCCCTCAGTGGCAAGAAGGCTTCCCCTATTAAACAGTTAATATGTTGCCTTGAATAAGTAGAGAGCAGAATCTCCAAATCACTCCTACTTCTAAACAAAGACATTACCCTTTCCCCAGGGCCATTTCTAAACACAGTAGCAGAGGATGGCCTTGGAGAGCTAGTCTAATATTTTATTTGAAAGCCAGAGGAAAATCAGGCTAAGAAACCACAGTCACTTGGTTTTTTTTTTTTTTTAAGAGATCGGTGAAGAGGATAGATTACATGTGTGACTAGAAACATGATCAAACATGCCATCTCCTAAGTCCCCAACCAACAACCCTTCAGCCTTACACATGGCTCTGCTGTAAAGTCTTCCATTTTCACCATCAGACATTATTTGGGCTAAGTCACTGAAGGTACCTGTCAAAAGACAAATCTGGGAGGCAGCACGTGCTGTGATTCTCAATGTCACGAGGGGCTGGGGGTGAGATCCTGCTAGGGGTGGGGTGCTTTTCTATCCTAAACCACCCCCCCTTTCTCCACTAAACCGAAATCACGGGGGGTGGTGAAGAATGTTGTTACAAATGGAAATTTATTATGTATCTCATGTGCATAGTGTGGAGATATTTTAAAAAGTTGAGAACGATTGATTTAAACCAAGAATGATTAACATGTTGGCACAAATTAGCTGATCAGATGCTGGCAAAAGCCCTAGGGACAAGGACAGGGGAGAGGAGAGATGCGATGAGGAAGGAAGTGGGACAGTAAAATCTGAGGCTTGGAGGAGGAGGGCCCAGGTGGGGTACTGCCCCAAGGGGCTTTGGCCAAGAAGGGAACAGAGGAAAGGAACCAAGGAAAGACAGTGGTAAAGGAGGACCTGAACAAAAAAATGCAAAGCGGGGAAGACAAATATCTATCTTTCTAATTTTCCCTAGTTGTGTCCTGATCAAACTCCTTGTAATCAGAAATGAAAACCGCCTGGTTTTATCTGTCTGTTCCTTTTGGGACATTAATAGTAATAGCTAACATTTACTGAGTGCTGGCTCAGTGCCAGGCACCATTCTAAGTATGTGACCTCATAGCTACAGTATAGGTGTTATTATTGTCCCCCACTTAAAAAACAAGGTCCAGAGAGATGAAATAACTTGCCACGGGCCACACAGCTCTAAGTGGCTAAGCTAGGACTATGAACCCCATGAATGAGTCCTGCTCTTAAAGGCAACGCTGGGCCCGTTCCTTATAAGGGTGAGGAGGGCATATAGATGCGTATCTCAAAGAAGAAAGAGAGTATCTGAATCTTCTTTCCAGGGAGGGCCAACAGGCCTTTTTTTTTTTTTTTTTTTTTTTTTTTTTAAGGACTTTACTTAGCCTTGAAGAAGATAAACAAGTTTTCTTTCTCCAAGGGCTGTGAATCCTTTCAGAGAATGATTTCACATAGGCCACCAACTACTAACAGAAAAGACAGGAGGTGGAGTTAAGAATTTGTAGGTAAGTGCAGAACGGCGTCTATGGGAAGTGGGGTAGAGGGAATGCTACTCAGAAGAGGAAGGCTGAGAGAAGAGATTAAAGGAAGCAGGGGGCAGGGCTCAGGGGTCCAGAGGTTGGGACATGGGGCCCTCCTTTCTGACAGTGCCCTCATGGTCCATTTGGGGCTAGCTGAAAGAAAAAAGGCGTCTTAAAGGGGTATCTTTTTATAGCCCCAAACTGACCCCAACACTCAGATAACTTTCTAGCATTCCTTGTTTCAAATGATACTTGTGATCATATTTCTCTCTTGAAAAAGTAAGAAGGCTTCCAGTCTGAGCAGGAGGTAAACAGAGTGTGATCTGGGGACAGAATGCCTTTCCATGTCAAAAACTCATTATTAGAAGGAATGCCACTTTTCCCTTTTTTTCAAAATCACAGTAATAAAAAAAAAAGCTAAGTGCATCTGCTTATGTTGAAAGCCCTCATCTGTTTGATACGATTTTCTTTCTTAAGAGCCTCTAGAATGGCTCAGGCTTTAGTCTCTCTACCTAGTGGTTCAGTTGACCTTCTAATGGGAAGACCTGGAAATGCATAAGTTCCATGTGCAACCAGCAGGGTGAAAGCAATACTCCGTGGGGACTGAAGCTAGACTGGTGGCCCCATGGGAGCAGGATGCTACCTGTCACATTTGTTACTGTAAAGGGGCCCCAGGGAAGAACCCCCCACACTGGGACACAGTAAAAAACCCGTCTGTTTAAATGACATATAGACTATCTGAGCTGGAAATCCATTTACAAACCCTGGAGCTTCTGCCAAAAGAGCAGGGAACTGCTGCAGCCCTCTCCAGGGCTGGGGGCACTGGAAAGTGCTATTGTTTGAGTACCCCCAGGACAACCCTTGGCCCATACCTGTTCTAGCTCCAGCTTCCCTGACAAGGGGCCTTTGGCTCAGGGACTGCCCCTGGCCAGGGTCAGCTCCAGGCAGAGTTGCCTAAGTCAACCCTGGGCTAAGCACTCCCCAGGTACTGACCCCAGTCTAGGCCCATTCTAGCCCCAGATGCCCTGCCAGGATGGCCTCAGGCACAGAACTCCCCAGGGGCTGCACTCCACGCACAGCTGCTCACTCTACTCCGCCTGCCAAAGCGGGCAGGTGCAAGCAGTCCACAGGGGCTGCTCCCACACACAACCACTCCTTCAAGACCAAGAGAAGTAGTTGTTTAACCAAATTCATAGAAACAAAGACTGAAAGTCAAATAGAATGAGGAAATAGAAGAATACATTCCAAGTGAAAAAACAAAATATAACCCCAGGAAAAATCCCTAATAAAACAGAGATAAGGAATTTACCTGATAAAGAGTTCTAAGAAATGGTCATAAGAATGTTCACCGAACTCGGTGAAAGAGGATGGAAGAACTCAGAGAGAACTTCAACAAAGACTTAGAAAACATAAGAAAGAACCAATCAGAACTGAGTAATACAATAACTGAAAATCAAAAATATGCTATAGGAAATCAACAGCAGATTAGATGACACAAATGAATGGATTAGTTATCTAGAAGATAGAATAGTGAAAATCACCCAATCAGAACAGCAAAAAGAAGAAAGAATTTTTAAAGATGATTTAAGGGACCTCTAGGACAACATCAAGTGTACTAACATTCACATTACAGGGGCTCCAGAAGTAGAAGAGAGAGAGAAAGGGACACATATAGACTGAAAGTAAAGGGATGGGAAAAGATGCTCCATACAAATGGAAAAGAAAAGAAAGATGGGGCTCTCACAAAAGACAAGAAAGTACATCACATAACGACAAAGGGGTCGATCCAACAAGAGAATACAACATTTGTAAAAATTCAGGTACTCAACATAGGAGCATCTAAATCTATACAGCAAATATTAACATAAATAAAGGGAGGAATAGACAGCAACACAATAATAGTAGGGGACTTTAATACCCAACTCACATCAAATGTTAGGTCATGCAGACAGAAAATTAATAAGGAAACACTCACTTTAAGTGACACATTAGACTTGATGAATTTAATAGACATATGTAGAACATTCCATCCAAAAGTCGCAGAATATACATTCTTTTCAAGTGCAAGTGGAATATTCTCTAAGACAGATCATGTGCTAGGCCACAAAATAAGTCTCAATAAATGTAAGAAGACTGAATGAAGTCATATCAAACATCTCTTCTGACCACAATGGGGTGAGACTAGAAATTAACTACAAAAATAAAACTGGAAAAAACACATTTAGTCAAATTCTAAGTAATATGCTACTAAACAACCACTGGTCAACAAAGAAATCAAATAGAAAATCAAAAATACCTTGAGATAAATAAAAGTGGAAATGCAAATATTCAAAATCTACAGGTTATAGCAAAAATAGCTCTAACAGGAAAGATTACAGTAATTCAGGCTTATCTCAGGATAGAAAAAAATTTCAAATCATCAATCTAAAAGTATATTTAAATGAACTAGAAAGAGAAGAATAATCAAAGCCCAAAATTAGTAGCAGAGAGAAAATAATAAAGATCAGAAAAGAAATAAATGAAACAGAGACCAAAGGAAAATTAAAAATATCAATGAAACTAAGAGTTGGTTCTTTGAAAAGATAAACAAAATTGACAAACTTTTACACAGATTCATAAAGAAAAAAGAAATTCCAAATAAATAAAATCAGAAATGAAAGAGGAGAAATTACAACCAACACCACAGAAATATGAGAGATTATAAGGGAATACTATGAACAATTATATGCCAACAAATTAGAAAACCTAGAGTAAATGGTTAATTTCCTTAAAATATACAACCTTCCAAGAATGAATCATGAAGAAACAGAAAATCTGAAGACTGATTACTAGTAACCAAATTGAATTAGTAATCAAAAAACAAAAGTCCAGGTTCAGTTGGCTTCACAGGTGAATTTGACTAAATTTTTTTTAAAGTTCGTCTCTATCATTTTCAAATTATTCTAGAAAATTAAAGAGGAAAGAATACTTTCAAACTTATTTTACAAGGCCAGCATTACTCTGAAACCAAAACCAGGAAAAGAAACCACAGAAAAAGAAAACTGCAGGCAATTATCGCTGATGAGCACAGATGCAAAAAATCCTCTACATAATATTACCAAACTGAATTCAATGATACATCAGAAGAGGAATATGACGTGATCAAGTGGGATTCACTCCAGGGACACAGGAATGGTTTAACATTCATAAATCAATCAATATGATACACCACATTAACAAAACGAAGGATAAAAAATATGATCATCTGAATGGATGCAGAAAAAGCATTTGACAAAATTTAACATGTGTTTATGATAAAAACTCTCAACAAAGTGGGTATAGAAGTAACATACCTTAATATGATAGAGGCCATATATGACAAACCCACAGCTGCATCATACTCAATGGTTAAAAGCTGAAAGCTTTCCCCCTAAAATCAGGAATAAGACAAGGATGCCCACTCTCACCACTTTTATTCAAAATAGTATTGGAAATTCTAGCTACAGCAATTAGACAAGAAGACGAAATTAAAGTCATCCAAATTGTAAAGGAATAAGTAAAACTGTCAATATTTGCAGATGACATATTATCTGTAGAAAACCCCAAAGATTCTACCAAAAAATTATTAGAACTAATAGTGAGTTGGGTAAATTTTCAGGATATAAAATTAATATACAGAAATCTGTTGCATTTCTATACACCAATTATGAACTAACAGAGGACAAATGAAGGCAACAATTCCATTTCAATTGCATCAAAAAGCATAAAATACCTAGGAATAAATTTAACCAAGGAGGTTAAAGACCTATACTCTGAAAACTGTAAGACACTGGGGAAAGAAAATGGAAAGTTACACAAATAAATGGAAACAGACACTGTTCTCATTGCTTAGAAGAATCTATTGTTAAAATATCCATATTACCCAGAGCAATCCACAGATTCAATGTAATCCCTATCAAAATATCAAAGGCATTCTTTTTTTCAAAGGCATTCTTTACAGAATTAGAACACATAATCCTAAAATTTGTATGGAAACACAAAAGACCCTCAATAACCAAAGCAATTTCAAGAAAGAAGAACAAACCTGGAGGTATCACACTCTCAGACTTGAAACTATACCATAAAGCTATAGTAATCAAAGCAGTATGCTACAAGCAAAAAATTAGACATACAGATAATGAAACAGAATAGAGAGTCTGGAAATAGACCCGTGCTCATATGGTCAATTAACTGATTGACAAAGGAGGCAAGAAAATAAATGGAGAAATGACAGTTTCTTCAGTAAGTGGTGTTGGGAAAACTGGACAGCTACATGCAAAAGAATGAAACTGTACCACTTTCTTACACCATATACAAAAATTAACCCTAAATGGTTTAAAGACTTAAATTTTAGACCTGAAATCGTAAAACCCCTGTAAGAAAATATAGGTATTCACCTCTTTGACATTGATGTGAGCAACATTTTTTGAATATTAAGGGAAACAAAAGCATAAAAACATGTGGGACTACATCAAACTAAAAAGCTTTTGCACAGGAAAGGAAACCACTGACAAAATGAAAAGGCAACCTACAGAATGGGAGAAGATATTTTCAAACAATATATCCAACAAGGGAGTCAATGTCCAAAATATATAAAGAACTCATACAATTCAGTATCAAAAAAACAAAAAATGGGCAGAGGACCCGAGTAGACATTTTTCCAAAGACATACATATGGCCAACAGGCATATGAAAAGATAATCAACATCACTAATCATCAGTGAAATAAAAATCAAAACCACAGTAAGATACCACCTCACACATGTGAGAATGGCTATTACCAAACGAACAAGACACAGCTGTTGGCAAGCATGTGGCACAAAGGAAACCCTCATGCACTGGTGGTGAGAATGTAAATTGGTACAGTGACTGTGGAAAACAGTAGGGAAGCTCTAAAAAAACTAACAATAGAACTACCATATGATCCAGTAGCTGACTTCTGGGTATTTAACTGAAGAAAATGAAAACATGAATTCAAAATGATTGAAGTCTTGCTATTTGAAGCAACATGGATCAATCTGAAGGTACTATGTTGAGTGCAGTAAGTCAGACAGGGAAAGACACATGCTGTATGATTTTACTCATATGTGGGATCTAAAAAACAAAGCAAATGAGCAAATAAAACAAAACAAAATAGAAACACACCCATGGATACAGAGAACAAACTGGTGGCTGCCAAAGAGAAGGTGAGGGTGGAGAGAAGGATGGAATAGGCAAAGGCCATTAAGAGGTACAAAGCTCTAAGATAAATAAGTCACAGGGATGTAATGTATACATGGGAATACAGTCAGTAAGATTGTAACAACTTTGCATGGTGACAGATGGTCTTATTGTGGTGACCACTTCATAATGTATAATAACATCTTGTATATCTTAAACTAATAAAATATTATATGTCAAATATAACTCAATAAAGAGAGAGAGTGAGAGAGTGAGAGAGACTGAGACTCTGCTAGGAAGATGGAAGTCATACTCTTACACAATCTAATCATGGAAGCGACATCCTATCATCTTTGTCATATTCTACTGAACAGCAGCAAGTCATGGGTATCGTGAAAGGGGGAGGCCTATTCAAGGGCATGGATGCCAGGAGCACATCAGTGGGGGGCTATCTTCGACTCTGGCCACCACGATCAGGTGAATAAAACCAGAATACAACCTACAATAAGCACTGCTTCTCCATTCCCCACTTTTCTTGGCCACCCATACACACGTACTTTGAACACACATGTAATGTAACTGAAGATGAGCAAAGCAAAGCAAGGATAAGCCACAATTATAGTGAAAGGACTCACAACCTGTTAGGGGAGATGAATGAAAAAGACATACAAAATATACAAAAGAATATTGATATAAAAACTCATGGGGGACCTGGGGGTATTCAGATCCAGAAACTTGAGAAGTCCAACAAAATAAATTCGACTTTGGGCTACTACTGATCAGAAAGTGTTCAGAAGAGATACGATTTGAGCTGGGTCTGGAAGAGTAGATAATAACCAATATGAATTGCCTTTTGTGTGTTTTACCATGTTAAATTGTTTTATATGATATATTCTACTTAATTTTCATAGTAATCCCCTATGATGGGTTTCATTATCATCTCCACTTTATAAATGAGGAAACTAAGGCTCATAGAGGTCAAGTAACTTACTGAAAGCCACCCAACTTGTAGGTGGTGAATGGGGAACCAACCACAGCTAACCCAGAGCCCACACTTGTAAGCACTGCTTCCAACGAGTCTGGCCAGTCTAGGCAAGTGTGGGACAGGCATTTCCAGCAGCGGAAATGGCGTTAACAAAGAAGTGAAGACAAGCAAGCACTGGCTAGCCATTCAGTTGGAGAAACTGCAGTTCCCTCTGTCTAGAAAGTTCTCTCCTTAGCTCTTCCTAGGGCTGGCTCATCAGTGCCTTTGGATCCCAATTCAAATGTCACTTCCAGATAAAGCAGTTAGATACTCCCCCTTCCCACCTCAGCACCACCAGCTACTTCTGTCACTTCATCATGTTTGCTTTTCTCCTAAGTTCACATAACTCATGGGGTCCATTCATTTCCCTACTTGGTCACTGTCCCCCCTCCACTCAGTGTGAGCCCTCTGAGGGAAAGGCCTTTGTCTGGCCATTGCTACTGTGTCCCCCTCCATCTTCACGGTGCCCAGCCCAAAGTAGGTACCTGACCAGGTGTGGAGACATTGCAGGAGAGGGGTGGCTCTGAAAGCTGGGGCTGGTTTTGGTGTAGTTAAGGAGTTTGGTTTTCATTTGTAGGTGATGACAGAGCCCGTGGAGGATTTTTGAGCAGGAGAGTGGCACAGTGACAGCAGAGTTTTGAGAAAGTGACTGTGTGGACTGCGTGCTTCTAGACAATGATATTAAAGAACAGTTTATTTTCAGAGTTCTTTTCACCCTTTCTGTGCCCTCTACCTCTCTAGAACTCAAAGATTTTCAGCTGCCTTCCTTTCTCCTGCCGAGGGGAAAATGCATTTCAAGGGAGGTATTAAAAGTCTTACTTCTGATCCTTCCAGGAAATTTTGCACTTTAAAAGGAGAGCTGGTGCTTAACATGGATCCTGAGGTTCCAGATCTGGTTTTGTTTCTGGTGTGCTGTGTGACCTCAGGTAAAACCCTTTATGTCTCTGAGCTTAAGTTTCTTCTCGAAAATGAGGAGGCTGGGCTAGATGCCAATCCTATAATCTCATTATGCTCATCTCTAATTTAAAGCTGGGGAATTTTGACATACCATCAAGGATAAAAGAGATTTTTTCCTGAGAATAAGGAAATTTCAAAATTTCTATTTACTCTCTTCACTAACTTCAAAATTTCCTAACCATGGTCAAGAAAAATTATTGACTTATATTTACCTTGATTACAAGTGAGTTGGTTTATTTTTCTTGATACCTTTATTCATGCCCTGCTTCCTCCTCCCCAAAAGATTCAGAAACACGCAGCCATCCTTTTGTGAGAGAGACACAGTCTCAGGAAGCAGATGGGTGCCCACTGTTCCTGCATTCATAGCACTGTCATGAACTAGAAAATGATCACGAGCCAGAATCACCTTGGGGATGGCAAAGACAGGATTGGTGAGTGAATGAAATATCACAGGGCTTTCAAAGGATGTGAAAGTAAGAAAGACTTGCAAATAACAGAACTTCAGAAATCCTAATACTGCTGCCCAACCCCACATCCTGCCTCTCTTGCCTTCCTTCCCTCTCCCCCAACTACTCATCCATCCTCAGGAACCTTCCCTGCCATGTACCTTTGCAATCTCCAACAAACAGGTATTCAGTAACTCCCAAAAAGATTTCCATCCAGTATGTTGCCACGGAACACAAATGGGGCATTTGAGCAGCGTTTTATGGTCAGGATGCACAACAAATTGCCAAGTGCATTAAAATTCCCATTTACACCTGTGTCTCCTCCTCCCCTTTCTTTCAGCCTCCCCGCTGTTCTCCCTGCCTCCCCGTATACACACACATAAGCATTCTTCTGACTTCTGGAAGCTTAGATAACTTTCCCTCTAAAACTTCTGAGGAGGAGATTGCCCAGCAGTTTTCAAAACTTTCCTTTAGTTCACTTAAACTGAAATACTGTTTTTAGAACATGGAGAACAGGGGTGGAGCGCGGTGGTGCTCTTCTCACAGCACGTCAGATCTTCAATCTTCTTAAAGACCTGCAGGCGTGAAGTGTGACACTGCTCAAGTGCTTGGATCTGATGCGTCTGACATGCTGGAGTCTTTGTTGAGGAGGATAATTTATCATATCATAAGCGTGGAACTAGCTGGATTCATTGTTTCCCACGCAGGTATGTATTTAGTTGTGTGTATGTCCCTGAGTGCAACAGAGTCACTTGGCAGGCTGGCCTTTCCTTTTGTTTCCTCAACTAATCTAAGTTTCTCTCTTATCCCAAGTCTGCCCATCCTCTCTCCCCAAAATGCAGAAGGAACAAAATTTCAATCTTCATATTTAAAACACAAAAACAAAGAGCAGAGCCAATGTGGACAGCCCGGGTGCCACAGCTAAAAAACAAACAAACAAACAAAAACCTGGGGCAAGAAACCCATATATTCTACAATGGGGCTGCTAGAAAACCTGCCCACTCTTTGCCCCAGAGAAAGACATTTTATAATAGTGGACAGTAAACAAACCTGCTGTCTGCTCCAGAAGGAGCCACTATTTTTATGTTTCAAGGCTGTTTGCTATATGAACACCCCTGAAAGGACAGCCCAGAATGAAAGCCATCAGAGCTTCTGCTCTCAAGACAAACAACAGCAAAAAAATGAAGACCTATCTCTCAGGAGATATTATGCATTAATGAAGTACAAGTGAAAATAAGAAAATATCTGAGCTTGTACTTCCACTCCCAGAATGAGCAAGCCTTTTTACATGATATAAACAATGATGATCTAATTAGAAAGAACAAGAGGTCAGCTACAAAAATTGGAAACGATAAAAGACTATCTGAAATACAGATTTATATGTGCTGTTGTGAAGTACAAGCCTTGATGCAATTGCATGTATTGTGCCTTGAAATCCTAGCAAATCGCAATAGTGGGTTTATAGAATTTCTCAATAAATACGCATATGAATAAAGAACAAAAATTGGGGATCTGTGCTCTATTTGTCTAACTTTGGGGGATATGCTTTCATATACCTGCTCTAGAGACTAGCATAAGACATGCAGGGAGTTGGAAGGGTCCAAACTACAAGACATTGGTGTAACTTCCTTCTCATTCTAAGTTCTTCTCTAGTCATAACAAAAGTAGAATCTTTCAAAGAGCTTCTATATTCAGAGCTTCTATACTTTCTGTTGTTACAGAACACCTTTTGGCTCTAAAAAGAGGGTAGAAGTCATTCCTAAGTTCCGTGACCACCTCTTGCATTAGGTAAGGAGATTTAAGCTTCCTCCATCTCAAGAAGCCAGTTTCTCCAGGGAACTGAAATTCTCACTGAGCTGAAGAAGCCCCTCTTCCTGCTGAGGGCAGCAGAGCCATGCCATGGTGGCATAGGGTCTGGGACAAGATTGGGTACCTCTTCCCAAATCCCCTCTCCCTCCACCTTGTTAATCCCAATCCAATTAGTATCCAGGCAAAAGGAGAGGAAAGCAGCTCTCAGCCGGGAGTGATGGCGCGGGGTCGGTGAGAGGACACGCTGCTTACTAGTGAGGACCCAGCTCTGCTTTGCCTTCGAGAGAAAAGCTTTGCTGTTTGTTTGTTTTTGCCTTGGACTTTCCATGTATTCAAGACAACTCCTCATCTTCCCTCTTGTTCTCCCAGGCTTTGCCATCGGTCCTGGCAGTGCCTCACCAGGGAGTCTGAAGCATTTGCTCCTGTTTAGAGCCCCCAGGAGTCTGTTTTCACAGTTGCTTGGTGCAGGGACACTTAGTGCAGCACAAAGGTGTCCCCCTTGGCTCGTCAGCAAGACCAGGAAATGACCTGCTAGTGCCTGCCTGGCTGCTGAGGCAACTGTCACCATTTCCCCATCATACGGTCAAGACTCGAGCAGAAATCCTTATTTCAGTCCCAGCACGTGGGCACCACCCAGATTTTGAGGCCCAACAATGCTGTGTTTGAATACAGGCTTGTCTCTTGCTAGCAGTGTAACCTTGGAGTAATCTCACTGCCTGTCCACGTCTCAGGTTCCTCGTCTGTCCACAGGGGCTGTTCCTCTTACGAAAATTGTGAGGCAAACGCATGGCATGTGGCAGGTGCTCGGTAAACAACAGTTCTCCCTCTCCTCCTATCTTATGAAGTAGTTAGGAAGATTATATTAATAACAGACGGGAATGTTCTTGTTCGTACTTCCAGCTATTCTAATTATTATCTCATTCCGACTTGGTGGTGGCTATTTCTTACCCCACATTTTCTCTGAGGCTTTCTGAGCCTAAAACCCTTGGTCCCAATGGAAAGGATCATTTCTTATTCTTCTGAGATGGGGGATGGTGGTGGTGGAAGGAGTTAATTAGTAAATAGTCAAATATTGGCAGCCAAGACAGAAGACTAGTTCATTAATCTGGGTTTTGGAAAAGCAGAAGCCAAGAAGGGATTAAATGTGCAAGGATTTTATTAGAGGAAGTGCATGTGAGAGAAAACGGGGCAAAGCTGGGAGATGTGAAAGAGCTGTCAGACCGCCAGGCAGTTCTGATCCCTCAGCAAAAAAGAGGGAGAGAAAAAAGAGCATTCTTGACTGCCATGCAGTCTAAGAGAGGTTCTGCAAGGTTGCTGGGGAGCCCTGGAATCCAAACGTCTGTCAGAGGAGTTCCATGTCTCCCAGAAATGGGCCGGTGTTATGATCTCGGCCATTTTCAGTCCATAGATAAGACAAACCCAGGGAAGGCATGGCCTCGGTGCAAATGCAGTGATGGATTTCCAAGTGTAGCAGGTGGGTCCTTGCTGTTTTGCACCCCTGTACTGGAGACCTGGTGGGAGAACTCTTTTGGTTATCACAGGCCAGTCCCCTGCACACCCTCCTGCCCTCCTTGGGACAGCTTCAGAGTCAGACGCAGGAGGCAGTCTCTTTTCCTGTATGACTTGAAAGTGAACTAGGAATTCATGGTGTGCTAGAAAAACATCTCCCCATGTCCTGCCAGAGGGACTACAATCCCACTAGTGAAAATTCATCCCCCAAAGTCTCCTTAGGAAACGATTAATTTAATAGCTTCCAAGATAAAGAGTTTATGCCACTGAGCACTAGATAAAGAAGTAAAGGTAGGGCATTGGTGATGGTGGTGGGGGTGGTACTGAAGGATGGGGGTGCCATCAGGTTGAGAAAGAGTCCTGGGTGAGCCCTGAAAGAAACCTGAACACTTCAACAACTTTCTCAAAGAACACCAGGGAAAGCATATGACCCAACTAAGCATCTGACTGCCCTCCACCCCAAAAAACATGCCTTTGTCGGAGGATGAAGCATGCTCTTAAGACCTAGTACGGTGCCCAAGCCTTCTCTCCAGTGGATTCCTAGGGGTAGCTTCATCTTGGCAGAGCTTGAGAAGGGATCTGAAGGTTGTTCAAAGTTTCTGAGAGCTTGTGCGTGTCTTTTGGCCCATGGAGCACAGTGGCTGGCAAATGTGAGCCCACGGCCTTCAGCTCCCAGGCCTCTTCAGTGGCTGTAGGGTTGGGCTCCTCCTCTAAGAGCCCCCCAAGTCAAGACCTCCTAGGTTTGGAGCATGTATCAGTTGTTGGCTAGATCTGAGTATCTGTGAGAGGGCAGACCTAAAACACCCTGGAAACTTTCCCAGAGATACATTTCTCCTGGAGCCAAGAAGAAAACAGAAGTGATCCATTCTGAACTTATTAATAACATCCAATTTCTGTCAGGGCACCGGAAGAACCAGTCTGGGGGCTTGGTGCCTTGAGTTCTCCATAATAAGTCAGGATGCCTGCATGGCAGAGAGCCATGACTATGAAACAAAACTGCACTTCAGAAGACCCGGGGGGACTCTGAACAAAATGCAGATGCCTAGGCCTCACTGGAGAGTCCTATTAAAGAAGAGGGCCTGGAAACACCTATTTTAAAAGCCTTTTCATTTCCTCATTTATTCTGATGACCTGCCATATATATATCAGCCAAAAGCCAAGTCCCCAAAGTGGCACTGATCGCTACTGGATTTGCTTAATCAGACATCTCTTGATCTGAATTAAATTCTTTTTTTGAAACAAGCTGGGGTACAATCAATGAAATAACATAAAATAAAGCTAATTTATACACATCAAAGTTGAGTGGGTCCCTGGGGAATAGACTCTGTGCTGGAGATTAGCATGCAAGGCTTTTATCAGAGAAAGCTCCCAGGAACAGCACCGGTAGGAGGGAGGGAAAGGAAACAGAATTGGGCAGAGGGAGATGCTAGCTGTAATGAAGTCCCAGGGCAAGCCCTGGGGACCCAGTAGAGTGCTCTGGAGTGGAGATGGTCCTCTAAAGTTGTCCTGAGTTCGGGCAGGGCCTTGGCTTTTATACTCATGTCATCAGTCACTGAACTGAATGTGGGCTGCCTGTGGAAGCTGGGGTGACCTATGGTGAGAGCAGTCTTCTTCAGCTGAGGCAATTCCCAAAAAGGGCCCAAGGGATGTCTTCTGCAAACACTCCCAGCACCTGGAGGAACATTTTCTTTTTATTCCTAGAGAGGGATCTGGGCAGAAGGGCACACATCCACTCCAATGAGGGTAAACTTCAGATGGGATTCATTTGTATCAAGGCTGGGATGAAATTCAGCATCCTCTGCCCGCCCTAAGCTCACTATCTAGTATGAGCCACTGCTGCCAAAGAAGAGTCAGGAGCCAGTACCCTTCCCAGTCGGAGAGACACTGAGTGAACCACCATGGGAATAAAGGGAGACTAAATTAACTTGGGCATTTGACTGTTAGATTTGATAGAAGAAAAAGAAGGCTATCAGAAATGAGAATACTCAGCTGGTTGGGGTGCTGTGCTATTAAGATTAAAGATGTATGCCTGTTGCCCATGTGGGCCAATGAGATCCATTCTTTTGCTCATCATTAACTCGGAGTGAACATGCATTAGAAGATAGTCTGAGGCAAAAGACTGTATCAATGACCCGAATTGTGTCATGATAAAGTAGTACTCTACTATGACTACACTCTCCCCCAATAAAACACACTTTACCCCTAAGCTCAAACTATCATGACAGACAGTTAAGCTCCCAACAGCTAAAATGTCTGATTAATCAGCGAAGAGGTTTATCATGGCAGAAAATAACGTCACCAGGGCTGAATTCCAGATATCTGACTGTGCTGATTTTGATATGCCTCTACCAAGCTTCACAGTGGTTAGAGTCCCCTAATCCCTCAGTAATTATTAGAGATGTCCAGGAAAAAAAAAAACACACACATTCTTTTGATGAGAATGATTGTTTGGTATTCCTATTTATTTATTCACTTGTAATGAGCAGGAGACACTTGGTGAGCCCGTTCTGTTCCTCTATCGGATTCCTTTACGCATAAATTATTTGAGAGTAAGATTTATGCTCAAAGAATAATGAGGTAAACAGGAGCAAAGGGAATAATTTAAAAGCAATTCATAACAAGGAAGTGATCATGTACATACTGAAAGCACGGAGAACCCCATCCTGTTGCTCTGTTCTGTTTGAAGTCAGAAAAGGAGAATTTAATCCCAGGGACCACTTCTCCAATGAAACCCCAAAATGCTTTCTCTTGTTTTAACCATGTCACAACTTGAGACCTGAGTGCTGAGAAAGAGACAGTTGGTACCTTTATTACGACTGTTTTGGCTTACTTTTATTTTCTAAATTAATTCATCGGTGCTTTTCCTAAAAGTTTCTTCCTGGAGAAAGAATGCTTGTTGAAACTATGTTTAGCTCGCCAAAGGCCTTAAAACAATTTACAAAAACTTAAAAGAGAGCCAGGCTTGAATGCAATTCATATGCAAAGACTTCTGATCAAGCCATAAGGCATTACTTAAAACTATGAGCAAATAACTTTGTGACTAGAATTGTAAACAGAAATAATTTGCTAATGGCTCGTTCCTGAAGTCAGACTTCACTCATCTTACCTGGTTATTAATCTGCAACATCAGGGAAATGAGATAGAAATAATGTATCTGAACTTCATTTAGGAATGAAGCTTAGGAATTTGACAAGATTTCTTATGCTATGCGAATGGGTTTAACACAGAAATATATTCTGAATAATCAATGGCAACTGGAGGACAGTCTTTAAACCTAGCAACCTAAGCTAGGAGGAGTAGTTCTGCAGCTTCAACTATCAGTTAGAAGCCTATAAGCTCCAAATTTACATATGTAGCCAGCTTTCAGAGCCCCATGTCTCTCTGTTAGACATTTCTAGCTGATACACCAAAACCTCAACCTGGCTACACTGAATGAATCACTTCTACGCCACCATCCAGCTGCTTCACCTCCCATAATCATTAAAAGCTTCTTGTAGCTTCTCAAGCTAGAATCCTTGGTGGCATCCTTGACCCTTCATCTTAATCACTGCTTAGTATTTAATTGACCAAATCCTGTTGACGCTATCTCCTTATCATCTGCCTTATAGTAGGCTTTGGAATCAGGATAAACAAATACAGAAGAACAGGGAAAACAATAAGAGTACTGCTCTTGAGTCAAAACCAAATTCAACTGAAAGTCCAACTTGCAAAGTAAAGAAGGGAGACTTTGAAACTTCAGCCAGTGGTGAGTTCATCCTGAATCTACAGCTTAATTGGCCTCAGAAAGCATTAATGTGACCTGAGGCTGCATTAATGAAATTATGGTGTTTAGAAGGCAAGAGAGGACAATTCTGTTGTGCTCCACACTCACTGATCACAATTATGTTCAGTTCTTGGTGACACATTTTACTGTAAAAATAGGTACAACTATATTCAGAAGAGGGGACAGAACGCTGAAGGGACTCAAACCAGTTCCTTTTAGGGATATATGCTGGAATGGGAAGCTTTTCCTTGGAAAGGGGAACTTTAAGATGGATGTGGTGGCTACCTACATTTTACTGAAGAATACTGTCTAGAGCAACTGTCCCAAATTCTAATCCACAGACCAGAGCTTGACTGGCCCTGTAAGAACACCCTGGGATAACTTTACAGATCATTCAGTTCCACCCCCAAGAAATTCTTATTTAGATGTCATGGAGAGAGAGCTCCCTCTCTAAATCTATACACTTTAAAAGTCCTCTAAGTGACGGTGACACACAGCCAGTGCTGCGAACCCCATGGAAATGAGAAATCAGATTTTCTCAGCATGCAACCAAGAGGGAGTGTATACTAGACAGGTCTTTGCAGACTATTAGGAGACATTTTTTTAAAAGACAGAGCAGTTTGGAGATTTGATGGGCTCTCTTGGGAGGAAGAGAGGGAGTGTTGAGTCACTGGGAGTTCAAATGGGGCTACGTGAACAATCTGTAGGCATGAAATCTAAGAGATCTGAGTATGAATGGTAGTGGCCTCTATGATTTTTAAGATTGCATGGTACTTGTCAAAAGAATCAAAGGCTTATAGACACAAAGCAGCTTTAAAAATTTTCATTACATTATGTCTAGAGTATGAAATATCCAGTTGTCAGCACCCTACCCACATCCCCTTGAACCTTATTCAGTGCATGCTGGCCTGACTTCCATCTGCACCTCTTCACCTGAGGTCTTCCTCTGGCCTCCAGAGCCCACTTTGCTTGCATACATAGCAGGCCAGGCATTCAGGGAACTAACCACCCACTGTTCCCCAGCAATCCTTGACTGAAAACTGATCAGAAGGAGTTGGTGTATACATACCCCAGCTCCCTTGCTTCCCAGGTGGGATGACTCTGCAGGGGCTTGTTTTATATTCTGGGAGTTCCCGGGTGGGAGAAGCTCCAGTTGCCCACAGCAGTGATGCTACTGGCTGCTTTTCCTTCCCGTTCTCCCTTTCCCAGTCATCTACTCCTACCTCCTGGGATCACTTCACACATAAATTACTTGTACTCAAATCCTTGTCTTGGGGTCTGCCTCTGGGAGATCACAAACTAAAACACCAACTAATTACTGCCAACTAAACAGAAAATAATTACCTACTAAATCAGAATTTGAGGAAATCAGGATTAAAAAGGCATCTACTTAAAAATATTTTTTTAAAACTTGGCTTGACACACCTGCAGGCGGGATGATATCGACAGAGACAGCTAAGTGAGAGGGTCCCACTGCACTCAGCCTCCAGATCACTGGTTACTGAGGGTTACTGTTCATTTATCTCAGCAGCACACACCTCTCTGGGCCCACGTTCTACCACCTGTCCTTCACCTCTTCACGTTTCAGTAACTATTTATAACTCCCCCCAATGCCTCCCTGTTTCATGCCTCTAGGTCTTTGACTTTTCTATTTGCCATTGTCCTAGAAATTTCTATTCATCCTGTAAAACACACTAAAGCTGTCCCATCTTCCAGGAATCCTCTTGTCTCATTCCCCTACACCAATGGAGTTATTCTCCACTCTGATTATTTCCATATCTTAGTGTAGAATGACACAATTATCAATCAACTGAATATTTAATATTAAAATGGAAGTGAGTTAAACTGGCAGGCATAGATATCTACCCTGGCTCTCTCTTGCACTCACAGCCTGGGAACATCTCAGAGCAGGATGGTTATTAATGATAATTCATTTGTATACTATCATCCCTTTGTTCCTTTGTTCCACAGCTAGCTGAGTAAGAATGCAACCCATTTAACAAGTGTGCCAACTTTAAATCCAGATAGCGTACCCTGAAATTGGAGGAATATCATTCAGTATTTTAAAACAATCTTCATAATAAAAGAAAAATGCTTATGCTATCACTTTAATTGAGAAGAGCAGGATACAAAACTCAGTGTGCAGTGTAAATTCAAAAATTGTGAGTTTGAAAAAAGTGGAAAGAAATCCATTAATGGTAATGCGGTGGATCTCCAGTGTGGGACTCTGGTGATTATTTTTCTGCTTCTCTCTACTTTTTGTGTTTTCTGAGTCTTCAATAATGAGCAGGTTGCAGAAAATAACGATGACACCTTTTTCACCTGTAAGGAATGATTTCCCACAGATCAATCACCACAGAAGACATTTTATAAGTTATTAAAGAATTATCTACAAACCATGTCAAGAGGCCATAAGGCTTTATGGGTGAATCCCTTCAAACACTGAAGGAACCACATCACATCAGTCTGCTGTCTCATAATTTCTTTCAGAACATAGAGAAAGCTGAAAAGCTATGCAGTTTTTTAAAATGAAGCAAGTATGACCCTGAAACCTAAATTTAATACACATAACCCTCCCCCCCAACCTATGGCTCAAGAACACTAATCAATGCAGGCCAAAAAATACTTAATAGAATCGAACAAATTCAACAGCAACTAAAATAATTATCTTCTGTAATCAGATAAACTATCCAAGAATAAATGAGTGATTTAATATTAAGAAAACTATCACTATAATGAATAACATCAATAGAGCAAGGGACAAAAACCATGTCAATGAATACTGAACAAGGCGTAGCTAAAAATTTTTAAGAATATTTTATAAAACTGGGGATAGAAGGAGCCTTAATATGATCACTGTCCACTGCACTTAGCCATGAACAATGTTAGTTAGTTAGATGTGCTCTCAAATCATTCTGGCGTAGGTTTGTAGTCTGGCTATACATTTTCTGCCTATGAGATGTTTAACAGATTACTTAATTTTTCTGCCCTGGTTCTGTCTATAAAATGGGCATTATAACTTCTTATCACATAGGGTTAGTGTGAGCATAACTCAAGGGATGCACATTAACTGCTTAGAACAGAATGTGGAACTTAGTCATACTCTAAGAACTACAGTAACCTTTGTATGAAATGCAATTTAATACATTGTACACTGTATTTGCACACTATTGTTGATAAACTGTACAAATAGCTAAAAACATTTTTAACAAATTCTATGATGATGATAATAATAATAAATAATAGTAGCGATAACAGTAAAAGTGATGAACATCAGAATTTGCTTGTGGAGATACTTCTCCCCTACACCCCAAATACGCCCACCTGAGGCTCTTCTCCCAGGTGATTCTAATACATATTGAATGTTGAGAATCACTAGATGAGAGACATTCCTAGTAAAATTAGAAATAAGAGAATATAAAATATCACCAAATTGTTGACTGTTGTTCTGAAAGATCTAGGCCATGCAGCAGTCATGAAAGAGAAGTGAAAGGTGTAACTCTAGTTGAGGAAGACACATTTGTTCTTTTCAGACGGCCTTTCAATAAAGGTAGAGAATTCAAGATAACCAAGACACTCCGTCGAGATGAGCCTGCTTAGAATTAAGAGGAGGATTCAGGACACCGGTCAGATACAAGACGAATACATTTTTAAAACAGAAAAGCTTTCCAACAATATCAACTTAGACCATACAACCATATGTAGGAAAACATCCATTCGTTACAGCGTTAAACGCACGCACATAGTACCTAGAAGTAACTCTGCGAGAAATGTGATACATATGAAGGAAAGGCTAATGCTTCATCTGGTGACCCAAAAGAAGAGCTGAATATGGAGAAGCACAATGGTTCTAGAAGAGTGGGCTAAATATTGTAATTTGGGAGGCACTCCTTACAGGCTTAATGCAATCCCAATAAAAATACTAATGAATTTTTTTTAAAGAAATGATTTAGATCCAATTTGAAGACTAAATGTAAGGGAATAAACAGCCAGGAGCTTGACATCCAACAGGTACTTAATAAACATAGCCCACTTCCTCTTGCTACTCAGCAAAGTTCTGATGCCTCCGACCATGGTGACTGCCTTTAATGCTGATAATTACCAATCACTTGGCACTTATTGTACAATTTCTGGCAGTTCTACCTGACACTGAATTTTTAGTTAATTTACATTATTGGGTCATTATCTCTCCAAAAGAGATTACAAACTCCTTGAAGTCAAGGACTAGGTTTACGTATCTTTGAACCAAATACTTAATGCACACTAGCCATCTACAAAGAACTGGGAATGACCTAGAAATAGCAGACTATAGCACTGTTATTAGCTCTCCCTACAGAATAAAATAAAGCACGGTTCGTCTCAGGTGAGGAAGGCCCACTTTGGGGCTGCCCGAACATCTAACTGCCAACCACACTCCCCGCTGGAGAGAGCCCCCTCTCAGCTAGAGCAACTGCTGCTGAAGAGCATGCTGGCTGAGGAACCACTTCATCCCTAAAATATGCCAGAGCTGATAAGGAGCTGAGGTCAGCTCAGTAGCCCAGTGAGGATTCTTGCAAAATAGGGGTGACTAATTAGAAGAAGGACATGTGTACTTAACAGCAGTCAATAGCCTAGGAAGCCAAAGGAATGAATGAATTCCCCAATTCCCAAAGCTTCAGAGCAAAATACTCCAGAATCATGTTCTGAGTAGGCCTGGCAGATTCTCAAAGTAGAGTGGCTGCAAAATACTCACTTGATATTTTAAGCATATTTCATTTGCTTAAATTTGTAAAAATTTGTAGAAGTTGAGGAGAAGATACTGTTAGGAAGTAACAGTGGGGAACATAAGTATTAAATCAGTGCACAGTTTCCAAGAACCATGAGTAAGCAAACCACTCCTTGACTTCCACTGGATGTCATTTTACCTAAATATATGCAGGGGATATTAATACTATACTTGTGTTTACTTTCACAACCACCAGGCCTGTGTGAAAATCAGCTTCACAGCCAAATAAAGTGACAAAAATGACAACTCCAAGAACACAGAAACCACTTTGCAAGTTTTGCTGGCATAGTCCATGTAATCTCCAGAAGATATCATATACATTTGTACACTGGCTGCCTACTCTACCTCCTTCTCAAGCCCCCATTTACCATTCTGGGGAGGGGGCTTACTAAAATGCCAACACTCAAGTCAAACAAACGTCTCCAGCCTTCAAAACTTGTCCAGTGTTCCAGCTGGTACTAACAAGTGGGTAAATCTCACCCATAACCCAGAGCTCCAAATTTCTGAGCAGCACTGAGATGTTTCAGAGCACCCAGTCACACCTCCCCATCCCAGATGGAGATGGGGTGCGGGAGCGAGCCCCCACAGGAGGTCAGCTTCAACATGACTGACTCAAGTCACTGTGGCAAAGGATCAGCTGCTGCTGCTAGTAAGACAGGCCTGCCATCTCTGTGTCACCTCCAGGTTCTCAGGCAGTTTGGACAGCTATGACAAATGTAAAGATACTGAAGACGTGGCCTGCCCTTTACCATAACTTAAAATATATTTGAGAAAAAAATTCACAGACAAAGGACATGAATTAAATGGTAATTAAAGAGAACAAGCAAAACTATCAAAGTTATATAATACTTATTAGACGACAGATATTTTCCAGATTTGCGCTGCAGACAGTAACTGTAAAGGAAACCCAGGGGACAGGGACTGCACTGTGGATGGGCACACTAGTATTTGATCCCTCTGTGTTTCAGTTTTCTCACCTGTAAAATGGGAATAATAACAGCATCTACCTTGAAGGCTGAGTCAGATAATGAATGTGAAGCAGCATCTGGTATATGGGAAGGGCTCAATCAAATATTAGCACAAAAAATTAGCAATCAAAACAACCTGACCTCAAAAGATAGCTCACTTGGAAGCAGTCAAAAGAGGGATAGACAGTGCCGCTCAGATGATGCCTGGTGGGAGACAGCTGAAGTCAGCCTCTGTTTCCTTACATCTCTCACCTAAGGTCCTGGTTTTTACTATAAACCTCCAGGATTTTGAGGAATTTTAGAGACCACTAACATTCACTGGGCCTTTTCCATGGAATTCGACGGGGAGGAAACCACATCTTTGCTTCCTGATTTTTCATTGAGCACATTTTGGGCTCATCACACCACCATTAGAATAACATTCCAAATATTCAGAAAGCCCAAGCTGAAAGATCGAAGTAACTGCCTGACCCAGAAGAAGGGAGGGCACCGCCGAATTTTCATGAAAACAGACTTAAGAGTCTCTCAGACACTCAAAAGAGTTGTGTCCGTACCACATCATTGAGAAGGAGCTTTTCAATTAAGTGAAACCTTGAGCCAATCTAAATGTTTGGAATGGTGTAGACAGCTCCCCCGCTTCCTACCCCTCCCTTGTACACACATTACCCTTTCCCCCATTATTTTCATATTATTTCATTTTCATATTGCTCAGCAAATAACGGGTGGAAATTCTGGCTCCACTGATCAGATGTTTGGCACTATACAGCCAGAGCCAATAAACAGAAAACAACTCATTCAAGAAACATTCTAGCCAAGGAAGGGCCATAAATGGGCCATTTCACTATCATCTGTAAGGACTCCCAAATCCCACATTTCTACATATGATCTGGCAATTATGGCTACAGATTAAGGAGTTCAAAGCAATTTCTGCAGTTCCAGGTGCAAGCATGGTTGTTTAATTGGTGTCTGTAGCTTAGGAGGAGGGAGTTTTATTGGACTCTTTCTCTGCTGCCTCCCCAAACCCAGCTGCAAAATCTAAACTCCCTGGCAAAACAACTTCACACCTCAGAATAAAGATTCAGGGAATATTTAGAGGCGCAAAGAGAGAGCTCACTCTTGAATAGCAGCTCTGAGGAGGGAGGCAAGGGGCAGCCAGGATGTCCTTCGGCTCCATGTTTCTGGAGGACACGTTTGGCCGCAGCACCAGATTGCCAGGCTGGCAGAAGTTCCCGGCGAGCGCTGGGTCCTGCCTTCTGGGGGAGACCTGTGACACTTTTTCTTCTCTCACGCCACGGGGTGGGAGGCATGTCAGAGAGTCTACAACCAACATAAAAGTCAATTTTTATAATCACTTCTGTGCCGAGTGGCCCACTTTCCCCCTTGTGCTCGGGGACTTCAATCCGTTAAGGAGAGGCAGCAGAAGAGGCACGTGCTGTTCAGCCACCGGGTGCATCTTCAGGCAGTGACTGTGAGAGGAGAGGGGCTTGCAGACCAGCCTGCAGCTCCCTCGCGGCCACCATCTGGGTTCTTACAGGTCACCTTCAAGCAGAAGACTAGAGATAAATGCCTCTCTTTTTCATCTCAGGGTACAATTCTTACTACAAAGAAAGTGCACTGATACAGCAGGACCATACTCCTAACTAAGGCATTTTTCTTTTATGAAGCAACAGCTAGACCGGGGCTCGGCAAACTCTGTATTTCTCCAATCACAGTTAGTTGAGTCCCTCATCATATCTCCCTTGGATGACCATAGCCCTTTCCGATCTGTCTCACTGTTTACCAGCCTCCTGTCATTCAGTGCACCCTTCACACCAATACCAGAGTTGCCTAAGAGGCAGTGTGAACATCTGAGTCCTTTGCTCCAGTAGTAGCACCCCACTGCTATGGAATGAAAGCCAAACATGGGTTTTTTTTTTTAATTCTTTTAATTGAAGTATAGTTGATTTATAGTGTTGTGTTAGTTTCTGGTGTACAGCACAGTGATTCAGTTATATATGTGTGTGTATATATATATATATTCCTTTTCATATTCTTTTTACTATAGGTTATTACAAGATAGTGAATGTAGTTTCCTGTGCTATATACAGTAGGACCTTGTTGTTTATCTCAAACATGGTTTAATGAAAGATCTGACCTATGGATGTCTCTGACTCTGCCCTCTCTTCTCTTGTACTCTACCCTCAACAGTTTTACAAAAGCTATTTTGAATTTCTATTTCTGGAAGGCTCTTGATGCTTAAACATGTTTAAGCTTTTACAGATTCCATATTCTCTATTTCTGCTTAGAGAGTTGATACTCCTCTTCAAAAAGTCACCTCCTCTGTGAAGCCTCCCCTGATAACCCTTAGACCTAGATGGTTAGTTTCATCTTACTTTGTGCTCCCAGAGCTCTCATTACCCATTTCTATCACAGTAGTTGTCTTGCGGGGTTTGAAAGACTGCAATTCCAGAAGGGCTCCCCCTTCTGGAATGAGTTATAGTCCCTTTTCTATCCCCTGGCACATACTGAGCATTCTATAAACGGCCTGTGAAAAAAATGAATGCGAGAGTGCATACTAGCTGATTAAGAAGTCCTGGGCTTGTATTTGCATTTTCCTCAGTGTCTCCACTCGTGGATGGTGCTCTGCCCTCAGTCACACTCTCATGGATGTGTGCCACTGAGCCAAGCAACTGGGCTGACAACCAGACCTCAGGTGCCTGTTCCTGATGGTAGGTGAATTTCAGCACATAACCACCAGCCCCATGACTGAACTATCCAGAACACAGCTCCACGATGGTAAGGATGTGTCCCTGCCATGGGGCCAGTTTACAGTGAGTGCTCACCAAGAAGGAGAACAGAGGGAAACCAGGGGAGAGCCAGTGTTACCTGTGCGCTGGAATCACCTATCGGCTCAAACTGAACTTCCCAACGAGATATGTGTTCAAATAGACTATCACTCCACCTCTCAGAGGGTGGTAGCTCTGTTTGTTAGACTTTGAAAATGACCTACTCCTCCAGAAATACTGGTGCAGGCAGCCTACCTGTTGCGGCTCCTCTCAAGATTTACCATCTGTGAAGATCCCCCTGTATCAGGTGGGTCCTTCCTTTTCTTAACCTCTCCCGGTATACATGTTGCCAGTTAATTATAATACAGTTCTCTGTGTGTTTTAATCTTGTTTTACCACCTGAGTAGGTGCCAGTTTGGATACATCGTTTTCTTGTTTTGTTTTCTTTTAGATCCCATAGTGAGCAGCCACATGCCAAGCTCAGTAGGTGTTCAACCACTTCTTGATAGATCGAAATCTGTAGGGCTTGCAAGTGTGGAGGGATTAAATGCTTGTGTTAACATAACAACTAGCACCAGGACTCCTCTTAGAAAGGAACTAACCGCACTGAGGAAAATACATGATTGGGCTATTTGGCAGTGAAACCACAAAGCCTCGGACAAGGTCTGGAAAGAAAAGGCAGAACTGGAAGACAAGGGCAAATTGATTGAGCTTTACAGAAAGTGAGAAGATTTCCTTTTCTTTCTTAGAGGAAGCAGGGAGTATGGGAGGGAGAAAGAGGTCCCTCCCCTGTGGCGCCCTCCATGTGGCCTCTCCAACCTGGTGCCTAGGTCAGCAGGGACGGATTTTCAAGTAGCAGAATTTCTCAGGACAAGTCTTTATGGTTTACTTCACTCTGCTCCTCAGTGTTTTAGGTCTGCCTCCCTCACAAAGGCCCTGTGCGAGGAATTCATACGTGTGATTGTTCATGGATGGAAATCAATGAGGAAGTTAAGGGCTGTAATGAGATCATCACAGGCCAGACCTGGATTCACACACATGAGCTATCAATGAGGGAATTAACCTGAAATGAGAACTCAGAGGCAGAGGTGGGGGGGGTGGCCACAAGTCTTCTCCCCTTCATACTCTCAATCCCCAGATCCTGTGAGGACCTTACTACAAGTGGGGTGAGCTTAGTAGGATCTCAAAGGGCAGATACTGAAATTGACATGTGCATTTCACATGGATTACAGGCTGTAAATCAGTGTGAACGAGGACATTGAGGCCTGGAGTAGGCAAGTAACTTGGCCAAGGTCGTTCAGCCCTTTGGTGAAGGAGCTGGGACCAAACTTTCAGGCTTTTCCCATACATGCGTCCGTCTTCCACTGCGTGCGGTGCTTGTGTCCTTAAATTGACCACAGGGGCCTAGAAACAGCGTCGTCCAAGACTGTGGCATTTGCTGCACTTATAATTGGAGAAATTTAGGTTACTGTCCATGCCAGCAAGGGCTATTGTTTATCTAAAGGCTGGGAGATCACATCTGTGCTGACTGGCCATCCGAGAGGGCCATCTGTCACTGGGGGGAATCCTAAGGGGATCTGGCACAAGAGAATGAGGGCCTGGGAACGCGCTGAATGGGGGATGCTGCTGGTAGCCTCCAGGCCTCAATTACCAAGAGCCTCTTCACCTTGCACCACCTTTCCTTGTCTGTTTCAGGAGCCCAAAGGGAGCACTTCATGGCTGCTGGTATCTCACACTAGCAGTTACAGAACACAGAAGGTCTGCTTCCACCAATCTCAGGACCAGCACCCGGGAGAGGCATCCCGAGGGAAGGTCCTCTCTGGGAGGCTGCCTCCTTCATCCATGCCCTTTATTCCCAGGTAACCAGGGTGGCTTAGTGGAATCTGTGAAATTCATTTAGTCCTTCCTGTCCACAAGGTTTCTCTCCTGCCACTGACATTGCCCTGCAGGTACAGACAGTCATCATGAAGCTGCAATTGTGCTGAAACAAGGGGATGCTGCAGGTCAAGGCAGCCACAGGCTTAACAGTTAGCTCACAGCCACCAGGTCTGAGCAAAGCTGTCCTCAAAGAGCCAGAGGACCAGAGGGGGAGCAGGCAGCCTGTCTTCTCAGGGGTCTGAGAGGGCTGGGAGAGGAACTGCCTGCCCGGGGTTGATTACAGCAGAATCCAGAGCAGAGACGAAGGCGAATGGAAACACTATGCAAATATAGCAGCCTGCTTTTGTATCTTCTCACCAGAAGCTCTAAACATTTGATAACAACATCAAAACCACAAATTTCTTTATCCTTGCTATTGTGTGAAACAATGGCTTCAAGAAAGAGAGGTTAAGGAGATTTAGTCAAGGTCAGCCAGCAAATCAGTAAATCCTGGAAATGATTCAGCCTCTCTGCTCTTCTCCAACTACTACCCTTTACTGTTTTCTGTTGCTGTTCAAACAGGAAGCTGTGTGAGCAAACAGAAAACGTTGTAGGTCCTTTCCAGAGGGAATGCAAACACAGGCTAAAAGCTATTTCCATTTTTGACTGGATGAAAATAACTTTTAGGCATTTTCTATCTTCTTTTTTTTTTAAGCGATTGCCATGATAAAGCTTTGAAAGGGGGTCGGGAGGGAGGGAGTGTTTCTGAACCAGAAAATCTGCTGCTCTGGGAGTAATCAGTTTTCTGTAGCAATATGCAGGTCTGAAATTGACTTGTGTATCTCTTAGCCGCTAATGACCTATCGCAATGCAAGTTTGGATTTGGAAGAGTGCAGGAAGCACGTGTTCGCTGACTTTTAGGAGAAATGAACTTGGAAACCTACTCACAACTGCCCTCTGATTTGCAGGGGATCTTATTCTAATAGTGATAAAGGTCTTTATCCCAACATCACCTACATCCTGAAGTCTTCCCTGGACACCCCTCTCTCCCATTCCACATCCTCTTCCTAGCTTTGTCTTTTTCTCTCTTCTTAACATTTATCACTCTTTAACACAACATATATGTTACTTATTTATCAGTGTCTAAACTAGTGTGTATTTACTTATCTACCTTGTTTCTTATCTTCTCCCCTTGTAAAATCTAAGCTTCATGGTGGCAGTGATTTTTCTTGTTTTGTCCACGGTTTATCCCGGGGTCTGGAATAGTGCCTGGCACAGGGAGCTGCTCAAGTAAGACTTACTGAATAAATGAATGTAAGGAAGATGATCAAAGTGATAAATAATCGAAATGCTTACAAAGGACCTGCTACGTGCAAAGCACTGGTAGCCCATTTAAACAAGTATAAACCATAACGCTTCCCTTGTGTTAGTTTGCCACGGCTGCCATAACAGCATACCACAGAATGGGCGCTTACAAAATGGAAGCTTCCTCACTGCTATGGGGCTAGATGTCACAGATCAGGGTGTTAGCAGGTTTGATTTCTTCTGAGGTCTCTCTCTCTGGTCTGCAAATGGTCTCCTTCTCACGGTGTCTTTGCATGGTCTCCCCTCAGTCTATATGCACACACTCCTGGTGTCTCTGTGTGTGTCCACATTTCCTCTTCTCGTAACACCAGTCAGACTGGATTACGGCCCACCCTAACAGCCTCATTCTAATCACCTTGGTAAAGGCTGTATCTCCAAATACTGTCACATTCTGAGGTACTGCAGTTAGGGCTTCAACATATGAATTTTGAGGGGCCCATAACATCTCTCAAAAGGATTAAGGTATGTCAGGAAAATAAGATTTATTTCCTTGGATATTAAAAAAAATCACCAGGGAGAAAGAACACATTAAATTTAAGGAATATAAAAGATACAACTGCAAGATAGATAATAGTAGAGTGTAGTAGGTTTGTAGTAGCTCCTCCTCCTTATTAGGTATTGGGGAAATTATGTCTGCCTCTGAGCCCTGTTCCTCATCTGGGAAATGGGAGCAATGGAACTGATGAGGAGATTAAATGGGATGATGCATGCACCTTCCCAACAGCTCGGCATGCAGAAGGTGTTTAGGAAATGCTGCCTACCTTCCTTCTTCCTTCTCTCCAAAAAGACTACATTCATTTTGGTGCCACATATTAACAGAAACACTGACAGCATTGTGAAGATTGCCTTTTCTAGGAAGCTTTTTTTCTCCCTAAACCAAAAAGTGATGGTATTTTTTTCTGAGTATGAAACAAGACACACTCATGTTAAAATTCAAACACTCTAGAAGGGAGGTAGAAAGTGAAGGAAATTTCTTCACATGATTTGAGTCCAGTTCAACGGAGAGTATAGAAAAATGCAGACCAACATTTAAGATATCCATTAACCAAATGGCAGTAAAAACATTGCAAGTTGACTTTCTCTGGGTAATAAAACATTAAAAGTTGTTCTATGTTATAGTCTAACGCTCTGGGTATTTAAATACATCTTCAATGAGATCTGAGTTGTAAGTTTCTATGAGTTTGATAGAACACTTCCAAATTGCTATTCAACAAAGTTATGTGATTGTCTATTGACAACATAATTATAGTACCAATGAGCTCTAAACTGTGGTTTTTATCTTCTCCACTGGAAAGTAATTGTGTGTCAGTATTAAAGATATGCAGAACCATAACATTCACTAATTTGTTCATCTGTTTCTGTATGTTGTATTTATAGAATTACATGACAAGAATTGGTATAAAGCAACATGTCTTTCCACATAATCTTAGAGGTGAAGTTAGTTTTATTTTGCTTCTCTATAATATGTATTTCAAATGAAGCACCATACTCTTTTTTAATGAAGTTCAATTTACTAATTTTTCTTATCTCATAATTTTCAAAAGCATTTATTGTGACTTTAAAGTGTTGCAAGATAAGGGATTTTGTGGCCGTGGGTAGACTTTTTTATACTTTGTTTTATAGATGGATTTTTTTTAACTGTAGCTTGTTTAAGTCACCGAACAGCGTCCAAAATCTTAATGTGTTTCATTTGATGTTGTTAGGTCAGAAAAGACATTGGTATAAAATTGGTTAATAGTATTGTCAAAGAATTGTGTATTGTGTACTCACTGGGAAAAAAATAAAATATATTCACATTTCAAATTTGTAAAAAAGCCATTTATGTAAAACAGCCCTGCTTATAGACAAATCAAAAACAGAACATTTTGTCACTTTTAGAAGTCTACGTTAATAGTTTGTGACCAAATGCACAATTTCATTTTCTCATTCAGTTATGAGTTGGGCATTGATCAATAGAAATTGGCGTTGACTTATAGTAGTGACTAAGAGTCACTGAAGAAGAATGTTAAAAGCATTTGAAATCATAGATCTCACTCCATAGGTCACACTACTTTACAGATCTGATTTTCCCCACCCGATAAAGACCTTCAGACAGACAGAATACAAACGTCTTGTCTACAAAATTACTTAGTAAATTATTTTTAAGTATAATTTAGTGTGAGTTTTGGAGGAAAATGGATATTTCTTAATTGCTTTAGAATAATTCATGATAATTTTTTTAAGATGATGGATGTTGGAAAGTTATCTTAGGGAGTGGATAGAGAAGATAAAAATCTATTCTATTGTTCTCGATAAATAATACTTCATTCTTTTTCACTAAGTACTCTTACAGGATCAGATTCTCTCTAAAATAAAAATAACTTCATGTTCTTTAAATTAATAATCATAGTAACAGGAAAAACAAAAAGAGAACTGTTTAACTCTGAAATAATTTGTTTAAAAAATATTTTTAAAAACACATGGTAAGTGAACAATACATTTCAGAGTTTCATTTAACGTAGATTAACAATAAAAAACAAAATAGGATTAAAATAGTTACAAATAGTGTTGCATTAATATAATACAATGGTAATACATAATATATATGGTTAAAGACAAAATACATCAGTTGCTAGTATGATAAATGGTAGAGGATTTATAAAACAAACATTGCTTTATCAAGTATGAATATACTGTGGAAGTACAAACTTATCAGAAAAGTTTATTAAAATAATACACTGTTCTTCCTTAATTATTATACATGAGCTAGAGAAAAGATACATCAATGTTGCAAGAAAGCATTGAAACAACAGATCATATTTAATGTCCTCAATTTGAGAAAAGGTATTTTATCTCATCCAAAGAAGAGATCAGCAGAATTCATGCTAAATTCCACTTCATCGCAGAGATGTGAAATAAAACTGCAATAACAGAAAAGCAACTCATTCAAATTCCAAAGAAAAGGCAAGTGGAAAGATCTGCTGGGAGGGGAGGGGATGCCCTCGCCAAAAGGTTGCAAGGACTCTTTCAGCACCATGAATAGAGCGCAACCTTGGTTTTAGCCTTCACCCTCAGCAGGAACTTTCTTCAGGCCCAGGGAAGGCATCTGGTACATCAGAGTGTTGCAAAGCTATCAAGAATCCCAGAGACAGATACAAGGCACTTGTATGACTGTGTGTTTAGTTCATAAAGAGCTATGAAGGTGACTTCCTTTACATCTTCTAGGCAACTCATTTTCTCCTTGCAGCTGTCAAGCTACAAGAAATATATATATTCAGTTAGCTTTGTAATTCATCAAGGAAAGAGACTTTTGTTTTATAATTCAAGTACAATGACCTTGGGCTCTGGTCAACGTCTAATTTGCAGGCCCCTGTAACTGCCGTTAGAGCTTAGCACCATAGCACCCTTTGCCTATAAAATGCCTTGGTGGACACAGCTAGGTAGTAGACAACATTTTTTGGTTAATTTTTAAAACATGCTTTTCTAGATAATATTTATGAATAATTTGTTCCTGACAAACTGTGTTTTTTTTTTGTGGTGGTTTATTTATTCGCTCCTTTTGCAAGCAATCACTGAGGTATTATGGTAAGAATTAAATATTCAGAACAGTTAAAGTAGAAATAGCAATTGCCTTCATAAATAGGTCATTATTTTCTGTGAAGTCCAGCCCTGATCTCTAGAAAAATATCTTTTTGATGAATGCTTTGAGCTATGGGAAAAGAGGCACTCCGCAAGGCTTTCCAAAAAGTTCGCAAGCAATAAAATCTGTATTAGCTTCATTAACTTACCCTTCACCCCATCGCATTATCCAATCCAATGGAATTTATTAGGTATTTAAAAAATATAGAAGAAGAAAAAGGTGATAAATGAGTGAAAACTCTGTGGTTGAAAAAAAGCACAGAGATTTCTTTACTCCTTGACTTCTTTTTGAATCTGTTCAAATTGTATATGAAAACCCTTTGTTGTGGGGCGTTTTGTGAGATTAGTGCTATATGAACCCACATTGACAAACTGTCTCCTCGAAATTGTTCTACCTCGTTCTGTCCTTAGGCTCTACATTAGTGGTCCCCGAGGCATGCATGCCATGCTGAGCTGTCTTTTTTTAAAGTCAACATTAAGTCATGAGAAAGACACGTGAATCCTGGGTATTCTGTGGAGATGATGGAGGAAAAATATCCAGTAAGAAACTACATGTAGCCTCCCCATTTTTGATAGAATCTCAAGTATTTAACTAATATCGGTGCTGAGCACTTGAGCAACAGGTAAGATTGCAACATGTTCTTTAGCTTTCCCGTATTTCTTTTATGTATTGTTAAATCTCCAATCATTAAGCTAAAATGAAAGCATGAAAATACAATCTGCCCCTCCCCTAACTCTCAATTCTTACAAAAGGATAGTTTATTCATTTTTTTAGAGACTACTGTCTGATTATTACTAGGTTCTACTTCAAATGGAACTTTGCTAAAAATTATAATGGATCACAGAAATTTCCAGGGAGGCAACTTATAATTTGTTGGTAAGACAATATAAAACTAAGTCACAGTGGAATGTGTAAAATAGCTAGTTAGTATTGATGAAACTCAGTGTACTCAGAAATGAATAAATATAAAAGTACAAAAGAGAAATTGAAGATCACCATTACATGAAATTTCACTGACATCAAGCGTAAAAGATGATATGTTATAAGGGAAAATAAAGTGAAATGGGGGAGTAGGACTTTAAATTTACTTGACTAATTTTGAATAATGATAGGTGAATGCCATCAATAGATTAAAATGCTCCAACACAGGTGATTGGAGAGTAGTTGCCTATGGGTAATGGTTAGTTTAATAAAAAAAAAAGATAAAACAGGCAAATGGAAACAGCCTAGAAAAAAAAAGATGCAAGAGGAAAGTGGCAGTGAGCTTAAGAAGGGATTAAAACATTTTCAATAAATGTGAAAGCATTTCTTGTGCACATAATTATCCACCAAAGATTAAATCCCTGTCTTCATTAATGATGATGCTTATTTTTCAGAGCATTTCCTAGGCATTTAAAGTATACAAGTACACCTGAGACGTATAATATAAACACCCACATACATATGACAATAAAGTATAAATTTAAAGAAATATGTGTGTTAAATTTCCAATATCTTCTAACTCTTATTAAAATCACTCAATTAGTTATTACTATATTTAATTATTTTATTTTGGTGGGGGGAGGTAACTAGGTTCATTTATTTTTAGAGGAGGTACTGGGGATTGAACCCAGGACCACAAGCATGCTAAACAAGCACTCTACCACTTGAGCTATACCCTCCCCCCGATTAGTTATTACAATAAAAGTTAAAATTTATAACGATGATAAGAGCTGTTTTTCTCATTGAATCTCAAGTGGAAAGATATTTTGGGTGCCTTTAATAATATTCCAAATAAAAAGCATTGTAATACTTAAAATGTAATATGTAGCTAATAAATGTAGTGGGAGATACACACACATATACACACATACACATATACATATGCACACATACATACATACCTATATACATATACAGGTAATTTTCAACTGAGTAGAATCTAAGATATGATGAACACACTCATGGAAAGAGAAAAGGGGCACCTCATGAAGACTCTGAGGATCCAGGCAGGTATCCCAGACTGAATAATGCTTTACACAATCGGTTTCTTGTAGACACATTATATGATATTTATGCACACACTGGTGCACTTACGTTCCTATGTAAGGATTTGTATTTTTCCATATGTGCACATACACTCATTTATATATAGGCATTTATATTCATGTTTGTGTACATACACTCATCTACACATATATATCTATATATATCACATATATATCATATATATATATATATATATATAAAGGAATGGATACCTTGTTGTTTGCATGACCAAATGTTGTTTTAAAATGAATGAAAAATGTATACATGGCATTGTGCTTGGCACAGTGTAGTGGGGGGCTGGCAATGATAAATAGTATGATCTCATCATAAACTAAGGCATGCACATTACATTAGAGGTAGAAAGTGGAGCCAGCAGTATCAGACTGTAAAAGTTGCAGAAATCCATTTCAGGAGTTAACAGGTAGGAGAGAGCACGGAAGGCTGGTAAGGTCAGGTGAGACGTCAGCAAGAAGGGATTGAGTTTGGCCTTAAATGGGAAGAACGGATAGAAGATAACCTGGAGGAGAGGAAGCCGACACAAAACCGTCCTCAGTCTACAGGAAACTGCAGTCTCATGAGAGAACCAGCCAGCTGAACCAACTCTTCCAAATGATGGAATCCGTGATAAAGCGATAGAGACGTATGGAAGGTGGCCACTAACTCAGACTCTAGGGGTCACACCAGGCACCCCAGACTGAATAATGCCCCAGAGAGTCTCCATTCCTCCTAAACAAAGGAATTAAATGAGGGCTTCACTTTCCCTCTGCAAAAGCAGATGCTGCTTCGTCCATTCTGGGCAGGTAGGAACATCTCACCCTCAGAGGGGATTTGCACTTCTGTAAATGGGAAAATTCAATTCTATCTTTAAATTCTATGTACCCAGCTTGCCATGCATGTGATGTTTCCAAATAAAGAATGCTATCTATATAAGCCAAAATCTGCAAACTAAATGAATATCATCATTATAACAGAGTGTGAAATATTCGCACTTAGAAAGTGTGGAGTTTCATGTAAACAACAACAGAAAATACCAGACAGAAGTGGAATGAGACCAATTATGATGAACACAATTCGAAGTGGGGCAGGGCGACTCTCTATACATGTGCAATTGAATGCAGCAGAGCCAGACCAGACCCCAGGGCCCGAATAGGAACTTCATTAGGGACAGTTAAAAACAATACACAATGCTGATAAATCTGATACAGTAATCTGCCTGAGGACCGACCACAAAAGAAGCACAAACAAATAAAGCTATATCCTGGAAAGAATAGATGAATGAAAACAAAGATAATGGTGCGCAATAAAACTGTGTAGGGGAAAATGGTACTGAAAGCAGATCGTGGTCTTCCTGCATTTCCCCCTCCCATTCTGCCTCCCCCCAGGCTCCTAATGAGTTGTTGATTATCTCTTATTAAAGACTAACAACAGAAAAGCTTAGAAACATGAAAAATAATTAGAGCATAACACTAAGTATGGATAATTATGAAATGGCAAAATATTATTAATCATCCATTCCCTGCAAATGTCTCTTCTAAAGTGACTCCATAGTTCAAAATGCCCAAGAACGTTAATTTTGTCATACCCACACACATTCATAAACACACACATACAAATGGTACACAAAGCTATTTGCTGACAAAATAAAGTTGCTATGAGGTTTAGGGGCAAATATACAACATACTCATGACTGTGAGTTTGCTAGATTAGCTCCCCAGGCATAAACTATACCTGCTCACCACTTTATTTGATAGTGTCCTCTAGTTATAGCTTGTCCTCAGGGATTTCAAGTTTTCCATATTTAGATTTAGTGCTGTTAGAAATGATTTTTTTTTCCCCTCGAAGATGTGTATGTTTATTTTCCCAACCACTTGAGATTTGAGAGAGGGTTTCTAAAGGAATATTGTGAATTATTTTTAAAATGTATTAACACTGAAACATCACTTCTTTATGTTTCTTTTCTAGCTGCCAGTTTCTGACTCAACACTGAACTGAGGGGCTGCCTAAACTGATTTGAATATACTGGCACCCACTGAATTATTTCACCACATTGAGTTGAACGGCAGTGTGACTTTTCGTTCCTTTTGGCTAAATACCCTATCAAAGTCTAAATGTATTGCAAAATAAGCTAGTTTGTGGTGGAAACAGAATAGAGGGTAGCAAAAGTGTGTTTAGAAGCCACTAGGCACATGGCTGTTGAAAAGTAAGCTTAGGGCTTAAACCCGCCTAAGAGGAGTAAAACATTATAGCACATCCTTTTACCTATTTATGTCAGAAAAAATGACATAAAATTCCTCTGAAGAGACAAACATATTTATTCTGCTACAATCTCAAGCAAGAAAAAATTTAGTAGGAGATTTTTTTTTAATAATGGTAAGTAAGCCAGTAGAACTATCTTCAACTGCAGCATTGCAGAAGTCAGAGGACTATTTTTCAAACAGATCATTATTTAATATAAACCCTTTATAAAAGCTGAGGATTGAAGTCACAGTAAATTCTACCTTATCCAAGGCAATTTTATTGGTGGTGGTAAAGTGTAGGCAGTAGGCCAATATTTTTTACCTGGAGAGGTCAATCCACTTAAGCAACATATACTTAGGGAGCAAACAGAGTCAATGTGTTCCTGGGTGAAGATCCTTGCATCACCCTAAGCTTCTGGCAAATGCCCGAGTCTGCATTATAAGGAAGAAATTGTCCTTGTAAAATGATTCCTGCGTGTGCTCTCACAAAAGGACTTACCTCTAAAGAAACTCAGCTCTGCTGTGGAACATGTACTTCAATCCATTTAGCCCGCAAGCAGTCACCCAACATACTCTATGAAACAAGGAATACATCAGTGAAATGCGTACCCACTCATTCACTGAGGTTCTCCATACACGTGTTCATGAATGTGGGATATACATACTGGTTTTGTTTAGTACAATCACTCCTCAGTGGCAATTATCGCAAAAAACTTGGCAACAGATTTCAATCTTTTTAATATTTTAATTCTAGTTTTCTTGTTTACAGTAATAAGACAACTTGCATTTATTTTTTCCTAATTGTTGATCCACATTGTTACATTTCATATTAAAAACAAGAAGTAAATTAAAAGACAAAGTTATAATTTTCCTTAAATATTTTCAATACAATACCCCCATGTATCAGTTAATGCTTTTGGATGGAAGAAACAGCATATGACCCAGAGGAAGTCATTTAAAAATAAGATTTAATATAACTTAACAAGTGGCCAGTGGGTAAATAGTTCCAGAGTAGTTGCAGTGAATGAGTTGGCAACAAAATAAATGTAATTAGTTGTGGAATAATTTTGCCCAAATCCTACCCACTCTTTCTAATTAAATTTGTTTGATAGAAAAATGGTATACTGTTTCAAAACTTTGTTCAAAATTATTTTTTCATTTAAGGATTTGGTCAAAGGAGACTTATCTGTGATGTTAGCTATTTTTGAAGAAATCATGCTTTATACAGATTCTGAAAAAATCCAGTGGAAATAAACATCTTGAGATCTTCTCAGATTTATGTGAATTACCAGACATTTTAGAAACAATGGAGTTTAATAGACCTCCCGATGGGACAGGCAAGGAATAATAATACTAAAAAAAAGTGTATAATGTGTATAATCTAGTGGTTCTCAAAGTATCTTTCCAGTACCCTGGGCATCCTCAAGACACTTTCAGAGATTGTGAGTTCAACACTATTTTCATAATAATACTAAGACGTCATTTGTCTTTTTCACTGGGTTGATACTTGCAAAGATAATTGCAAAAGTGGAGCTGGGTGAAACTGCTACTCCTTCAGCACAAATCAAGTTAGTAGCACCAGACTGTACTAGTAGTCATTGTGTTTTCCACTGTATCCATTGTATTAGTTTGTGAGGGCTGCCGTAACAAAGTACCTCAGACTAGGTGGCTTAAACACCAGAACCTCATTTCCTCAGAGTTCTGGAGACTAGATGTCCAAGATCAAAGTGTGGGCAGGGTTAGTTCCTTCTGAGGCTTCTCTTCTTGGCCTGTAGATAGCTGACTTCTCCTTGTGTCTTTCCATGGGCTTCCCTCTGTGTTTCAACATCTTCTTCATGTAAGGACATTAGTCATATGGATTTAGGGCCCATTCTAACGTGCCCATCTTAACTCAGTTATTTCTTTAAAGACCCTATCTCTAAACATAGTCGCATTCTGGACTACTAGGGGTTAAAAATTCAACACCTGAATTTGGAGGGACAGAATTCAGCCCACAACACTTACCATCACACAGTTACAGTAAATAGTAAGAATATTTTAGTGAAATAGTTTAAAGAAGTATTAATTTTATTAAATCTTGACCCCTGAGTGTATGTCTTTCTAACTTCTGTGTGAAGGTGTGGATGGGAAGTACTTATAAAACACTTCTGCTCCAGACCACTGTACAAATGGGAGTTCCCGGAAAAAACACATGTGGGATTGAACTACCCATTTTTAAAAACCGAACACATTTCCTTATAATAACTACTAACAGACAAGTAATAGCTATTCAGATGTAAATACTTGGCAGATATTTTAAAAAACAAAGGAAGTGAGCCTGACACTTAAGCAAAACACGTGAGAGTATTATGAATGATAAAATCTGAGCTCTCAAGCAAAAATTAGAATTTTTGAGAACATGTATGTGTCACCATGAACTTGAAAACTTTCTAATACTTAAAGGTTATCCTGGTAAAACTAGGCATGATATTGGCATATATGATTTTTGAAATTACCTAACAAAGTGAGCCAACAATTGGAAGATCTGCACAACTTGATGAGTCAGTATTTTCTAACTGACCAATGCATGATGTTTAAAGACAAAGGATCTATTCAAAGTGCATGATGGGCTAATGGATGTTAATGTAACAGAGTTTTAAACGTTCACTGATACGTTTTCAAATTTCATATTGCAACTGAATTTTGGAAAACTCCACTTGTCACGTTTTACATAATATTAAAAGAAGAATGGCCATCATTATGTGGAAAGACTATCAAAATACTCTTTGCTTTTCCAACTGCATATGTGTGTAAGACAGGCTATACTTCAACTAATACAACATATATCAACAGATTAAACATACAAGTGTATGTGAAAATCTAACAATCTTCTATCAAGCTAGAAAAAGATATGTAAAGTGGGTACTATTGTTATTTTAAAATATACTAACAAATATTTTATTAATCATTTAATTTTCTAATACAGTAAGTATCAATAGTTATAACCTGCATAAACAAAAGTTTTTTTAGTTCTCTAAACTTTTGAGTGTAAATCAGCTATTTCCAGTAAGACCTTCTGCAATAATGAAAATATTCTATATCCATTGTGTCCAATATGTTGTGTCCAGTATAGACACTTGTAGCTATTGAGCTCTTGAATTGTGTTACTGTGATTAGAAACTGAATTTTTTATTTTATTTAATTTCAGTGTAAATAGCACATGTCCATTCATGTATACATACTAAGCCCAGGAAATAGTTGTTTCCTTTTCATCAGGTTCATGTTTTAGAAAAAGTTGTATGTTACACACAGTCTTGATAGGAATTGAGTTGTGCTCCCCTCCCCAAATTGTGTGTTGAAGTCCTAACTCCATATGTGACTGTATTTGGAGACAGAGCCTCAGGAGCTAATTAAAGTTAAATGAGGTCATAAGGGTGGGGCCCTAATTCAATACAACTGGCAGTCTTATAAAAAGAGTAGGAGAGAGGCATGTCACAGAGGGCAGGCCATGTGGAAAACAGCGTGAAGGAGGCTGTCTGCAAGCCAGCAAGAGGTTTCTCGCCAGAAACCACCCCTGCTGCACCTTGATCTGAGACATCCAGATGCCAGGGCTGTGAGAAATAAATTTCTGTTGTTTTGACCCCCTGCCTATGGTATTTGTTATGGAAGCCCAAGCTGACGAATACAGATTTTGATACTGGAAGTGGAATGTCGCTGTAACAAATACCTATAAAACGTGGAAGTGCCGTTGGAACTGAGTAACCAGGAGAATCTGGAAGATTTTGGCATGCTAGAAAAAGCCCCAGTTGTGGTGAAGAGACTGTGACAGAAACATGAATGTTAAAGGTCATTTTGATGAGAGCTCAGAAAGAGAGAAGGAGAGCTGGAGAGAAAGCTTCCATCATCTTAGAAAACCCGTGAAGAATCACGAACAGAGTATCAGTGGAAATATGGCTGTTGAAGACCATTCTGGGGAGATCCCGGATGGAAAGGTGGAACACGTTCTCAGAAACTTGAGGGAAGGCAATCCTTGTTATAAAATGGCAAAGAAAATGGCTGAATTGTGTGCAAGTTCCAGTGTTTTGTGGAAAGTAGAACTTGCAAGCAATGACCTTGGATATGCAGCTGAGGGGATTTCTAAGCAAAGTGTTGACGGAGCAGCTTGGTTCATCCAGACTGGTTATAGTAAAACGTGAGAGGCGAGAGAGGAGTTACAGAAGGACTTATTCAGTAACAAGGAACCAGAATTTGAAGATTTGGAGAGTTCTCAGCCTGTCTATATTACCAAAAGTGAGAAGGCCTGTTCGGGAGAGAACACTAAGGGTGTATCTGAACAACCATTTGATGAAGAGGTTAGTATGAGTGCAAAGAGCGATTTTACCAGCCACCTCAGTAGAGGGCAGGGATAGAGACGCAACACCAGACCAGTGAAGAAATGTGACCGTGTGTTAACAGAAAAGGGAAGAATGACCCCTAAAGTCAACTCAGAGATCTTGAGGGATGCCACTCCCGCCATATTCGGCATGGGGTGCGAGGCTGCCTTCTCCTTGCGGTGGAAGGAGCCAACACAGACAACTGCATGGGGGGCCTCCACGGTGAGTCATGTGGGTGCGGTCACCCCATAGAGCCAAAGGGTGGGACAGGGCTGCCCTGTAGAGCCATGAGGTGATGCTGCCACCCCACTGGGCCTGGAGGGGAGAGCATCAAAGCAAAGGGGATTATTTTTGAGCCTTAAGATCTAATGAAATTTGCCCTGCTAGCTTTTGGAGTAGCTTGAGGCCTGTCACCCTTTCTTCTTCCAATTTCTCCCTTTGGGAACAGGAATGTCCATCCTAGGCCTGTCCCGCCATTTTACTCTAGAAGCACATAACTTGTCTGGTTTCACAGGTTCATGGCTGGAGAGGAATGTTGTCTCAGGACTACATTTAGTCTCACCCATATCTGATTTTGATGATATTTAGATGAGATTTTGAACTTTACAGTTTATGCTGCAATGAATAAAACTTTGGGGAATGTTGGGTGTAATGAATGTATTTTACTTTTGAGAAAGACATGAATTTTAAGCTAGGGACAGAATTCTCACCCAAAACTGCAATGTTGAAGCCCTCACCCTCTGTGTGACTGTATTTGAAGACAGGGCCTTCAGGCGGTAACTAAGGTTAAATAAGGTCATTTGGGTGGGGCTCTAACCTGACATGACTGTTGGCCTTATAATAAGAGAAAGCAATCTCTCTCTCCACATGCCACAGAGGACAGGCCACAAGAAGATGTGTCTAGAAAGTGGTTGTCTGCAAGCCAGGAAGAGAGCTCTCACCAGGGACCAAACCTTCCAGCACCATTATCTGAGACTTCCATCCTCCAGATCGTGAAAGAATAAATTTCTGCTATTTAATTCAAATTGGTCTCTGATATTTCTGTTATGGCAGCCTGAACTGGCTGATACAAGCCTTGTTTTAAAACTTTAGATAATACAAAAAGAAAAAAATTCCTGTCTCCCCTAGCTTAATACACTCTATGTAACTTTTGTCCTTAAAAAAAAAAAAACCTGAATTGGTATCAGTTTGGATCAGAAGGCGGGATGTCGGGGGATAGGGTGAAGCACGAATACAATAACGAACTGCCAGGCACTACTCCTCGCTCCTGTTTTTAAAGCCAGATGGCTAATGACGCTGCTGCGGGGATCTCGTGAGGACTGTTGCTACCGTGTGAATCACTTGGCAGTAGCTTTTCTTCCCCTTCACCAGTTGCCAGGGCAACTCCAGTATTGATTGCTGTCTTTCTGCTTCTGTTAGTTCCCATTGCTCTGTCTTCTGAGTTTGCTGAGATACGTTTTTAGGAAGCGGTATCTGTGTGTGTGTGTGTGTGTGTGTGTGTGTGTGTGTATAAGTGAGATTCTTTTTCACATGCACTAATCTGACACATGTTTTTTCCCTCCTGCGGACCACTGACTATCTTTGGACCTTGTAAATTCTTTATCAGAAGCAGAGGTGAACTCCACTGAGCTTTCTAGAATAATCCATGGGCTTTCAAAGCACATGGCCTGCCAGGACACTGAGGCAGGGCACAAGTCACCTATAGGAAATGATAATTTCCACTACTTCCATCAAACTATAAGTCCTAGTTTTCATTGCAGATAAGAGATATGTTTTCTTTCTTGAAGGAAAAGCCCCAAGCTAACAATGTTGTCAGCTCTGTCCTTATGCTCCAAGCTCTCATTAAGTTCATCCAGAGGAATGTAAGTGTGGGATTAGAAATCAAAGGAACTCTTCAAGCTCTGGCTCTGACATTATCTAACTGGACAGATTTGGACATTGTAATTTAGCCTTTTTTAAATCTCATTTATTGTTAACCATTGTTCAAGGTCCCACTGTATGTCAGATCCTGTGCAGGGACAGAGAAAGAAAAAAAGAAAAACAAAAACAAACAAATAGAAAAAAAACCCCTAAAACTCCAAGTTTCAGAAGAAAGTAAAATGTTGTTTAAACAAAAAAATCCTTGGTGAAAGCAGTGTGTCACTGTGCCCCAGCTCTGACACCAGGCTGGGAATCACAGCCTGCCTGCCTGAAAAATATGTGGCCCATGTGCCCTATGCCAGGGAGCCAAAATACGTGCATTCCTGGGAAGGAGTAGAAGAGGAAGAGGAAAGATTCGTGCTCGAGTTACAGGGAAAAAGAACACAGAGGAGGGACACAGGAGAAGCTGGGCTGTATTGGCATCTGGTCTCCTGGGAGATGTTGGGACCAGATCTGAGCTGCAACCTGGAGAAACAAACATGAGACACTAAAGCTGAGGCCCCCGCTTTCAGCTGGGAGCATCATGTGGTCTGTCATGTTAGTGGCTTTGCAGCCTCAGGCTGCCCTAGACTTCAATACCCAGAGCAGGACCTTGTTCTCCCAGCAGGAGGGAGCCATTGTGGCAGGTAGAACGGGAGCTGAGACACTCATCAGATCCCACAAATGCCCAGTGATAGAAAAGCTCACCAGTAGAGGCCTGAGGCTGGGGCAGTAGCGCCAGGAGGCAGGGACACATCTTGTTATCCATGCGATGTCCACAGTGTTTCAGAAATGGGCGGGTTGTTTTCTCAGGAGCTTGTAAGACTGTGAATCCGGAGGGAACTGGGATAGCAAGTGAATATTAATGCTAACACCACCTCAGAGTCGGGGACGTGCAGGTTATATACAGGATTATCGCTAGCTTATAAGAAGTATCTAAGGAATGTCGATACAGATAGCTGCGAGGACACCTAAAGGTGTGGAATGAATAACTCTTGGAGGATTTTAGGGAGGAATCAACAGGAAAGGTTATAGTTGATCTTCCTCTTAGAGGCAGAATAACACATTTCACACCAGGAAAGAGGAGACATTCATTTCAAAATGGCCATCCCATGAGAAGTCATGGCCAAATAACAGGGGCACCTTGAGAGAATGTATCAGTTGGGAATGTTCTCCATTGCAAGTAATAGAAAACACAATGGCAATATTTTAAACAAAAAGATTATTTTTTATGGCATAACAAAGAAGCTCACATTGGGTACTTCCTGCATATAGTTCAGAGAATCAATTATGCCATTCCCTCATGGTTGCAAAGGGGCTGCTGCAGCTCCAAGTATCACACATATTCCTTAGCCAAGATGAAGAGGAAGGACAGAAAGGCCATACTAGCCATCCTCTGTTGCCTGGAAAAATAGAGCTTTCCTAGAACCCTTCTTCCCTTCTCCTATAACTTAAGCTAGATCTCAGCCTGGATGGACCACATATGTTCCCTTTCAACCCCTCTCCCCACCTCCCCACTCCTGTCAGCAACAAAGCAGTCTGGGAGAGCAAATATTTAGCTAAGAATATTGCTTTGTTGAAAAACAAAGAATTCTGTTAGAAGAATAAAAAGATGAACAAAGAGGGAATAGAGAAAACTGACTTGGGGCTGGAACATCTAATCTTGGGGATGGAAGGTGGGGGTGGGAGCGAGCTTCAAAACAAAGACTAAAAACAAAGATATGGTCTGATTTTAAAGCTCTCTTTGGACTATAGGCTTGTTTTTTCTTTTTTAAACACAGCATAGTCTAATTCTCTTTTAACTTTAGGGTTCTGTAAGATCCCTCATCAATAGTCCTTAACGTTTAAGATCTTAATTGGAATGTTAGCAGTTTTCTCTTAGTCAGGCACTTGCTTCTTGCCCTGTTTCCCTAAGAAGCAGTGAATGTGGAACATGACCCCTTCCTCCTCCTCGTCCTCTTTAATCACCGTCAGTACTAGGACTCTGGCCACATGAAGATGAAAGTAATGGAAAGCAGCCCCTATTTAAGGAAAGAGCATCTGCGATGTACCCGGCATCAAGGAGGAGCAATGGGTGGAGGAAGGGGCCCAGAGGCAGGACGTTCTGATCAAGCGCAGCACACCCGTAAGCGGGGCTGCTTTGTGTTGCTCTCAGGCTCTGAGCTGCTGTCCTGGAGAAACAGCTGAGAGAAAGAAACCAGTGAAATGCCAGAGTCCCTTCTAGTTCTACAGCTATTTGTTGACTTACTTCCTTCAGCTCCTCTAAGCAAGCACATACTCCATGGCTGTATTTTTTAAGGACTGATCGAATGGGATTTAATGGGAGAAAAAGATCCAGGCAAAAAACTCCCTTTATTAGGAGAGACACAGATTTCTAACTCAGCTAGATTTACAGTCTTTGGGGAGCTAATGATTTTGCTGTAAAGGAATCTATGAAACAATAACCCCCTTAGTTTGGGGCCCTACATTTTTATGAATTCAGTCCCTCTCATGGCACTTCTCAAAAACATGGAAGTTTTGAGGTCTTGGGTTTTCAAATAATTCTCTTGTTTCCTTTAGAGCACATTTCTGCCCATTAAGCTTGGAGCTGCAGCCTTCACGTTCCTAGACAGTCACAGATATCTTTAAATGTCTGTCAGGCATGACTGTGCTTATAAGAATGAGGAGGTTCTGCAATTGAGTTCAGGGAAACAATGACCTCTCTGTCATTTATCATCAATAAGCCCTTGACAATAGCACATGTAGGCACGCTGCTGGACACACATGCCAGGCTACCTGGCTAGCATCCGAGCTCCGTTGTTTATTGCTCTTCTTGGATCACTTCTTTTATATAATTTTGGCAAGTTACCAAAGTTAAAGAAGATATTTGCTGCTGTTGTGGCTGAGATCAGCCCACTTGTTAAACAAACTGATTGTGAGATTTGGGGGGAAACTTCTCAGTGCCAGGGACCAAAGACAACAATGTTCACTGATGGAGGAAATCTTTATTACTGTGCATGTAGAGCATGCTGTTTTTACAGGAGAGCTGTGACATTTTTCTAACTGGATTGCATCTGTACTTTTAAGAGACAGGCAACTAGAGTATCGCTGGAGATAACAGAATCTGAGGCTGGAAAGCCTTCATATTTTATTAGGGCTGCATTGATTCCATTTCTTTAAGCCGCTGGAGTGTTGTTTCACATTCCAGTGTCTGCATTAACTGTATTGCCTTCGTTTCTCAGTTCAACTTAAAATTCCCTGGCATATCAAGGCTGGTGAATGTCAGCGAAGATAACTATCAACATGTAATAACTTCCAACTACAGGAACGCGTAGCTTGAAAAGACTTAACTGAGCAGGTCGTTCTGTAATAAGTGGGAGCCAGGGGAGGACAAATTAACTCCAACCACTCTGTGTATATGTCAGATTTCATTTGGGTTTTGACTGTGCGTAGACATAGGCATTCATCACAGATGGTCAAGGACTGGAGTATGTTCCGGTGAGTGATAAGGCTACATGAACCAAATGAGAGACCTGTAGCCTACATCTCAGAAAACCTTTATAACAACCAGCAAAAAACACGTAGGAGCTAGGGAAGGATATAACTTGAATCAGGACAGTAAGGAAATCCTCAGTGAAAACTTAAATTAGTCATTTGCCTAGAACTTCACTCCCATTGTCTATTGTTGCATAACTAACCATGACAGACTTAGTGGTTTTAAGCAACCATTTACTATCACCTTTACTGGTTCTGTAAGTTCCCTGTGAGGTTGCAGTCGAAAGTGGAAATATAAGACATATTCTTCAATCATATGTGTGCCGTCTGCCCGAGATGGGACAACTTAGGGCTGCCTAGGAGTCTCTCGCTCCATGCCACCACCTCACGTGGCTAGCTTGGGCATCCACAGAACATGGCGTTCTCAGGAAGCTGGCCACCCCTGGAGCAAGGGTTCCAAGAGACCAAGATAGAAACTACTAGAGTTCTTTCGACCTAGCACCAGAAATCAGACAGCATTCTTTCTGTCACACATTATTTATTACAAGTGAATCACAAGAGTCAGCCCAGATTCAAAGGAAGGAAACTATACAAGGACATGAGTGTTAGCAGCCTCGGTCCTTTGAGGTCCATCTTTCGAGACTAGCAACCAGAATCTTAAAAGTTCTTTTAGCTAAGTGAATTGCTCATGATGAGCCAAGCACTACAATAAGTATTTTTAAATGAATTTCTCTTTTCATCTTTTGACAATCCAGTGAATCAGATGTTATCATTCTCTTAATTTTATAGATAAAGAAATGGATTAAAATATTTGTTGTTGGAAATTCTATAGCAGACTCTGATGGACAGAATTCTGAGATGTGCCTGTGATCTCTGCCCCATGATGTTAGTCTTGTGGCTGTCTTATGTTATGTGGCAAAGGGATTTTTCAGATTTCATTAAGTTTCCTAATCAGTTGACCTTATTATAAGGAGACATTAACTCCAACTACCTTGTGGACATGTCAGATTTAATTTGAGTTTTGACAGTATGTAGACTTAGGCATTCACCTCAGATGGTCAAGGAGCTGGAATGTGTTCTAATGAATAATAAGGCTACATAAACCAAATGGGAGATAAATACCCTACAGAAAGCCTTTGTATCAAACAGCCTCAAAATCATATAGGAACTAGGTTCTTTTATAATAGGTGAGCCTAACCTAACCACACAGGTAGCAGAAGGGAAAGTCAGTGATATGAAGCACAAGAAAGATTCCAAGGCTCACTGCTGTCCTTGAAGATAGAGGAGGCCATGTACAAAGACTGTGGAGCAGCCTTTAGGAGCTGTGAGTCACTCCTGGGCACAGCCAATGAGAAAACAAGGATTCTAGTCCCACACTGGCAAGAAACTATACTCTGCTAACAACCTGTGTACACTTTGAAGTTGGTTTTCCCCAAGAGTCTCCAGATAAGAATTCAGCCTGGCTGATACTTTGATTTTGGCCTTGTAGTCCCTTAAGCAGAGAATGCAGTTGAGCCTTCCTGCGTTTCTGACCTACAGAACTTAAGCTAATAATTGGGCATTGTTACTAAGCTGTGATAAATTGCTATGCAGCAATGAAAAGTTAATTTGGTACCTGCAGGGATTTTCTTGATATAATAAACTTGTTTGACTACCATTTTTTCCAAGTTTTGTTCCTCTACTTCTGCACCAATTCTTTTCAGTGAATTCTTTCTAGTAACTCCATTTCACACAAACCTTGTCTCAGAGTATGATTCCAGAGAATTCAATATAACACAGTCATCAACAGGGGTGGTTTAGAAAATAAGTGGCCAGAATGCAATTCTGGGGTGGGGTCACTCACCAGCCAGATAGCAATTATGGATGAAAATTGGATAGATGTTAACTCCTGGCACAACACTGCTTTATAAACGCCAAGACATTACACTTTGGCAAATTAGGATGGGAAGAAGGTGGAAGAGGCTTATGCAGTATCATTTAAGTAATGTAGCGAAATGATTATTTTTAGAATTGTGGAATTAATTATTTTTTGCTAGGTGTCAATTATGAACTAAAGAAAGAAAGTGACAAACTCAGGTCAGTCAATGACCAACCCAAGTTGTGATGTGAATGAAAAGGCTTCCATGACATCACTAATAGAGACTCTCATCACCTGTAGCTGGACCATGCTGAGGATCAGGCCCAGAACTCAAGGGTGAGTATAGCAGAACTACAAATAATGATGAATTCATAAGCTTGGCAAGTCTCTACTCTAAAGTCAGGAAGGCAGTGGGAACCTATGACCTTCAAAGGAGATATTTGAGTGAATGCGCTTGAATACACTGAACATAAGATTACCTTGAACCCTCTGTGTCTACAGAAGGGGCTACTTACTATTGCTTGAAGATAGAAATGTCTCTTTCCTAAAGACCATGCAGAAGCATGTCTTCGCCTGTGATCATGCTGAAATCTCCCCTAAGGAGTGACCCCTGCCCTGGCTAGGACACCAGTAAGTAAGGTTCAGTCTTAGGATGCCCCAACTGGGAAGTACGGACTCTACTAAGGGAGGAGAAGTACTATTCACCAAAAGAACACTGAGACCTGGACAGTATGTAGCAGCTAAAATCAACAAAACCCGACTAGGGCTTGAAAGTACTAGACAAAGTGAGTTGTATATAAAGCTGGATTGGGAGAATTGGATGATACAGTAGCTCTTTCCCATGATTCAGATTCAACCCCCTAGCAAGGTCATGGTCTTGATACATAGTTGGGATGGCTCTTGGAAAGATGGAAATAATGATGATCCACATTAAAGTATCTGGAGATGACAGAGCTGCTTTTGGCAGAATGTTGAGGAAGGACCGAAAATACTCAGAGAGATAGATATGCAAGAATATATCATTATATTAGCCCAAACAACCTACCAAATAGCTATGTTTCTTGGGAGAGCCGAGAGGACACTCATTTTTACTAAGAAAAGCACTTAGTGAGGGAGGAACCAGCAATGTGGAAGTTCAGTAGTAGAGTGATGGCTATCCATTAACGGACAATATTAATAATAGAAAATGTTGGGAAACTGAACTCCTGTTATGGGAATGACAGGTTTACAGAGTAGCAGCAGCCAGGTGGTAGCATTTAATTATCAGACACACAATGTATTTACCATTATGGGTCATAAGGTTGAAATGGAAAGCAGGGGGCTCTGACCCACTTCAGTGATGAATGATGGCTCATACTCCATGGCATTCTCGAGAACCAGATAAATGGATGACCAACACGGTGTGACTTAATATATATAATCAAAAAAGATTGAACCGATATTAACCACCCCAGTGGAAAATCATTATCCTTCATCCAGTTTCCAGGCCTGAGCTTGATTGAAAAAGATGCAGGTGCACTTGAAGAAGAATACTGCTGTGCAGCAGCAATTCACCCAATCCTTATCCAAAGGGATCTTATGTCCACTGGGATTGGAGAAATGTATAGAATTTTTGACAGTTGTTGATTACAAGGTCCAAGCTAACATGATATCAAGAACCCCAAATCCCACTGTGGACACTCATTATAGTGGAATGCCATGCGGTAACAGAGGTCCTTATCCAATAGATGAAACACCTTGTGGTCATTTCCCAGCCCATGAAGTTTTTTTGTGGGGGTAATTAGGTTTATTTATTTATTCATTCATTCGTTTGTTTGTTTGTTTAATGGAGGTACCGGTATTGAATCCAGAAACTTGTGTGTGTGCTCTATTGCTGAGCTATACCCTACCCAACCCCCAAGTCCCTGAATTTTTAATTGAGATGAATATATTTATAGGAGGCACAGAGAGTAACTCATATATAGTCTGAATGGGACAACTTAACTCTCCTGCTATGTCATGATATAGTCCAAGGGGGTCTTGATGGTCTGGACATTCCTGCCACATCACAACCCTGTGCCTAAGGGGTCCTGAAAGACAGCGGCTAGAGAAATCCTCCCAGGAGGCAGAGCTTGTGTAGAGCATCTGGTCTTCTACTTCTCTTGGGAAAGAAGTGGCCTATGGCAAGGACATCCACAGATTCCTGACCAGTAATAAAAGGCTTGGCTGGTTGATCAGTGGCTTCGAGAGAGCACGACTGAGAGAGAACGTCTAGAGAAAGGGCATATGGATGGACTCATGGGAGTGAGCAGAACAATGTGTACAGACTTTTGTGGACCACATTAATGCCAACCAGAGACAATGCATTGCATCGGAGGCACTAAACAAGTCGGTGGACAGAGTGACTCATCTAGTATATGCCAGCCTCGCTCTGTACTTATTCATGCCAGTGCTCACAGAGCAGACCCATAAATGGACTCATCATGATGAAAGAGATGGTGGCTATATGTGAATATAGCATGGACTTTACTCTTACAAGTTTGATACAGCTACGATCATTGCTAAGTATCTGACTTGTCAGCAACGAAGTTTGTTGCTGGGCTCTTGATATGTTATCAGTTCTCAAGACCCATCAGCCATGTGGTGGCAGGTTGGTTAAACCAGACCCCATCCACTCTGGAATGGGCTGTTATGTGTTTTCCTTTCCAGCCATTAATGTCTTGGTCAGTATTTAGAGTCTTACAGTGTGTCTGGTTTACAGAAATTTTAAATTTTATCTTGTGTAATATTTCTTCAGACCAATGGATATGTTTTGCAGAAAAGTGATTATAATACTGTGCATGGCTCAAAGGATCACTGGCCTTACTATTTTCTGTAGCACCTACAGCTGGCCAGTCTGATATAATGCTTCAAGGACCGTTCAAAGGCATGGCTAAAGTTCCAACTTGCAAATAACCCCTTGCTAGTTTGAAGGATTGGTTCCAGATATGGTATATACCTTTAGTGAATGGCCATTTTGTCCTAAGTCCCTGAAAATTAGAATATATATATGTCTAGAAAGGCTAGAATGAAAATAGAATTGATCCCTCCTGCCAGCACTCCCAGTGACCCATTTAGAAAATGTGTGCTTCTTGTCCTTGCAATTTTAAATTTGGTGGGTCTAGAGTTCTACTGTTATGACTTCCACCTGGCCATTTTGAGCTCCTCACTCCAGTAGACCAGCAGGTGAGGAAGTTACCACGTTGGCAGTGGTAATGGACTCTGATCATTATGAAGTGATAGATTTGCTTCTATACAAAGATTCAGAAAGTAGTCTGTCTTAACCTCTGGAGATACACTGCTGCATCCTTGGTGATCTCGAGCCTGTGTTAGCCATGAACCATCACAGCCAAATGAGGGCATAGCACCAAGGACTCTGTACCTTGAGGTATAAAGATCTGGGTCCCCCCCACCATGATCTAATTAACCCAGAGCAGCAGAAGAGTTGGCCAAGGGTGAGAGAAAGGAGGCAGAGGATGAACATCACCTAAGCCTCAGGACCAACCTCAGCAGTGAAGGCTGTAGCTTGGCCAGCTAATCTTTCTTTTGAGTATTGTATTTTAGAAAGGTGACTGGGCACCATCCTGAAGAATCAGTGCAGTGAATTTAATGTGAGGACTGAATGGATCTCACCTTGAAATGGGTGCATTGTAGAAGACACTGTGCTTCACACATGTTCTCTGGGACCACGTTACAAATTCCATTTTCACTCTGATTCCAATAGCCACAACCCACATCTCTTGTGCATAGGACTGTCCCCAGTATGCTGAGCTCACTCTACTCACACAAATAGGGTGAGAATTGCCTTGGAACTTATGTCCCTCCAAGCAGAGCCCTTAGACAATAATTATGGGGTGAAGGCATGAATTTTCTACTCTCTTAGACCTTGATCTAGACCACTCTGAGGTGTGAGAAACTCTGTCTATAGGCTGATTATCTGCCCTTTGAGATTGAAGTAGGACTTGGCCTACAAGTCTGTACTTGGCCTCCTTCCAGTGCCAGCACACCTTCCTAGAGCTCTAGACATACTTCCCGCTGCCCCAGGTGTGGAGGGCAACTCTACCTCCTCATGATGTTCAGGTTCAACTAGGTCAGCCAACTGTGGTAAGTATTTGGGACTTTATCCTGAGTGAGACAGAATGCCATTACAGAGTTTTAAGCAGAGAAATGACATGATTTTATTTTACTTTGTGAAGGAACATCTCTATGGGACAAGAAATGGAATCAAGGAGACTAACAAAAAGACCAGTGCAGATAAGAGATAACGGTAGTTTGGGGGAGGTTGCTATCACTGAAGACTGATAAATAGTGGTCAGACTGTGGATATAATTTTAAAGTAGATCTCATATTTGCTGATTAATTGAATGTGCACCTTGGGTTATCAAAAATAACCCAAGGCATTGGTCTGGAATTAGAAGAAAGGAATTTCCAGTTAGAAGAAAGGAATTGCGAGTTAGTGAGAAGGGCTTTTTTTTTTTTTAATTCATAAAAATGCAACCGGAGTTAAGCTAAAATCAGGTCAATCTTAGCGTGAAGGGAACAAAACTGTTTCTTGTCTCCTTTTCCTCTATCATTTAGAGCAAAAATCAGAGCTAGAACACTCAGCTTCTCTGCTTCCCCATCTTTGCAGCCCATTCCTATTTCTGGTCAAACCAAAATTCAACAGCAGTTTTGTGAAAATTCTTCAGAAAAGGTACCATCTCCAGATCCAGCCCTCCTCTATAACATATTTAGAGTTTCAGACGTTGGAGTTAGACTGAATTTAAAATTTGGTATGATCACTAACTTCCTTGGGTAAGTCACAAAATCTTTAAAACAACTCATCTGTGAAAAAGAGATAATAATAGTACCCACATTATGGGATTAAGTATAAATAAGAAAATAAGATGATGGATTTAAATGATTTAGGCTATCTTACTTTGGTAAGTATTAAACAAGCAAACAAACAAAAAGCAACCCTGATCTCCAGGTTAAAAAAATGGACCTGATATTATGATTTCACTGAAAGTGAAGTTGAATGGATATGTAGCAGATTAGATTTTGTGTGCAGGTAAGAGTCAGCTCCAGCATACTAATAAATTTGGCCCAGTGCATCATCACATGTAATATGTTTTCATAAACATTACCTATTACAGGTACTATTCATACAGATATAATGCTTAGGACCCTATATTACATTGCATGTTAAAGAGTCAGTCTTTCCTCCTACACTATGTACTTCTTGAGGGCAGAGATTATGATTATGTAGTTTGGAAAAGCTCACGAGATAATCTGACCTCTTTCCTTTGGTCCTTCTCACCCCAGTTCAAGAATAAATGCCCATGTCCTCATTATGATGTGTGGATATGACCATCCAGTTTACCTCCACCCTTCTCAAGGCTGAACTGGCTAAGTCATCTTTGCTACCCCATTGCCTCATCAGCCCATTTCTTGTCTTTAGCATATGCCTCCTTTTTCCTGTGTCTTTTTGAAAAATATTAACTGAATGACTGTATTGTTGAACTAATGAGCTGAGAAGGTGGGGGAATATTGAAAGAATAACAGTCCTGAAAACTGGTGCAAATACCAGATCATTAGTTTGGGTGAGACAGAAGTGCCCATCACTTGGCCCTGGAAGATGATGGCTGCAGATAATGAAGAGTAACAATAACGCTAGTAAGAAAGCAAGTAACATATAGAGTAAATAAGATATACTATGAGAGTCATTTGCCTGAGCATTTTCTCTCCATTTTAAAAATTAATCATTACAGTGACCCCCATGGGATATGCAGCATTATTCCTATTTTACAGAAATTAACAGCAAGGGACACGTGGGAGAGAGGAATGCCTGGACCCTTAATGATAAGTATGGGAACATAATTCAAAGCCCCACTGAATTAGATTGGAATTAAAGAGAGGGTGTTATGGCTGCTATGGAAATACATGCTGGCTCAATTGGGATTAATTCAAGGAAGCTGGGGATGCTAAATCTGCATATGGGAAATCAGTGGATTTATCGATAGAGAATTGAAGGAGACAGAGAAGAGGAAGCAAAGGACAAGAGTGCAGGTAAGGAGTCTAAATCCACACAAATAAGAAGCATGGAATTGGGATGGAGAACGATTTCACCTGTACCTACTGTACAGGGAATGCCTTCTTTTTCCAAGAGATGCTTTCTTGAATTTGAATTCTGTTTATATTCACAATATAACCCTGATAGATAGGTATTCTTCTCTCATGTCTCTCCATCTGTGCTGTTTGTATTTCACTATTGTTTCCTTCCACAAGACTGTGAGTTCCAACTTCAGTGCTTGCTCCATGGTAGCTGCAAATGATTCTGGTCAACAACAACCAAAAAAAAAAAAAACAGAGAAAACTATCACAGAACTTGTTCTGCAAAGAGATAAGCAACTTGAATCTCTCCATTTGTAGGTTGCCATTTATATTTTCACTTAGCGGTCACCCAACTAAGTGTGTACTAATTTGTATATAGAAAACCTACAAAGTTTTTGTAAGCTGGAATAAACAGATTTAATACTTTTGATGGAACAATATTATGAAAGGAATAAAATTGTGTCTGTACTAATTTGTGCCACACTTAACGATTAAAAGCTCTTCAACATTATTTAACCCTTGAAATACAGTATATAGAAATGATTTTGATTAAGAAAAAATTCTAGACTCAAATCTGGTACTATGATTTTTTATATACAGCATAGTGAATACGCAACAATCCTTCTCTCCAGTATACCTGAAAATCATTGATCTTGGTAATTATATCAGGACTCCAGGTTGCAGATTACAAAACCCCAAAATGAATTAATTAGGCACAGCTAAGAATGCTTTAGCTCAAGGAATAGAAGGTGTAGATGAACATCCAATGTACGAGAAAGTTGAGGTTGCAGCTGGGGCTTAACGACTCCTAGAAACAGGGCTCAAAGGACTAATGCACTCACTGAGCTGCCATTTGTCTATTTTTATCTTTTTTTCAATATATAAGGGCTATAAAGTTTTCCTTTATATGGCAGAAAATATAGATTTTAATAGTTTCTATGTTTTTTGCCTTAAGTTTTTGAACCTCAGACACAGACTTATCCTGATTAGTCTGGTAGGATGGGGTTCCCACGCCTGCACAAGTCACTTCAACATCAGGGAATTCTATTTTTACCCGCTGTGGTCAGGTTCTCACTCTTGGACCAATGATGGTACTTGGGAGATGGAGTCCTGAAAACATGGCCTCTACTGAGAGAACCATTAACAGACAGCAAGAATTCTTGAAGAAGGAGGTACTGGGCAGACCAAATAGATAGTCAGGACAAGAGTGTAGAGAGAGAGATTCCAGCTCTCACACTTACTGTTACTGGGACTCAGTAACCTCTTTAATATGGTTCCAAATGGCCCTTGGGTAGCCACTCTCAGATTTCAGCAGGCTTTTTTTACAGGTCAGATTTACCAGGCATGGCTCCCTCCCTGTTGTTTATTATTCCTTCTCACAAAAGGAGTACTGTTAGTATTCACAGCAACACTTAATAAAATGAAATCATCTATTTACTCAATACCAAAGGCAGTGTTGGATATTAATTAACCCTTATTGTTGCTATAGAAAAATGATAACAACAGTTCTTTATTCTTTTATTGCTGAGATGGTAATTTAGCAGTAGTTCCATTCCTGTCTCTTTCTTTAATAGGCACTGACCTTTAACAAATATCGACAAATAACATTCATATTTTCCTTCTCAATCCTTGCCCCCTCCTCCCGTTGTCTCCACTCTGTCTTTCAAATCACAGTGGGTCACACAGAGGACACATGCTAGATGTTTGGATTGCAGAATTACAAGCTTCACAGCCAATTTGTATTTGCATAGAAGCAGACTCCTTTTTCAGACATTAGACACACATTGCAGCATTCATCCTGCCAACTTTATTACTGTTCATTTCACCATCCCACAGTAGCTCTTGCTGAAAAGAGTAACATAAATCTCGGCAGTATAAAGGTAGTGTCCCATAATCACTCATCAAAGAAATAAGATATTATGTGAGTCTGTGATACACATCAATGATATGGTATTTGTCAAACAATTTATGATTTGGAAACAAAGGTGATAAAATCTAATTGAATATTTGAGCCAGACGTCTTGAAGGATAAAAGTAGAACTCAAGGAAAAATTATATGCACCCTTTGTTTTGGCTGGGAGGGCTATGCCAGCAGTACCATCAAAATACCTGGGTACAAATGTGGCAGCATAATAAAAGTCCTTGGAAAAGACTGTCCCGTATATATTAAAACAGACAGGCACAAACACCTTCCATATACACAGTGTGTTCACATTATAAGACCTTTTCTGCAACTTGCTGAACCAGCTGATGAGTTACTCCATATTCGAAGATTTATGCTAAGCCTTTTCTTTCCAATTTTCCTTGGTACTGCAGGAGTTACTGATGCTGATTGAACTCAGTGGCTCAATAAACAACTTTGCTATCTCAAAAAATACACCCTCTTTGCCAGAAAGATGTTTGGAGTCACGCCAAGAGAAAGAAAAAAAAATTCTGATCAACAGAGAGAAGGGACTGCATTGAAACGTAGGCACTCCTATTTTTACTCTGGTCATAAATCATTATCCGCTCTGGCATTGATTAATTGGTCTTCCTCAAATCCTTCAGAATTCTTATGAAAATCCGGGATAAAGGATGATCACAACATTGGTGACAGATCGAAAGGGATACATTTTTGAAATGCTGTCTGGAGATAACAGAGCCTAGACAAAGCTGTACCACATGTGCAGCAGCTTTTTGGTTATTTACATTTTTTAAGTGATTCCGTTCCTTTTGTCAAACTCTTCATTCACTCCCTTTCTTATCTCAGGTCTACAACCAAGCCTGAGAAAAGTAAGGGTGGCGTGCTCTGCGTACTCCCCCTGTCAGGGTGACACTGGGGCTTCTGGGATCCATTGACAATTCTAATTCTTCATGGTTTATTGCTAATGATCAAGTATTGCATTGATAATATAATAGAGTATCTTAAATGGTTATCAATGGGCTAAAACAGCTGTCTGAATGTCACATATGGTCAGTCTCATGGCGGTTAGACTTGTAATTCTAACAATAGTTTCACTTTGAGAATTAATAAGCTTTTCATGTGAGTATCAATGTTCAACCACATTCTTTTTTTCATTGAAGTATACTCAGTTACAATGTGTCAACCCCTAATGTACAGCACAGTGTCCCAGTCATGCATATACATACATATATTCATTTTCATATTCTTTTTCATTAAAGGTTATTATAAGACATTGAATAGAGTTCCCTGTGCTATACAGAAGAAACTTGGTTTTCTAATCTATTTTTATATATAGTGGCTAACATTTGCAAATCTCAAACTTTCAAATTTATTCCTTTCCACCCACTTTCCCCCGGTAACCGTAAGATTGTTTACTATGTCTGTGAGTCTGTTTCTGTTTTGGAGATGAGTTCATTAGTGTTCTCTTTTCTTTTTAGATTCCACACATGAGTGATATCATATGATATTTTTCTTTCTCTGTCTGGCTTCCTTCACTTAGAATGACAATCTCTAGGTCCATCCATGTTGCTGCAAATGGCATTATTTTATTTTTTTTGGCTTACTTCACTTTTCAGTGACTGGATTCCTTTCACTTTTGTTTCTTTGTTTTAAATTAGCATTCTCATTACACTCTATAGCTTGTAATTATCATCATAAATGATACATATTGCTCAGTAAAGAAGGTCTATTACTATATATCAATAAAGATTAAAAGTGTGGTAAGGCACGGGAAAAGAAAAAAGAAATAGATGAATGGGTTACATTCAAGAGCCCAGATATAAACCCATGAACATATGGACACTTGGTGTATGACGAGGATACAGACACTGTTGTATATGGTTGGCTTAATAAATGATGTTGGGAAAATTGACTTATTATATGAATAATAATAAATCTAGATGCCTATTTTACACTACAAAAAATGTTTAAATTTAGGTGGATTAAAAATGAGTGAATGGTAATACCGAAAATCTTATGAAACTTTATGAACATATCCCCACTCCACCCCTAGAGCGATGAAAGTTTTCACAAGATCTCCAAAGCAAAGAACCTAAGGTAAAAATTAAGTTTAACAAGATATTAAGTAGACAGTGTAGATTACATTTAATTGCGTTCTATGGTGGTAGTAAATCATCTGAGTTCCAAAGTTTTAGAGGATTTAAAAATAGAAAGAGAAGTAAATGGACAGTTTACTGTTATGGCTAAATTAATTCTAAAGCCATTGATTCATCCATTTTCAAAGAAAATATCATGTGATTATACAAAACTGAGCTTTGTAATCAATCACAAGAAAGAAGTATATTGTTAAAGTATTATTACATGTTCACATTTTAATTAACAAATGCTTATACTGCACAAACATGGGGCAAAGCATTGTTCTAAGTACTGGTAGAAATCTTAACTGCTTTCATCATTGTAACCATCACATGAAATTGGTACTATTATGATCATCCCCTTTTACAAATGAAGAGAGTGTAAAGAGCTTTGTAACTCACCCTAGTTAAGGGTAAAGAAATGCACAGACTGAGACATGAACCTGGGCAGTTTGGTGACAGATCTGCCCTCCCTGCCATACCTGGTATTGCTGTCCTCAAAATTCTGTATAGAAACAGCCATTAACATTAGAATGCTCTTCCTTCGGGAAAATATTTGCCTTTTGCTTTAGGTTTTTTTCTAAGCATCTCATATATTTTAGCTACAATCATGGAAAAAGAAAGCAAATAGTCCACTTAGCGACAATTAAATATTTCCAGCTCACCAATGTAGCCTTGTAACAAAGTTCCTACACCCTTCTATGATCACGATATATTTCCATTTTTTAATGTTTTCGATTAATCTGTAATTTAAGGATAAAGAGCAAAATAATTCTTAACCTTTCTCAAACATGTAAAAATTAGCATCAAGAAAAATAGAATAAGAATAAAAATTAAATAAGATGGAAGTATACTTGGGAGAATTTGGATTGGATTAAGTGAAGTTAAATAGCCTTAGTTCCTTACACGTCTAAAAACATGAAGCACATCTGGGCTCCTGACAACTATCAGTTGAATGAATCAGTGAGCACATGGATGCATGCTACAGTTCTCAGTCTCTCTGAGGGAAAATTAACTAAAATACTGTAATATTTAAAATTCTATCTATCTATCTATCTATCTATCTATCTATCTATCTATCTATCTATCAATCTATCTATCTAAATTACTAATCTGGGAGACAGAGACCCCAGAGAAGTCTAAGTGGTGCAGTATAGAGAAGACTGTTATTTCTCATAGGTCAAACACATGTCTTTTTTAAGACAAAGAGTCATAACTTCTTGGTGTTGAAAAGGTGCTTATATATCATCTAGTCAAATGCGCCATCCAACCTTGTACTCCTTTATGTCATACTCCTGACAAGTAGGAAGTCTCTCTTTGAAGAGCTCTGGAGGTAGGGAAACCAAGACTTTCCAATGAAAATGGACTAGTGGGAAATGAAATTAAATAAGATTCAGGCTTCTTTGATTTTAGTTCTGGCTGAGCCATTAAGGAGCAGAGAAGTGAAGCATTTGATCTTGCTATGTCCACATCTCCTCGTAGAGAAAATAAAAAATAATGAAAGTTAAATGTGCTCATTCTATGATTGTATTTTTGAATAGATTGTCATTAGAGAAGTCTTTATACAATCCACCAACATTGGTCTCCATGTAATGGTCACCAAAAATTTAGAGATAACCCTTCAAGAAGTAATTGCTTTTTTGTTCTGGATTCTTATTGCTTCATAACAAACCACCACCAATCTTAGTGGCTACAAACAACAACATATATTTTGATTGTGGATTTGCAAGTTGCTCAGAACTTGGCAGTCATCAGCTTGTCCCTGCTTTACTCGGCTTTAGCTGGGATGATGCAAAGACTGGCTGCTGAAGTATTGTTCACTCAGTCTCGTGGTTGATGCTGGCTGTTGACTTCGACCTTAGCTTGTGCTGGTGGCCAAAACATTTACACATGGCTTCTCCATGTGACCTAAGCTTTCTTCCTCACAAAATGGTGGCTAGATCTCAAGGATGGTTGTCCAGAGACACAACTAGGTAAGTTGTATCATCTTGTAGGACCTAGATTTGGAACATTATTCAGTGTCACTTTTTCATCTATCTATTCATGAGGAGTAAGTCACTAAATTTCCACTTAATTCAAGGCAAAAGGAATCAAACTCCACCTTTGCATGAGAAATGTTAGTCTTCTATGTTAAGCCTTTTTAAACATTTGAATATTAATATCCTATTCCCTTAAATTTTATCTTTTCTTTGCTAAATGTATTGTTCAATTTCTTTAAACTTTTCTATCAGACTACATTTTAGGTTCCCAACACCATCTTTTTGACTTGACTCTAAATAAAAATCCTTTTCATTGGCTGTGTTGAATGAGACAGTTCTTAAAACTGTGAAGCAGTAGTTCTCAAAATATGATTCTGAGATCCCTGGGGGTTTCTAAAATTGTTGGGGGTTGTGCAAAATAAAAACTGCTTTCTTAAAAATACTAAGGCATTATTTTTCTTTATCACTCATTTTCTCAAGAATATACAGTGGAGTTTTCCAATCCTACACAACAAGTGATTTCACTGTTGAAAGACACTTAAAAAAATGGTAAAAAAGTGACTCTCCTTTGGATGTAAAATGATCATGTGATTAAGCTTTATTCTAGTCACTAACTGAGAGAACCATGCATATAAGGGAACCAGTTTAAAGAAAAATTCAAAAAGCCCAAATTCATATGGAGAAAAGGAATGTTGAAATGAATTACAAATGGAGGCAAATCTCCACCACCACCACCCCGCAGAGTTCAGGGGAAGACATTTGAACCTCTACCAGAAAAGAGAACATTTGTACATCTCTCAGCTACCTACAGAGTGGTAAATAGTTCTTGCAGAGGATATTCCTCCCCTGATCCCTCACGTTCCCAACCCCGAACCAAGAAGAGGACAGTCAACACCAAGAGAAGTTTGTGAAACAGACCTTGAAATAACCCTTATTATTTTCCCTTGAAGCCTAAATCACCTTTCCTTTATTAGATTGGTAGATAAGCTCCCAAACTCTTTGAGTTATGCTTCTTTTCTGTGAATTCCTGTGTACGTAAGATAGTAGGAAAAGTTATACGTCTTGCCTTTTGTTAATCTGTCTTTTGTTGATTTCATTCACAGCCCTCACAGTCACTGAACCTGACAGGGGAAAGGGAAAGCTTTTCCTGCCTGATAGTTAACTGTTTTCTTTATTCTTCTCCATGGTAGATTCATGGACAATTGAACTCCAGACACACTGTATGTCCAATTTTTCCTGGTCATATAAAATTGGCCAATCTGGTAATTCTATCAAAAGTAGAAATAATCTGACTAGTTCTTAGGAAACTGATACAGGTTCTCGATGAGTACCATGTTCTCCATTAAGTTCTTAGACATCTTTCATTCAACATCCCATTTCATAATCTCTCAAGATTGACACCAAGATTCATTGTGCTATACCTGGAAGAATCCAATTTTGGGCTCTTTAAAGAAAATGGGACTGCATTTTTTCATCTCCACTCTTCTGGCACCACTTTCATTTTCTGCTCCTTTTATCAGATTACCACTAGTGGTCCAATGATCTTCCCTGATTTCAGTTAATTTCTATATATTTAAAAAAATCCGTAATTTTCTCTGTTGTCAAAGATTATTCTCAAGTCCTTAGAGATTTAGTGTATAGTTAGATTTACTTTCGGCATGACCTTTCAATCTCGTCTATACTCTCTGTGGTTTATGGAGGTTGTCATCCTTAACTTCAGATGATTCTAGATCTGGACCACTACATTCTCTGACATCTCCTGCCTCTCATTTTTTCAGGTCTGTGGAACACTCCTTGGACTCCCTAGGATAGTGTTCATGGAAGTATGATCAATTACCACCCATGTCAGAATCCCTGCCTTTGCTTGCTAAAAATATGTATTTCTAAACAACAACACATTTCTACCCTATCAGAATATGTGGTTTGAGTTGAATGTCTGTCATTTGTAACCAAAAGATTTTTAGCTGACATTCTTATAATGTTAAACCTTCAGGAGTTTTTGCTATCTTACTCATTTAGTCTTCATAAAACATTATTAGCCCTATTTTATGATTGAGGACACTGGAGAACTAGCTCAAGGTCACAGAGCTAGTAATTGTCAGAGCTGGGAATCAAATCAGAGCTGTGTTTATTTAGTTTTCTCCCTCCTCATGTCTCATAGACTGATTAAACACCTGAGAGGCACTGGGAAGGGCTTGATGACAAAAAATAACTCTCATTGGCCCTGCCTCAGAGTCTGAAATCCTCAGCCTTCTCCAACTCTTTCAGTTCAAGGCAGCTGTTTAAATGCAAATTATATGTGGAAGGGTGTCACATTAATAGCTACTACCAGCTATTAACTCCTAAACACAAATCAATGTTCTTGTTCTCTAGACTAGAAGGGACTCTTAAAGAGTGTAACATTTATAGGAAATTTTCGAACTGAAAGCGAAGGGAATAGGAAAGGTTGAGAGCAGAAGGACGCTGTCACGGCAGGGGCCTTGGCCAAGTGACAGACCCCAAGTGCTGGGAGGTGGGCAGACCATGACAAGTGAGGGGTGGACCAGGACAAGGACACATGCTCAAAGGGCTGTGCAAAGGGGTGATAAAAGCAAGGATTACCTGCTTCCCATTTTTGCACAGAACCGTTTCAAATTCTGGCATCCATTTTGATCTTGCTTCAGTCTTTATGATAAAACACAGGAAATTACCCCCTGAATGTGTAGCGTGTGTTAAATATGAAGAATTAATCCAAGACTGCCAAACCTAATTCACATAAGGTCCCAGCATGAGCTCACATTCAATAATCATTAACATCTTTAACCTATTCTTCAAGTTCTTTAATGAATAAATGTGTCTAATTTCCTTAGAATGTAGGACAATTGGACCATTCTTCTGCAGGGTCCTATATATATACAATGTAAAATATGACATTCGAGTGATTGAATCACGCAATAAACATTACCGAGTTGCTTTGTTGTCAGAATTGTAACTAATGGAATGAATGTTGGAAAGGTATTGCAGAAGCAGCCGTAGATTTATAATTTTCCCATGAATTACTCATAGAAGGAGATTTCACAAACCAATAAAGTAATTCCGAGGCTGCATAAATTACTAAATTACTTGTTAAGTTAAAAAACAAGTGACAGAGCTGTTTGTGTCATCGTGGTTAAATGTCAGTGCCTAATAAATTTGTTGTAAAATGTTCCAAGATTTTTTTTTTTTCAAATGGTCATCGTTTAGATTTGGATTAACAATAAAAAGCAGGAGCTTTTCCTAAAGCTCTAGGTGAACAATGGCACTTGAAAATGAAACACTGGCAAATTGCCCATCTCCTGTGGGAAATGGAGGAAGGGGGCGGCAGCATCTTTGTAAGCAATCACGCTAGAGAAGGCAGGCTTCTTCCTGGGGCATTAACAACATCTCAACAGGACTCAGAGATTTTTGTCAAGAGCCACAATTTACACAATAATTACACTCATTGGAGCAAATGCTGATCCCAAATTGCCTCCTACTTCTTGTCCTTTCCCCAGATCAAATGTTTTGTCCATGTACCCGAGTTGTTTTAAAGGATTAGTTTATTCATGTATTCATTTAATAAATACTAGCTTTTGTGTGTGTGTTTTACTTCTCCAAGGAAGCAATTCATAGAAAAGACACCCTTTTCCCTTCTATTAGTGTATTAAAATAAAAAAAGGAATATGTTTTGGAGGCTCCTGACATACCTAAGCAATGACTCTCTCATATATCTAAGGAAAATAGATGTGTTTAACAGTGTGAAAATGTGTCTAGGCATGCTAATCATATATTTTTTAAATTAAAAAAAATTTTTTAAATTGTAAGTTAGAGATTTGCAGATACTAACCACTATGTATAAAATAGATTAAAAAAACAAGTTTCTTCTGTATAGTACAGGGAACTGTATTCAATATCTCACAGTAACCTATAATGAAAATGAATATGAAAAGGAATATATGTATGTGCAATGTATGATTGAAACATTATGCCGTACACTAGAACTGAAACATTGTAAACTGACTATACTTCAATTAAAAAAAATCAGAAATATAGTTAATTTACAGTACTTTGTTAATTTCTGGTGTACAGCGTAAAGATTCATTTATATATATGTATATATATCCCTATACATAGCTTTTCATTATAGGCCATTACAAGGTATTGAATATAGTTTCCTGTGCTGTACTGTAGGACCTTGTTGTTTATTTTATATACAGTAGTTAGCATCTATAAATTCTAAATCATAATTTATTAAGAAACACAAAACCAAAGGTAGTGCAAGACAACCTGAATTTATGTGGGAACGGCAAAGATTTTATTGTGCATTTTACAAGACAAAGGTAGTTTTTCCAGGCTATTAGTTGCTGGTTTTTCAAGGACAGATGCAAAGCTATCATTTTTCCAGATGAATAGCAAGAGGAAAAAAGGTGCATTGGGGGTGCCCTGTGCTCATGTGCTTACTTTTCACAAAATATTCACCTATGTCTGTCTTGACGTGGGAATTCACTGAACCAATGATTAGACTCTGCCTTCATGGTGCCATGAAAGAGAAGGGTAATTTTAGTCCACTGCAGCTCAAACTATTGATGTCCAAGCTCATTATGCATTATTAACTTCTTTATGGTGTTGGGACACCAAAGAGAGATCCTGTTAAGAAGCAGAGAGTGCAAAACAGGATCAGTGGGATATTGTAATCAGGTGGAGGAGCAACTAAAGTGCCTGGGAAAAGACCTCCAGATGGTGATGAAAAAAAGATGACCTCCAGTGGTGAGGCTACACACACTCCTGGAGGGGAGCCTCATGTGCACACGCTGGGAAGGCGGCTTGAAGAAGAAGAAAGAGCAGCCAATTTTTCCTTCTAGGTAGAGATCACGGCAAAAGCCTCCTTGGGGAAAGAGCACAAACCCTTCGAGCAAAAGAAGTTTGTTGATTATCTGTGGATTTCCATCACTCATACTCCCCCCACCCCCACTCCCTACCGGCAAGAATTAGGCGTGGCACATAAGCATGAAATTATCCCTGCCTACAGTGTCTCGGGGTGTTGGTGCCTCTATCTGAGGTAGCTGGGCTCTGCTGTTTCTTCAGAGTTCTAAAGAATCAAACTAAAAAAAATAAACAAATAAAAATGAAGAATCAAACCTAATTCACATACCAGGAATTCTCATTTTGAGGCCAAATGAATGTTTTGATATAAGAGGTCTTTTCGCTTCTGTTGATGGAAAAAACATCAATGATTTATCTATTAACAGTTTTTTTTTCAGCCACTCAAGTTTATCATCTTATAAAGTTGGGGGAATCAAATAAATTAATACTTGTTTTAACATTTAAAATGCTGTACAAATGTGAATTATTTTTGTTATCTTCCTGTTGACATTGAAATTCATGCATTAGGTAATGATGTAAAAATCCACTATGAAATGATGAGTCAACTGCTTGATGTCGGCTCCTACCACTGCCCTCTGGGTTTCCATCCGTGCTGACAATAGTTCCCCAGAACTGTGAAATGAGGTGGTCATGTTTAGAGTGAAATTAAGAAGAGTTCACATGTAATGGTCAAAATTAACCATCAACAGCATTGCCTCAACTTAAGAGAAATAGTCAGTAGTGACTTAGGTGACCTGTGGAGATGATTCCAATATTCCATTTGAAGCTATATATTACTATTATTTTTTACTAACTGAAGCTCTAATGTAACTAGTCCTATTCAGTTACAGACATACAATCATATGCAAATGTATAAATAAAAACAAATTCAGAAATAAGTGCATATATTTCCACAGGAGACAAGTATCAAGTGACAAAAATAAAAAAATTCAGTAACAAGTTTGATGTCACGTATTCAAGGTAGGACAACCCACGCACTGAGGGAGTGGAGCGCTCTACAAGCAGCGGGGCTCTGTTCCCAATGTGATTGGGATGCACATTTTACAGAGCACTGGAAGCGGCAATACGCAGACAAGGCGTGACTGGCTAGGAGGCCAGGGATTTCCTCATAAAGTGAGCAGGTCCATTTTCCAGGGTAAGATAAGCTCGCTAAAGCTGAGGTGGAGGATTGTAATTGGTGTACGTGAGGTTTCCTTGACAGTGAGGCCTCTGCCCTGAAGGCCAGATGATTTAGGTTTTGATTTGCGATGTGGACCAGGTCACCGGGGCGGCCTCAATTCTGTGGGTCCCACCTGATGGAAGGAATACCTAGGCGTGTCATTTAGAAACCAGGAGCTTAGAAAGTAAGAATGTGCCTCTGTAAAGTGCACGATGACACAAAAAGACAGTTCCTTGGGCTGGGAAAACTAATCAGCCATGTATTTTGAGCTGGGCTTGAAAGATCACATTACTTACTCAAAAAAAGCCAGAATGAATCATGAAGTCAAAAAATGATCTATATTTCTGCACACTGGACTAGTGTACATTGTGCGCACAGTGTACACATCATGGTCCCACAGAGAAGAGAGTTACTGAGAGAATGTGGGGATGTGTGTCTGGGGAGGTGTGTTTGTATTTCCAGGAGTGGGGAAACAGTGAAGGGAATGCTTGATCGGAGTCATTTTGTCCATTACATTATGTAATATTCTCTGGAAAAATGAAACTCGTAAAGGGTAAGAGGTGTGAAATGCCACGGTACGTCTGGGAGAGGAGGACCACTCTGCGGCAGACCCTTAGCTGTGAGGTATTGTAGGCATGCAAGAGAGGAGGGAGGAGAAATCCTTCGCCCGGCTGGAGAAGCAGGCAGGGGTACTTCATCAGCCTGTAAGGAAATCTCATCTTTCTATCCCCACAAGATCTCTTTCAATATTTACCTTACGTTATTGATGCACAATTACAACTCTTTAGTTGTTAATTCATTGAGAGCAGCATTTTCTTACTCAGGCCCAAACTTCTATCCTTTGCAATCTACCTGGACAAACCTGGCACTCTGTAAATATGGGAAGTAAGAGAGGAGGGAAAGAATCACAAACTCTAAGACAAGACCTGCCAAGGGGGTCTGACTCCCTCCACCAAGATGCATGAGATACTTCTCCACCTCCATCATCAAAGCAGGATGCTCCATGGCATTGGGATTGAGGGGGAGAGGTGGAGGTTCTGCAGATGCATCACAGGAGTGAGTACAGGATTAGCTGTTGTCATGTGTGGCTGCTTAACATTTACTTACAGAGAGAACACCACATCTGAAAACTGGGGTGAAGGCATGCCTACCTAACTAAACGGTCCTATGTCTCTAGCCTCCTGCCATCTCTAACATTCCAAGACTACATCCAGTTGTATATTGGACAGAGGCAGACAGCATTACGGATGCCTAAAGCTTTCATTAACAACAGAACTCTCATTAGAGCAAGGTGCTAAAAATGAAATGCACTGTTCTTTAATAACCAGTAAAAGAATCTGAAATGGGCTTAAATGCAATTTCACTCTAGCAAGCTGTGAATAACCTGCTTCCAATCACTGCAGAAAGTGCTCTGTATTCATGTAGGGGAGAGAACACTTCGGTCCTTCCAGTGGCTACAGATTAGTGTGGCCATTAGCACAACCTTATAAATCCACAAGCTTAGAATTAGTGAAGGCTAGAAGGTCACAGGCTGAAATTTCTCAGAGTACAGCCCTTCAGAGTCACTTCAGAAACAGTTTCATAATTTCTCCTTGAACTCATGTGCTTTCTGCATTAGGCTGTTTACATTTTGACACACATCATGTCAGTCAAGTAAGAGAAGACAGACATCAAGTGCTCATGGGCCCTAATATATCATTTAGGAAGAAGCCACCAGCTGTGGCAAGGAAAATGTGAGGGAAGAATACAATCTTTTGAAAGAACCCTTTGAAACATAAAATAAAAATTACAGTATGCCTTGCTGCTTGATTGTCTCCTGTACAAAGGCAACTGACACTGACTGGAATCTGTGGCCTTGCAGCCCACATGCCTTCCCGATGACCCAAACTACTCAGGCTTGAAATGAGAAAACTTGAGGCCTCGTCTTGTGTGTAGACTCATGCGGGCACTTGGTTGTTTTCAATCAAACTTCAATATGAAGCACCCCTCCATCTTCTCCACCCCGCACTCTCTTAAAACCAAAACAAAATCAAAATCTGACATGAAAAATGTTCCGATGCTTGCTGAACATTGTCACTTGAAAACTGCATCAAAACTTTTACAAATAAATAGGTACTAGTTTTTTCCCGGTGATCATAAGATTAATATTGAACCTCAACAGTGTCATTTCTCAGCTAGTCAATAGTCCTTTCCCAGAATGTCACCAATTCTGAATTTGGGGCTAGATATAATTAAGTGTCACTGGCTGAAAACTCCTTGAGGAGCTGACCATTGCTGTCTGAGTACAGCTTCTGGCAAGTGAGAAATACATCTGCTTCAACCTGTTTAATGCTAGTTGCCAGCACCTCCAAAGAAGTAAGATGCGACAGTTTTGATTTTGACTTAGTGCATGACGTTCTCAGGATGAGAGCTAATTTGTGTTAACCAAATCCTATATTCCATCGATTGCTTCCCAGACTAAATCAATTAAACCATATACATTATTTGTTTGTTTGTGTGTGTTTATTTATTTATTTCTGTCAGAGGCTCAGTATCAGCCTCTGGTTGGACTCTTGGTCTGCTCTCACGGAGATGTATGGGAAGCCAGTGGACAGCACCGATGAAGTGTCTGCACGGCGACCACATGGTTGGCGGTGCTCTTAGATGTCAGTGTGCATTAGATCCCCTGGGTGGCTGTTACAAATGCAGACACTAGTGCCTTATTTCACGTCTACAGAATCAATCTCAAGAGGTGGATCTGAAGCTACATCCTGAAAAGCATCATAGAAGATGCAGATGAACCTGGGGTCTATATTTTGAAAACACTGGTTTATAATCCAGGTGGAGTCCACCAGAATGGAATAGTGAAAGAAAGGTACTGGATTTAGAAGCAAATTACCTTGGTTCCATTCTAATTTCTTGATTTGTTAATGGTGTTCTTGCCTTATTTAATTGGCATCACTAAGCCTTAATTTTTTTATCAATAAAAACAAGGAAGATCTAAAATATTATGTTTTTATCCTAAAGGATCCATCTAGCAGTATAATCCAACTCACTGTTAATGTATTTTTGAAGGAATTTTAGTTTTTTTTTTTAATTTATTTACTGGCTTTAGAAAAAAGAAATCTAGACTAGGGTAGTGTTGAAAAAATTTTCATTGAAATAATAATGTTCACCCTACAACACTCTGAAAAACTGCAGTTCTAAAGTAGAGAAATAAACAAATTAAAAAAAAAAAAATCCCAAACCATCTTAGGCCTCAGAATGTATGGCACGGCCAAAGAAACAAAACAAAACTGAGGGCTTGGTAGACATACAACACATTTGGGGTCTAGGCCCTGTTCCAGAACTCAGATCCTGGTAATTTATACCATCTACCCCCAACCTCTAAGTTAAATGTCAAAAGACAAAGAAATTGACAAAAATGTGCCCTTCCAAAATTATACTCTTTAAACTATTCCAAAATAATATTAGCTCCAGAGTTAAGTGCTTATTTTCTCTCCTTACTGTGAAGAAATTATTATTATGTGTTTAGCTATTAGGGTTGTTGCCAGGGTGATTGTCACACACACCACTTTACAAGGAGGAACTGAGCTTCTTGAAATCTCCTCATTTACAGACACTCCTCCCTCTCCCATCACTTAAACAAAAAGAACATTTTGGTGAAAAACATTTACGTGCTCTATCTCCTCCTGTCTACAGAAGATTAAATCACATGGATGGAATTTTATGTACAACTTTGCAAAGGTAGCTTGATATATACAACTTGGCAAGGGTGGAACTACAAGTGGGGGGGGAGGCACCAGAATAATTTATGATTTTCTAAGACCTTACTGATTAAAAAAATTCTTTGTTTCTTTAATATTTTTTCTAGTCTTTATTTCTAATTAAATCTTATCAAAAGTTAACACAAACCAGGCCAATGACATCGTCTTCAGAATCGGAGGAGTACAACACTAGGCACTTGGCAATTCATCCGTGGATTCTTTTTGCACCTGCACAAGAACTCCTTTCTGAGTTATAGACTTGGAGGCCTAATGCCACACCTCAAGGGTAGATCAAGGTGTGCCCTGGGATCAGCCGTCTAAGTAAATTTCCCAGCACCTGCAAATATTAATTGTTAGTCGAATTTAGACAGCTGAGGCAGGCAAACCCTTTTTTCCTTCTTCTTTTTTTATGTGGTTCCAATCACAATTATGAATAACTAGATGATGTTTGACATTAATAAATGCAAATGCACTTCTAGATCAGGTTAGTTTTTACAGTATTGAGGAGGGGAGATGATATTCTCTTTAACTAGTGATTAAAATTAAAATTTATTATTATTACCAAAGAGAAAAAAATTATTGGGTTAAATATCAATAATGATACAGTATATCAGAAAGAGTTAAATACAAAAATTAATGTGTAAATCCCTAACACTGCTAAGACTTTCAAGTTGGGGATGAGATTGAAGTGAGGAGGCCAGAAGTAAGTTCTGCAGGAAGGGGACGGCTAGAGATGTGGCATTTGTTTCCCTGGCATGGTAAGGAGAAGCCATGAGTGAAAATGCAGGCTTATAGGAGTTTGAATGAAATTAAACCAGGATAAGGGACAGAATAAAATTTTCTAAGACCACACACAAAGCCATCAGACTACACCATTAGAGCACTCTGTCTTGCCTTAGGAATGTAAAAGAATATAAAGGAATCTAGGAATCTGAAAAGAATAAAGTTTGGAGACGTAGTGTTGCTGAAGAGAGCATGGCCATTTTGTAGAAGCTTCTTCCCATTTTGTATATACACGATGCACATTTTCTGTTTGCTGCGCCAGACCCGCTTCTCTCCTCCACCAGTTCCTGCCTTCTCTCTGTGCCCTGTGTGGCTGACCTTTATAAGCACTCTGGTCCTCTGCTCCGTGCCGAGTTTGTGCGTGCTTAGATCTGCACCATCACCTGGCCTGCTCTCTGACTGATGCAGCCCCAGCAGGGCTCACAGTGTTTTGAAGTTTGTGGAGCTACAGCTTTCCTGCCACTTCTGGCCGAGACTGCCTCTGTTCTGGGGATTCCTTCAGATCAGATCACCAATAGGCATGACCCTGCAGAACCTTGGCTCCTGCTTCACATTTTTTCCCCTTGTGCCCTGATGCTTCCTCATTGCTGCTGAGTGGGAAGCACCACAGGAACACTCAGTGTCCGTTAATAACATGATCCAGAAGATCAAGGGAGTCAACACTTCATAAGGCCATGAATAGGCAATGCGGCCCCTCAAATACTTGAAAGACACCCCAACTTCCTATCACTTTTCTGGAGATGTTTTGTGAAACCAAGGTATCTGCTTGTGGTGAAGAAGGGGCCAGCTCAGTAAAGCACGTTGTTATATTTGCTTTCCTTGTATTGCTTCCCTCCCCCTTTCCTCAACTCCGCTTCCACAGGGTTGCATCCCAAAGAGTGTGTCCGTTTAGGCTCTGTTTCAGATACACCTGGGCTAGTATGCCATCTGGTCTGAGACAATGGGACATGTGGCTTGATACAGGAAATTCACAAGAAACTGAGTTTGGTGTTTTTGTTTTCCTGTCTCCACTCTTGCCAATTCCACCCCAGCCCGTTCATCCAGCTGTTCTCTCTGGGTTCCAGGATCTGCTCCCTCTCCTGGCTCCTTCAGGCCTACGGAGATAGTGACTTCCAGATACTGCCCTACCTCTTAATTGTTTTCTCTTAGCCCTGCCCACACCTTTGTAGTTGGTCCATTTATAACATATGCTCAGTGATCCCGTTGATTTGTTCGACACCTTCCTTGAAAAGTTGGCAACAGATCCAGAGACTAAACCTCATGAGTAAAGTGAGAAATTGACACACTGGTAATCTTAGAATAGGAACAAAGGAGAAGGTCTTCCAAGCTTATAGAAGGTACAGGGGAACAAAGGTTTTGGCAGACATGGTACGGGGTTGAATGACATCAGCACTAACATCTTCCAGGTCTAACACTCCTCGCCCTTGCTCAGGGAGCCATGCAGACCTTAACATCAATCGTGTCTAATGAATGAAATAATAGATGGGAAAATGTGGGTAGTTTGACCTATTTTGAGTTATGTTGGTAAAGGATACAAAGCAAGCAGGAAAGGTGCTCTGATATACTAAACCATAAAACAAAAACCACTCAGCTTAGAATCAGAAGAGAGGAGACAGAGCCATCATTGAGATACTTATTAACTATCGGACACTGAACCAGCCATTTCCCTACCCTGAGTCTTAGTGCCCTAATATGTAAAATGGGGATTAAAATGCCACACTACACGGGTCACAAAGCTGTTATAAAGTTTAAATAAAATGAAGCATATGAGAGTACATTATTTTGCTAGCGCATTAGTGATATTACAAATATGGATGTAAATGTGTGTGCTTCATGGAAATAACCTAATATGCACAATGGACTGAAAACCAAAATTATGAAATAGAAAACATTGGACACACCTATTTCTTTCGGAAGAGAATAAGCCCTGGGCTTAGCCATGGTGGAATTCACATTTTGATATCAATTTATAAATCTTTGCCTAAATAATGCATTAGATACAATGCAGCGTATAAGTAAAAAATGGTCCATTTTATATTTTTTCCAACAGAAAATTCATTTTCTGGCCAGAATTTTACAAAATGATGTTTTTCTAGTCAATGTGCCAGAATATTTTTCTCTGGCATTCTTGACCACTGTTCCAGTATAGTGGGGAAGAAAAAGTCACCTTTCCAAAACAGACAAAATGTGTGCCTTCTAGGATAACGGCCAAAAGCACAGACCAAAGACCCAAGCAAACCCTGGTCAGAAGGTAAGGCTCAGAGCCAGTTCCTCTGGCCCCACAGGCTTTGCCTCATTCTGCAGATAAACCTCAGCTGCTCTGAGCCGCCGCTTTTTGCACAGACTCTGCCTGAAACTGTGGCTCAGGTTCCCACAGGCATTTGATTTGCTCTCCTTTCTGAGACTGATTCATGAAGAACATTTATCAACTGTTTCTGCTTTCTCTGGTTCACATGTTGAAGTTTTGCTGACATCCACTGTAGAGGGGAAATCAGATTCAATATCCCATCAATTTTCAGCGTAGAAAAGCAAGCACATTTCAGCTGTGTCACAGCATCAGCAGTAAACATATTTAATAATATCAATTACTGACTTTGACACTTTCATGATCTGGAAAAACATACAACCTCTTGGAGACAGTCTTTTGCAACTAAGAGAAAAATGCATTTATTATAGAGTACGGTGCAAACACTTTCAGTGGGTACTAACTGTGCAGCTACAGGAATAGCATAATCTTTTGTGGTTCTTCATTTTGGAGAATGGAAATCTAGGCTGAGATGCTAAATAAATCATCTAATTTCTTCAGATATGGCTCTTGAAGAAATTTTTGGATTCCTTTAGAGAAGCTCTATTCAAATATTCCAGAGAAGTGAATTAAATTGATTTTTTTAATTTGTAGGAAAGTCCACACTGACTCTTGGAAATTACATACAGTTGTATATGTAATTCAGCATTGTGAAGAATAAGTGGGTTTTTGTTGTTTATTATGATGATCGCTATACTCATTAGCTGTTTTATATGCTTTCCCATTTTATTATATCAAAAATCATATGAAGTAGAAGTCAGCATACCCATTTTATAGAAGAGAAAACAAAGACTCAGAGACGGTAAATAATTCTAAGATGAGAAGCTAGTAAATGGGAGAGACAGATTTGAATCCATTTTCCACTAGTTTGAGATTAAGTTCTTTCGAAGATGTTCTGCTGCCCTTTCTTTCGTGCAAGAAGGTGTTAGAGATTGATTTCTTTAAAATCTTGGTTTCTAGGATGATAAACAGTATTCTTTTCCAGAAGGAAAATTTTCTCCACTGTTCTCCCTGTGGCCTTGTACATGCATGCTGCTCTGGAGGAGAAGCTCCCTTTGTGATATTTTCCTATAGACTGTAAGTAAAAAAGAAAAAAAATGCCTAGCCACAGTTTTTTGTAGGACCTGTTGCAGTTAGCTAAGGGCTGCATTGTGACTGTCTTACCTTAAGGAAGCAATAATCAAATGAGAACTCCAAAACTTCTGAAAGATTTAAAAAAATAAATAAGAGTTTTCAAAAGAATGAGAATGGGGTCCTAATTTTGGAAACATTCACCCAGCCAAAGGAGGTGGGACAGACAACACAGCCCCGCTTCCATACCATCCCTCTTACTGTTACTGAACGTGAGTTCATGTGCCCGACCGAGCCTGAGGCCAAAGAAACCCAAACACTGGATTTTGGAGCAGAGAAAGGCTTACTGTAGGGCCCAGCAAGGAGGACCAGGTGAGTTATGCCCAAGAAAACCCTGAACTCCCAGGAGGGTTTCAGCAAAGCATGTTTAAAGGCCAGTTGTGGGTGGGGGTCCAGGTGAATTGATCAGTTTATGAACAATTCTGACTGGTTGATGTTAAGGGCACAGGGTGGTCAACACTATCGACCCTTAGGCATCAGAAGGTGTGGGGTCAAGTGCTCACGATCATCAAGTAGTTAAGTTCTTCCCTTTGGTGGTGGTTTTAACATCTGAAAAACCCAGGAGATATGCATGAGATGCTATTATCTGGTACTTCAGAGAGGGGCTGCAGCAGAGGGCATGGGGGAGGGGTCTGTGCCTGGCAGGCCCCGCAGGGTCCTGCTCCATTACAATACTAGGTTAGTGGAAATGCTCTCCCATTAACTGGGTAAACCCAGTGGCGCTTCACCAGCAGTGATGACATGGGTCCTTAGATTCTTGTGGCCAGGATGTGTGATGGTTCTGTTAAACATCCCTGGATGAGGAAACCACACATGCACAGGGACACACGGGAATACTCCCTGAGGTCCACAGAACTGAAATAGAAGTTGGTTGATTCAACCTCAGCTGGCAAAATGGTCAAGCAAAGCCTCCACCTACTAGCGTCAGAGACACAAGAAAAGCAATAGGAAATTCCAGCACGATGCGGGGGTGAGCCTTCAGAGGCCGCTCTCCTGGGCTCTCAGAACTTGTCAGACTCCGTCATGGGAAAAGGACCTACCCACCTGGAGAGGAAAACAGGGTTGGAGAGAGAAAGAGAGCTAGCTCTTCACCTTGACACGGCCGGAGAAGGCTGTACCAGTCTGCCAGGGCAGATGTCTTGCGGCGTCAGTCCTGGGGGCATCTTTCTGAGCCCACGAGAGCAGGACTTTCTCCCAGACAAAACCGGATCTGGGAGCACAGGCAGCAGGACAGGGGAGCAGGGCCAAAGCCAGCGTGCCGACCCGCTGGGTTTCCAGAGCTACTGACTTACCTTCCTAGGGCAGGAGGCTGGCAGTTCCCCTTCCACTGTTTGCTTTTCATTTTGTCCTTGTGTTAGAGCAGGCAGCTAGCTACTAGATATGAGCAGAGAAAGGAGGACACAGAGCAAATGGCAGGAATTGGGCAAATTAGCCTTGCAGATCAGAAGTACCCATCATGCACCGACGCCATCACACTTCCTGTCCAGACTAAATAAGGACAAAAATCCCTCCTCCCTTTGGGAAGGTGGAGTTGGGATGATAACCAGGGAGTATGACCCCAAACCCTTCCCTCCCCAGTGAATATTCCGCCCATTCATTTTTACACCCTATGTAGCTAACTTGCCAAAGAAACTCAGGGCAGCCGCTCACCTGAGCCTGCCCGCTCTCCCCTGAGAGTGTACTACCCATTCTCTAATAAATCCTCACTTTACCTTTTTAACCACCAGAGACGTCTTGTCTCTGAATTCTTTCTGGGACGGGACAAGAACCTGGAACACCGGTTGCGTCTATCGGCAACACTTGCTTCTAACACATATTATCAATTAATTTAATCCTCAACCAACATCGTCAGAGTCATGTTTCAAACTCAGGCAGCATGACTGCAGAATTCACAAGCACGTTCATTTTTTCATGTTGCCGGACTTTGCCCATTAATGCTGGAACAATTGTGTGAACTTCACGGGAGAGTATGGGGAGTCTTGGTGCAGAAATATGCTAATAAAGACTTATGTTGTAGCTTTTCCCTGCTGGACAATCTGAAGGACCACAGCTTCCTTGTATGAAGGCCAGTGAGGATCTAGCACCATCCTCCCAGACTGGCACTAGTAACTTGCAGAAAGATAAAGAAAGGTTGACAAGACCCAGAAAAATGCGGGCAGAAAGAAAAGGGGGAGAGGACAGCCAGGGAGAGAAGAGACTCCTGTCGGCCACCTGAAAAGGATCCTAAAGGGATGGAATATTTTCTGGTTAGAGGAAGCAAAGAAAGGTTTGGCATCATATCCTTTTTTTTTCCCCACCCTCTACCCCCCCTGGTAACCACAAGTCTGTATTCTCTGTCCATGAGTCTATTTCTGTCCTGTATTTATGCTTTGTTTTTGTTTGTTTGTTTGTTTTTGTTTTTTAGATTCCACATATGAGCGATCTCATATGGTATTTTTCTTTCTTTTTCTGGCTTACTTCACTTAGAATGACATTCTCTAGGAGCATCCATGTTGCTGCAAATGGCGTTATGTTGTCGGTTTTTATGGCTGAGTAGTATTCCATTGTATAAATATACCACTTCTTCTTTATCCAGTCACCTGTTGATGGACATTTAGGCTGTTTCCATGTTTTGGCTATTGTAAATAGTGCTGCTACGAACACTGGGGTGCAGGTGTCATCCTGAAGTAGATTTCCTTCTGTGTACAAGCCCAGCAGTGGGATTCCTGGGTCATATGGTAAGTCTATTCCTAGTCTTTTGAGGAATCTCCACACTGTTTTCCATAGTGGCTGCACCAAACTGCATTCCCACCAGCAGTGTAGGAGGGTTCCCCTTTCTCCACAGCCTCTCCAGCATTTGTCATTTGTGGATTTTTGAATGACGGCCATTCTGACTGGTGTGAGGTGATACCTCATTGTAGTTTTGATTTGCATTTCTCTGATAATTAGTGATATTGAACATTTTTTCATGTGCTTTTTGATCATTTGTATGTCTTCCTTGGAGAATTGCTTGTTTAGGTCTTCTGCCAATTTTTGGATTGGGTTGTTTATTTTTTTCTTATTGAGTCGTATGAGCTGCTTATATATTCTGGAGATCAAGCCTTTGTCGGTTTCACTTGCAAAAATTTTCTCCCATTCCATAGGTTTTCTTCTTGTTTTATTTCTGGTTTCCTTTGCTGTGCAGAAGCTTGTAAGTTTCATTAGGTCCCATTTGTTTATTCTTGCTTTTATTTCTTCTAGGAGAAAATTTTTGAAATGTATGTCAGATAATGTTTTGCCTATGTTTTCCTCTAGGAGGTTTATTGTATCTTGTCTTATGTTTAAGTCTTTAATCCATTTTGAGTTGATTTTTGTATATGGTGTAAGGGAGTGTTCTAGCTTCATTGTTTTACATGCTGCTGTCCAGTTTTCCCAACACCATTTGCTGAAGAGACTGTCTTTATTCCATTGTATATTCTTGCCTCCTTTGTCGAAGATGAGTTGACCAAAAGTTTGTGGGTTCATTTCTGGGCTCTCTATTCTGTTCCATTGGTCTATAAGTCTGTTTTGGTACCAATACCATGCTGTCTTGATGACTGTAGCTCTATAGTATTGTCTGAAGTCTGGGAGAGTTATTCCTTCAGCCTCTTTCTTTCTCTTCAGTAATGCTTTGGCAATTCTAGGCCTTTGATGGTTCCATATAAATTTTATTATGATTTGTTCTAGTTCTGTGAAATATGTCCTGGGTAATTGGATAGGGATTGCATTAAATCTGTAGATTGCCTTGGGCAGTGTGACCATTTTAACAATATTGATTCTTCCAATCCAAGAGCATGGAATATCTTTCCATTTTTTAAAGTCTTCTTTAATTTCCTTCATCAATGGTTTATAGTTTTCTGTGTATAATTCTTTCACCTCCTTGGTTAGATTTATTCCCAGATATTTTATTACTTTGGGTGCTATTTTAAAGGGGATTGTTTCTTTACTTTCTTTTTCTGTTGATTTACCGTTAGTGTAAAGAAATGTAACTGATTTTTGAACATTAATTTTGTAACCTGCTACCTTGCTGAATTCTTCAATCAGCTCTAGTAGCTTTTGTGTGGACCTTTTAGGGTTTTCTATATATAGTAACATGTCATCAGCATATAATGACACTTTTACCTCTTCTTTTCCAATTTGGATCCCTTTTATTTCTTTCTCTTGCCTGACTGCTGTGGCTAGGACTTTCAGGACTATGTTGAATAGGAGGGGTGATAGTGAGCATCCTTGTCTTGTCCCAGATTTTAGTGGGAAGCTTTTGAGTTTTTCCCCGTTGAGTACTATGCTGTATTATGAGTCCAACTGAGCCAAAAGCTGGTTTTTTGAAAAAGTAAATAAAATCGACATACCTCTGGCCAAACTCACAAAGAAGAAAAAAGAGAGAGCACAAATTAGCAAAATAAGAAAGGGAAATGGATAAATTACAACAAACAAAATAGAAATACAGAATATCATACGAGAGTATTATGAAAAACCAAATGGAAACAAACTGGATAACCTAGAGGAGATGGACAAGTTTCTGGAAACATACTGTCCACCAAAACTGAATCAAGAAGAAACTGAACACTTGAACAATCCGATCATTAGAAAGGAAATAGAAATAGCAATTAAAAACCTCCCTACAAATAAAAGTCCAGGACCGGATGGCTTCACCGGGGAATTCTACCAAACATACAAAGAAGAACTCATACCAGTCCTTCTCAAACTCTTCCAGACGATTTAAAGGAGGGAATACTCCCAAACTCATTCTATGAAGCCACCATCACCCTGATACCAAAACCAGACAAAGACACTACAAAAAAAGAGAATTATAGGCCAATATCACTGATGAACATAGACGCCAAAATCCTCACCAAAATTTTAGCAAATAGAATCCAACAACACATAAAAAAGATTATACATCATGACCAAGTGGGGTTCATCCCAGGGACACAAGGCTGGTTCAACATATGCAAATCAGTCAATGTAATACATCACATCAACAAGAGAAAGGACAAAAACCACATGATCATCTCAATCGATGCAGAAAAAGCATTTGATAAAATTTAACATCCATTTATGATAAAAACTCTCGCCAAAGTGGGAATAGAGGGAACATATCTCAACATAATAAAAGCTATATATGACAAACCTACAGTTGGCATCATATCCTTGACTTTGTTTTTGTTCACAAGTGATTAATAAGGCTGATTTCTTTCTATTAATCAACAGTCTTTCCCGCTCTTCCAGGCAATTCAGACACACAAAGGAGTTGCATTTATTAATTATTGTAAAGTATTTACTTCTGCATCCGTCTCCCTCAGTGGACTATGAATTCCTTCGGGGCAACTCCATGTTCATTTCATTCCTGTCCCCTGTCCTCAGCTCCCAGTGCTGTCCAAGAAGTGAGAGGACCGACGTCATGCTGGTACCCAGCTCTTTGGCTTGTGTCTGTAAGCTGTGGAACTCTTCTGTTAATAAACAATTCTACCTGGCAATTCTCTGGCCATGGGAGTGATTTCACATCTTAGGAGAAGTTACTCGTGACCATGTTCTCTTCTAGGACTTAAGAAAATAGAGACTGAGGCCTTCCTCTGTGGACATAATCCAGTCGCTCTCAGTCCTAGCGGGAGGTTTGTAATGTCTGTGCTCAGGACTGCAAAGTAGTTGGCACATTCAGAAGTCAAATAATTAGTATGGAGCTTTTCTAATTTTAAAAACAAACCCTATCATTTGAATTTTAAACACACTGTGATTTCCCAAAATATAAACTGCTCTAGTTTCTTATATTTTATTTTTAGAACAATGTGCAAAACTTGAGGTGAGAAAATACATTTTGTGTATTTATTTAAAATTCAGACCTGTTAATGGTTTGTGTGTGTACCAAATAGTATGAAGGTAAAAAAGAAAAAGCCACTTTAAAAATTGTCAGCCAAAGGACCAACTAGAAAAAATTTTTAAAGTTAAAACTACTCAATGTCAGAAGCAGATTGATTATTTATTATTTGCTTCAGGAAGGGGAAAGAGAATGAGAGGCCATTTAATGCAGTTATTGGAATGATACCTTGTTATATTTTTACCAACTGATCCAATAGACAACATGATACATTAATAGTTTTCATTTTCATTTTATTTTGTATATGTGCACATGTCTGTGGGGGGATGGGTGAGAATGTCTGAAATGCTGGGTGAAACAGACTCTCCTCCCCCCACCATGAAGGCACTTCTGGTAAATGGGTTGGATTTAGAGGCCGAAGCACTTGTTTAATTGAATAGATTTTGCTCCAAATTAATTATTTAAGTAACTGGGGGAATTTTGCCATTATTTTATTTAGAACTATGATACCTCGCTGCCTAAATGCAAGCCCATTTTATGAGCTATTTCTTCCCTTCTCTGTCCACTCTATGGTTCTGTGTTTTCTTCCATGATCTTCCTTTAGATTTTGTGATTGTGCGGTTTGGAACCCCTTTTCCTGCTGACAACAAGCTGCCTTGTAACTCGGCGTCTCCACGTGATTTCCTGCTCTGCGTTGCCTTCAGCCTGGCTCACCTTCAGTGGTGCTGCAACTTCCCTGTCCTCCTCTGTATAGGCTTCTTATTCCTTCCTGCCTTACAGATCAGTGGGAACAAGGTTGTCAGCCCCTCTCCCACCGCAACCCCAGTCATTACACGCTAGCATCCGAATTTTCCACCCCAACTCCTACTGTCATCTTGAGGAATTTCAACAGCCATGCCCATGATTCTCTAACAGCCTCGCTCCTCATCCAGTTGTGAAGATAGTCACTTGGTCACGATCTTGACAGTCTTCACTTCTGGAAAAGTGAAGTATCAGTACTTCTGAATGTCATCTTCTATACCTTTCTTTCTTTCTATTATTTCCACTAAATTGCTTTGCTGATTTCCATGTAGTATTAAATGCTTTGATTTCTCTTTGTTCTCCAAGTATATTAGCCCCCTATTTTAATGAATGTAAGTGATTCCCCAGCCTGTGTCTTGGGTATTTAAAGTAGGAAAAAAGACCTTATTGTTAGTGGTACTGTTATTGTTATTATTATTGTATTACCACTGTCCGTTCACCATTTGCTTATTAGCTCTTTCAGTTCTCTAACCGTCTTCCTTCACTGTCTCCATCTGGCAAATTCCAACGTTGTTTAAACGAACCCATTGCTTTTCTGTTTTGCTCACACGATCCCATTCTCTTTAGCAAATTGTTTCTTACCTTTATTCTTCTAATGTGGTTTCCCTAACAACAAACATCCTAATCTTAACCTTGTTTCTAGTTCACCTTATGAAAAAAGGTACAGACAGTGAAATAATACTTAGCAATTAGAAACAATTGACTAGCTGTTCACCCATCAGCATGATTACATCATGAAATGTACTGCTGAGTGAAAAAAAGAAAAGTAAAAAAGAGAAGGGGACAAATGGTACAATAATTTGTGCTAATTAAAAATGCATGAACACAGAATGCCACTAAACATCTTATAAGGAGCTAAGCTACCCCAGTTTATTATACTGCTCTCTTGACTGGTCTCCCAGTCTTAGCCCTTGACTTGTTACAGTTCATTTACTAAAATTCTTCCAAGGAATCGCACAGCACTCACAGCCAAAGCCAAAATCCTATGGAGGGAGGGGAGACGACACAACCCAGCCCAGTTTGCCTGCTGCCCTGCTTTCCTATCTGAGTTCATCTGTTCCAGCTACAGTGGCCTCTTTACTGTTTGTTGAACAAGCCAGGGACGCTCTTCCTCTGGCATTTGCTTCCAGTAAACACATCCATGACTAAAACAGAAAGGGTATGGGGGTGTTGCTCAGTGGTAGAGCACATGCTTAATGAGCAGGAGATCCTGGGTTCAATCTCCAGTACCTCCATTAAAAAAAAAAACAAAAACAGAAAAGAATTATTCCCCATCCGCTCCCCCAGGGGCTACCCTCTAGTGTGTGTGCCTGTCGAGGAAGGGGATGGGGGGAAGGTAGTTGAGGAGAGACATATAATAAGCAAAAGGAGCAATTTGTATAGCATTTTAGGAAGTGATACATTTTATGGAGTAAAGTTTGGCAGGAAAGAGCTGTAGAGACTGTAGACATGGGATAGAGGATGCATTAGCATTTTATTTATTTATATAATTATTTTTTGGATGCTCTAGTAGTTTATGAACTCTTTTTTCAGAGGTAGCAGGACCTCATAGCTGGAGAGCTGGAGAGGAAGCCAGGAAGCTGTGGTCTCTGGATGGGTCATTCAGGTGGGGTACAGAGGACATCTTGCATCTCTTGGAAATCGCCTCCTGTCCACAATGAGCTGGACACAAATATCACCCTTTTTTGTTCAGGGCATGTGACTGATTCATTTAAATGCAGTCAGGGAAGAGCTTGTTGGGAAAGTGCCAATGAAGCAAAGAACAGGAAGAGGTAAGTAGGGGAGCTGTTTGGCTGGAGGAGGAACAGGAGGGTCGGCTGGGAGGGGCTGGCTTGTTCTTGTTCTGGGAGCAGCACTGTTTCGGGGCCTTGGGCGTGAGGGGCAGTGGCAGATGAGGTTACAGAGCTGAAGGATGGGCAGCTGTGCAGGGCTTTGTAGGCATTTCTAAAGATCCTTAGTTTTGTCTGGTGATGTGGGAAGCTCTTTAAAGGATATGAGCAGAGAAGAGACATGATCTGACTTGAAGTATTTATTCAAATGTCACGTTCTCTGTGAGACTCCAATGACCTTGATCAGAACCCCAACATCACCTTTCCTGGCCACTTCCTATTCTTACTCCCTGATTTCTTTTTTCTTGTTAACACTTAGGAGCATCTAAGCTATTTGCTTTACCTATATATTTTCACTTTTCTTTCTCCTGCTTCCTCTCCTCATATGAGTATAGAAAATCCACAAAGGCAGGATAATTCTTTTCTTCCATTTTTTTCACTGACATATTCCTCAGCCCCATCTACACCTGCACATGCTAAGAATAATGCACTGGGGGACAGGTAAATATCACCAGTAACAGACATTTGAATAAGTGCCTATAGGGGCAGAGTAGATGAATGAAAGTGGAAATAGGGATAAAACTGATGAATAAATAAAACAAAAGAGGAAACTTACATGGAACTGCTCTGATAGTTCACCATGAAATGTTAAGTAAGATTTACTCAACTGTTGGCAAAAAATATAAAAACGCATATATTTCTAAATTGAGAAAAGCTTTCAGATATGAATTTCTTTAAATTACTGATTCTCTGTGATAAACTTTACTGCCTCTGTGTCCATTTTCACATCCACCCCACCTTCAATTTAAAGACAGGGGGCTCTTTTGTAAAGTGAACCCCTTTCTGTTTGCTCCTTTCATCTTTCTTGGGGACATTGCTTCATAATATGTGCCCTTTCTTTTCAGACCTGTAACTCTTCCACCCTCAAAGAGACCTTTTCTTCACTATGTTGATATGTTTACATTTTCCCATCTTGAAAAATAAGAATTAAAACAATCAAATAAAGTAATTTTTTAAAAAAAATTCGTTAATTTTTTCCACATAAATGATTCTTTACAAGAGATAGTAATTGCTAAAAGGGCCTCTAAGGTTAATGAAAAAATTGCATGAAACATTGAAGCCATGGTAATTTTTGTAAAGCTGTTGATTCTCTATGTGTTTTACTTTTTTAATTAAGAAGAATTTTTAATTGAAGTATAGTCAGTTTAAAATGTTGTGTTAATTTCTGGTGTACAGCAAAGTGATTCAGTTATACATTTCATATTCTTCTTCAATATTGGCTATTACAAGGTATGAATACAGTTCCCTGTGTGATACTGTAGGAAAAAACGGTAACTTCCGACCCTATCTCCCCTTCCAAATGCTGCTCCATTTCTTTCTAAGCAAAGCTTTGAAAGAAATGGCCTCAGCATTCTGTTTCTACTCAACTTCTGGTTCCCAGAATCATTTTTCAAACTGGTCCCTGACCTTATTATATACCTAAAGCTCTTTGGTTAGGAGCATCATTAATTTACTAATCTTTTGGCTCATTGAAAAGATAATTATATATATGTAACATGTGCCATTACCCTGCTAGACTCTGGGGATGCAGTGTGGCAGGAGAAAGTATTTTCTTCACCAATTTATCACTACCACCTTCTTGGGCAAAAAATTTAGCCTCTCCCTCTGGGTATTAATCAAGACCGAAAAAAAAAAGGATACAGCCTTTAAAATGCAGCTCAGAGAATACAGCAATCGAGCTGAGAGTTTTAAGAGATAAAAGTTGATTAGATTCCCAAGAGAAGAGGGGCCTAGGAAGAGGGGACAGTGCCTACAAAGGTATAAAGGAGCAAGGCTGGTTCTGGAATCTACAGGCAATTCAGTATTTTGGGATTAAAAGTAGGAGATAATCTAACCGAGCAGGACCCTATGGGACTTTCCTGGGACAGACCCCTCCGTGTCCTCCACCTGCCTTTTGTTTGTAGAAAAACTCCTAGGCCTTCCCCAAGTTCCAAAGAATAAATTTAATCAGAGAAGTGAGAAAATGCAGAAACAAAGGAAAATAGTCAAGCCAAACAAAAGAAAGCAGTGTAGCCACTAAACAAAGTCAGGGACGTTTAGTTCCTTCTCAAGGGCTATAGGTAATATTCTGAGCCATATCCTTTGAGCTGTTTTGCAGATAATGAAACCCCCACTAGGAGGAAGGAGCTAACTGTATTCTGCCCACAAGCCCTGGACCCCAGACTGGTTGGAACCAGAAGGTTGATGCTGTTGACTCCGGATTACCTCACCAACAGCCAGTCAGAAGAAGGCCCATGAGCTGATTGCACACCCTTCTACTTCCTCTCACCCTGTCTTTAAAAACCTTTCCCTAGAAGCCATCAAGGAGTTTGGGCTTTTTGAGCACTAGCTGCCTAGACTCCTTGCCTGGCACCTGCAATAAACACTGCACTTTCCTTCATCACAAGCCGGTGTCAGCAGGCTGACTTCACTGCGCACAGGAAAGCGGACCCAAGTTTGGTTCAGTAACAATTAGTGAGAGAAAGGTTGTGTTTGGCTAGGTGATTGGATCAGGAACCAGAAGTTAAATGTCAAAAGGCTATTTTATATCCTGCCAGGGAGTTTAGACTTTTCTTTTGTAGGCCAATGGAAAAAAAGAGTGTACCTGTGGTTGAATTTTATTTTCCATTTTCAAGTTATCTGAATTCTCCAAGTCTTTCTACATGAACAGCTTCCACATTGGTAATACGAGGGAAAAAAAAGGAAAATTATTGCTCTCTTGTATGTGCCTGGGTACAATGAATATATTGGTGTTGAATTGTAATACTTAGTCCCTTTTGAGTTCGTTACGTATAAATAGGTCTTTGAATCTAGTCACTCCTCATAAAGTGATAAAATCAATTATCTAGATGCGATCAACACTTTTCCAAATCTACCAGTGATGAATAAACTGAACTACCTATAATTCATATAGGGCGATGCTCACTAGAGGAAGAATTCTGCAAATTCTCTCCCTACGGCTCAGCTGCACATATCATAGTGACCGTGCGCACCAAGTGCCGTGAGGCGTTGCCTGGGACGATGTTGGGTTTCGAGACTGCTAACCTGTAATTTGAAACGCTTTTTGCTCTGCCTAAAATTGCTTCCCGTTTTTTAGCAGCACTATTTTTAAGCTACTTAAATCTTTGATTTAGTGTATCCTCTTGCAAGTTTTATTTTCATAGCTGTTTCCTATATTAATGGCTATTGCATTTTTTTCCATTTTATCTTAAGCTCCTGTTATGGATGGAGCTGTATGATCTATTGTTCCCAGGAATGACTTCAAATTTTCTCATTACTGCAAGACATTAAGTTGCCAAGATATGATTTACTTTAGCAAGTGCCTTTTATGTCATCTACGTTGGAGAGTTTTTGTGACTGTTATTTAAATTTCATTTCCCTGGCAATCTGTCTCCGAGTTAAAAAAAAAAAAAAAGGACGGACTAGATGTTGGATTCCACTAAAATATCTAAAATATTAGCGAGCTGCCATTGCCTCGTTAGGCAGACACCACCAGGACAGACCACACACCGCATGAAACTGGAGTGGCCACCTGGAAACAGCAGAGGAGAGGGGTGCTTCTTGGCAGCGCCTTTCCAAATGTGTTCCTATCAACTGCACACATTTCTGAATATGTTGAAGCACAGAGAAGACCACAGAAGTGGAAAATTGGAAGCGGAAAAAAAAATCCCCTTAGGCAAAGATTTAAAGTTAATTTTCAAGAATGTTTCGGTGGAGGATGCTTGCTGGAGGTCGATAAATGTAGAGAGTACAATAGAAGCTTCTGTTCTGAGGCTGAGGGACTGTGTTGAATTGGCTGATAAGAAAATGAAATTGTGTAAACAAATTTAAGGTGATGATGAAGGGGTTCAATCATGCTGAGGACTTGCTGAGCGGGGCTCAGGAAACTGTCACCATAGTCATCTGAGAAAGTGATGTTTTACGTGTTTGTACCCAGTGCAATATTTGGACTGAAAAATAGTCAGGCTGATAGAAGTGATCTCCTTTAAATCACTCCTCCGTTGGATGGTAATATTCTGCAATATTTTTATTGACTGCATTAAGCCAGAGTGAATGATTTGAAATACTGGGTTAAAACAAATGTTTAAAAAGGAGAGCAAAATAATAAATATTTAAATATTACTTGAAAAGTCACTGCAATAATTTAGTAGTCATATGTTATTTGCTGATAATGTCTAGGGCTATTATTATTATTCCTTTGATTTATAATGTGCACTCAGTTTTAAGGCCTCCCAGCACGTGTAAACTACAAAATCCTAAGTGATTTAAACAATGGCATAACTAACAACGGCACTTAAGGATGGTATTAGCACTGCAACACCCCTGTTACTCAGATCAGCAGACCTTAGGTATATTATCTCAGAAACGACGTTACTGAATTATTCCCATTCCTGTCATCATATATATTCCTGTTCAATAGCATTAAACTAAAAAAAAAAAAAAGTAAATGTTAAGAATAAAATTTTTAAGTCATGCTTTCCAGAAAGACTCCTAACAATCATTTTATAGCTGTTCTTAATTATTATTTTTCTTCCAATGCCACCATCTTAAGACATGGCTTCCATTAAAAAAAATAATTATAAGATATGACTTGCTATGTATGTATTTTATATATCAACAATCTTATGAGGTAAGACTATTACCGTATCTGTTTTTACAGAGGAAGGAACTCTAGGCACCAACAGGTTAAATAACTGTTTCCAGTATCACACTGCTACCAGCACAGGGAGGCTCAAACCCAAGCTGTCTTGGCTTCGTTTCGAAACAAAGAAACACATCCTCTTTCACCACTGATTATTTCTGGTTAATTTAATGTGTTTTGTTCTAATTTTTTAAAGCAAGTAATAATAATTATGAAATATTCACTGGTGTTACCCATAGTGTGAATTGTCCATTGCCAGACACCTAAATATTTGGAAACATTTGTATTTTGGACCAATTTTTTTAAACTTTTTGTTTCTGTGTTTATTCTTCTCTGCTGGACTCAAGTTGGTGGTTGGGCAAGAGAGACGGAGCAGAACAAAAATGATGAGGCAGGAAATCAGGGAAAGTTCCTGAAGAAGGCAATAGAGGGAGTTTAGGCAACCAAGACATCCTGCAGTTAAAACAGGCTGATGACTCGGCAGGTGACAGAGTTTGGCAGCAGAGTCCCATAAAGCCATTAGCATGATACATTCATAACTATTGTGCTTCCAGCCAAATGGTATTTGGAGGCAGGGATCTGGTCTTTAGAAATGAAACAGAAGAACAATGCAATTGAACCAAAAACCAAACCAAGTAGGATAGTGCGATCCAGTGAATAAAATAAGAACCTGAGGTTTGCAGCTGGGACTTTTCTAGAGCAGGAACAAGATGTGAAAGTAAAAATCAGTCGTGCTGATGATAAGACTGTGCTGTTACTCAAGGAATATCAGCCATTTTCCAATGAATTAGGGACAATGCCTACAAAGAACAGTGCTTCTACAGAATCATACTCATGGCCACACCACAGCTGCGAAATTGCCAAAGATGAGTTCTTCAGTGTGCTCATTACTTTCTCACCAGTGACATCCCCAGTTATGTTGCATTTCTCCCACTTCTTGGACAAAATCACTGAAATAACTAATTCTTGAATGCATTCATCTCAAACTGGACCCCTATTTCCATGTCCCTACTTAGAATCAACCAGTACAACCAAAACCCTAGAAGAGGTCCTCTTCTTCCATCCCCTTTTCCAAGTTGCCCCCACAGTAGCTCTGCTAAGTGTTCTCTTTTGCTTCAGAAAAATAATAGATTTCACCTTGTTTCACTACCTTTGTGTTCCTCGTCTTCTTTGTGCAGTGGACTTTAATAAAAAAAAAAAAGACCAGTTTTTAGAACAAACATGTCTGGACAAATAAGATTTACTTTTTCCATGATATGGGCATGTGGCAAACATGACTAGACTCAGATTTTGGTCCAGAACCTTGAGAGGAGCTAATGCATGAAGTTAAATGGCCCTAGCTACAAAGTTCAGAAAGACTGAGGGCTAGGGAGTCAAGGACATAACTAAAGCCAAAGTTCGCTAATTTATTTATCTTTTTACTCTAGAATTATAGAGACTTGAGATTAGGTGATCTTTTAGGTAATAACAGATGGGAGTCAGACACTTACTCTTTTATTTGAATGTTTAATCTTAATTGTGATAAATATATTTTAAAAGATCTGACATTATATGAATAGATTTTCTAATTTGTTTTCTTCTCTAAAAGAAAATTCGGAGCTTGTAATCATTATCTGAACTATTCTACTCTTGACACATGGGCATTTATGGGTTTGGGGTTTTTTTTGTATATATGTATTATTGAAGTATAGTCAGTTTACAGTGTGTCAGCTTCTGGTGTACAGTATAATGCTTCATACAGGAACATACATATATTTGTTTTCATATTCTTTTTTATCGTAAGTTACTATAAGATAATGAATATAGTTCCTTGTGCTATACATTATAAACTTGTTTATCTATTTTATATATACTAGTTTATATGAGAATTTATGTTTGATGTACATTTCCTTAGGTGAGCTTTCATGGACTGTTTAGGGTTGCTCTGAAGACAGTATGAGCAGAAGGGATGTATTGCTTTAGCACCCCAAAATTTTATTATGAAACATAAATATTCTACAATATTTAAAACACAGACTATAACCCACTGTGTAGTCTTGAAGATGTTTCTAGGCCTCCCTGTTTATTTACAAAAAAGAAAAAAGAGAAGAAAAACCATACATAAACCTCATTAGAAATTCCTGACTGTGCAGGAAAGGTGCAGCTGCTGGCTATTCATCACCTAAACTTTGCTTTGTTTCTATTGACAGATCATTTTAATAACCACAATTCTCCAGTTGATCTAAAGTATTCCACACTTCCGTGCTCGAGCAATTTATTATCTAACTGCCTAAAATAGGAAATTTTATTTCTGCACTTCTCCTTGGTAATTCTTTTTCTTCCTCCCACTACATTTGTTTCTCCTAAAAGCGGACTTGAATAACAATGTTTGCCTTTTCAAACAAAGAAAAAAATTTTAGTCTGACAGTTTAGCCAGACTTGATAGATAATGTAAAGCTGTTTAAATAGAAGGAGCTCAGTGCCATGTGACCTCCCATACTTGAGGACTGTTTTCTGTGCTGGTCTACCCTACTACTGATTTCTTCTATCTGAATTTATAGAATGTTTGAGTTAAGTAATTTAAAAAAAAAGTGGGGAAAAAGTGACACACACAAATCACGGACAGTGTTCATCGTTGTATAGAATAGAAAGAAAGACTGACATGTGTCCCCTGCTTAACATCTTCCAGTGACTCAACTACACTCCCATGCCTCCTTCCCTTCTGTTTAAGGAAAGATGGGAAACAGTGCTAATTCTTTCCCTCATTGTTGGTCTAAGAGTCAATCCTGCAATGACATTATTTTAAACAATAATGCATCTTTCCTGTATCATACTCTACATTAATGATGTGACAAGATTCTGGAGAAAACACACTCCAGTTTTGTTTATGACAACAAATGAGTCTTGGGTTGTCAACTTGCTCACTCTATATATTAAATTCTGAAGCTGAAAAATATCCATGAAATAATAAACTACAGTGTTTTGTCGAGATGAACTTCAGCACGTCTTTTTCATGCCATTAACTAGCTGAGTGTGAACTGATTTGAGAATAACCTGATAAAGTTTATATTTTCAGTCTGCGGGAAAAGTAAATGATAGCTCAAAAGGCTATTTTCATCACCCTTGATGATTTTGGTCTTCATTGCATTTCCTTATTTCTTGCTAAAGCTATTTTGCTAGAGGCTACAATATACTGAGAATTAGAGCTAGTGGAGTGGAAGTAAGTTGGCTTTGAAGCTAAGTGGCCAGACTGCCTCCCTCCGGCAAAAATATCTCCTTATGATAAAGCAGAATTCCTTTATAATAGCCCCGGTGAACTTCTGAGAGATTGCCTAAGTGTCAGGCCCAGTTTAGAAGGTACTTTAGGGTGCCATTTTGAAGGAAGAAAATACCATGTTTGTTCAAGTAAGCCTTAAAAATAACACTCAAGCCTCACATTTCTTTCCCTCCTGCAGGCAAGGCAGGATGAAGGTCGGGATAAAGAAAACCTGCAATCAGCGTCAGGGAAAGGGTTCATGACCGTACGTTGCTGCAATTTAAGAGGTTGGAGAAACCAGGTAACCAACATGTCTGTTTTCACCAACTTCAGGTTCAATATAAGGTAGTATGACTTTTTAGAGGCACATCACTATGGCTTCGAGACTGCATCCCATGAACTGAGGATCTCTTGTTCTACCCCTCAGCTTCTCTTCCTGAGATATTCTCCAAAGCCCACTAGAGTTAGTTTTGAGCAAGGCTCAATCAATCCTAGTTACCATCATTGGAAACTATTGCTAGTCTGAAGTCGAGTCCATTGCCACATCCTCTTTTTATCAAGACCTGGCAGACTAAGAAATTTGGATCAATATTTACTGACCACGTCTCTGTACCCCATTATCAGGAGGGATTTAAAATCATGCTACATATTTTGCTGATAAATTTGTTGCCTTTTCAATGTTTAGTGTGGTTTTATCCTTTCACAGAGAAATTCATTCAATGAATAAGATAAACCAGTAGTGCACAGCAAATTTCCTTCAAACCACTGCTGTTTCTTTCAAATGACCTATTTTAGAAGCCACCAATGTTCTAATTCGGTTATTCATTTATTTCAGAAAAGGATTTCATTTGTAAGGCTGTAGTCTGACTATAGATAAACTCAATTTATGTAACCATACAAATCCATTAATATCTCCATTCCAATTAAGAGGACTTCAAGTTTTATCCCTGAATAATAGGGATATTATTATTCTTATATATGTCTTATATATGTCACTGAAAGGCCCTTTTTGGTGTCTTTCCCAAAGTGGAGGAAGTTTAGCTTCAAAGGTAATTATACCTTCTAGAAATCCATGTTGTTAGCTAAGCCAGAGGCAGTCCCTATATTAAAAATCAAAACAAACAATAATGTACATTCAAACAAATCACATTTCTAAATAATTTTTATTGGTCCCTTCCTATATAATATGTACCTGTTACTTGGCTGAGTGATTTACTTATGCTATCTGGGTTACTATCATGGAGATTCTACAGAAGTATGTCAATCCCTGATATAATTTGGATCTGGAATTTTTAAAAGGAATATTTTTGAGCCATTTGATTAATATGTTCTGCTCTTGAAAAATCTCCCTTGTTTTTTGTTTTCGATTTTATCATTTCAGTTGGAAAAATAGCTCCTTGATTATAAAAGCTAAGCACGAGTGTCAAATGTTAACTAAATAATCCTAGCTGTTTTAATATGCTGTATGATGGATGTTTAAAGCCCATATTTTCAATTTGTTTGACTCTAACTAACTTCACAGTTGTGATTACATTTTCTTCTCTAAACAGACATTCAAATGGGAGCCAAGGCTCCTACTTTAACATCAAGATGTAGTGAGTAGACCCAGTGGAGGAACAATTTTAGTTGCATTGTGGGCTTAGGTTAAGAAACACTCAGGGTAGCTCTAGTCTCTTTTCCCCTCTGAGGACAATGGTTAGCATATTTTAACAGAGTTTCATTAAATCTTTCTCCTCCTCTCCTTATTCCCAGGGGAAACACTTCTCCATGGTTATGACTCTCAAAATTTCTCTCTTGCTCAGACTGCAGATGAAGTAGAAGATTCATAAAGTGAGAAAAAAGAAATTTCTGTGTCATTCATGAGTGGAGATTTTGTAAATTTAGAAACACACCGTAGCTACAGGAATGGCCTGTTGGGTGATACAAGTATGTTTGGCTTTGGCTGTTTAGTTGTAAAGACAGAACAGCTGGGGGCTGCAATATATGTAAATGCTCAGTCTTTATCTGTTTTGAAGGACTTTGGAGGAAGATGAACCATGGTTCTTAACATTGCTAAACCACCTTGGGGAGGCAGGTATAAAAGATATCAGCATAGTAAGAGACCAGGTGATTAATGCTAGTTGCTATAGCAAATACTCCGAACACCCCCGCCCCCCACAACACACACATTCACATCACATTCAGACGTAACTGAGTGTTTCTCCTGGGCAAGGTTTTCCTCCAAGCTTGTGACTGAGGGATTCTAGCTCTTTTCATCTTGTGACTCTGTCACATCTGGGTCTTTTGCATCCATCTTCAGGGCAAAGGTGCAGGAACACACTGGTTGAATCTAAGAGATTTTATCTAGGAGAATCTTCGGGAGGCAGGAAGAAGCAAATATCACTTCCAGTCACATTTCATGGGCCAAAATGAATTACGTGAATCTCTAAGTTAATGTCAAGAGATGTGAAATACTCTTCTGGCATTCTCAATAAGAGAAAATAGGAAGACTGAGTCTCAACCAGGATCTGCCACGATGCTCTTGACAACAGCCATTTTCTGTTGTGTTATTAAGTTTACTAAGCTCATTCTAACCAACTAGGGGTAAGCAGAGAACCTGCTGTGATCACTGCCCTCATCACACATCCTCATTTTAGAGACCTAAAGACCTTATAGGGTTTCAGCAAGATTTGAAGTTAAAATCCCAAGTTCTGGGGGACAACTGGTAAATATAGGTCCATTTCATTAAATAAGGCAAAGACAAGTGAAGCAATGAGATCCATTGTCAAATTTATGTAATCAGAAAAAGATATTTTTCTTGATTATACATTTTGGAACTACTGATATCTCTTGGAAATGAGAGCCTAAGCAATACAAAAAGAACAACTTTTCAGAAATTATTATCAAATTTTTTATGACAGTGATCTTGCCTGAATCAGATGAACTGTTTTGATTTCCCTCTGGGGTGGTGACATTACTACTAAGATTCTCATTTATTTTGGCACACATCTTATTTTGGTTGAATCACTTTCTAGTTACCTTGATGTTTATTAAAATAATGTACTCATCATTGGGTAGGAGATGTGTGTATGAGAAGGAACTACAATAAAAAGCAGAGGTTTAGCTTGAATGAATCAACTTTGCATCTTATTATAAGCAAGCAAAAGTGTGTTTTTTTTAAAGAAGTAAGCCATGGATTTAAAAATAGTGAAAAATAGTTTTTTATCTGTTTTACTTCAATGGTTATATATATTATAGTTTGCATTATACTTTATGAGCATTTCGAAGTATACTATATCTTCATCTACCATTTATGATTATAGAATATTTATAATAATGTAAAATTTAGGCAAACTTTGCTTAGGATTATTTTATTTAGCTGTCTCCATACATATTCACAACTTTTGATATACTTACTTTAAATGCTCTAACGCTGTAATAGGTGAAAGCCAATACTTTATATCATCACTGTGGAAGGCCCCATGCTATGGGTTAGTAGTATCTGTGGACCAGTAATTAACATTATACAAAGTGTAAGCCCAAATCAAGTAGCAATCATATTAAGAAATGTTTTGCTGGTATTTCAAATACAGCATTTCCAGAAGGGATCTAATTATTCTTCCTCAAGTTCTCGCTTTTGATATTGAAACACTATCATGTGTCTCAGACTCTGGCTCACAATATTGTTCTCCAGGAGAAGAATTAACATTCTGCTCAGATTACTATCTCAAGAGTCACAGACCAATTCTGCTCTTCTTTTTACTCTTTTCCTTCACACTTGCAATCGTGAAGTCGGATCAATTTATTAATTATATCTCCACAGTCACATTGTGTTTTCTTCCTTTTCTTTCCCTGTTCAAGCTCATAATTTATACCTTGTCAGATCAACTATAATCCATTTCTTCTTACTATCTCTAGTCCTACCCTTTTTTCAGCCACACTGCAGGCTGGTCAAAGTGAACATCTCAGTGCAGGGAGACGATGGCATACCTTCCCTTAGAGGAAAGCCTGAGAGAGGGACCTACTGCATCAGTCAGGGCTTGTGACTGCAGGCTCAGAAAACAATTCCCATTTTCTAGCAATGAAAATGGAACATAATGACAGACTTAATAATGGGAGGCTGGTGAACCAAGTTTGAAAAATGTGTGTGGGGAAAGGCCAGTTGGGAGGGCTTTCCTGGAAGTACAATAACTGTAGTTTAGCAGGAAGTGTCTGGCCAGGATGCTGCTGCTTCTGCTGCAGACACTGTCATCAGGAGACAAGACAGGGGACTTTGGCTCCCACCGAGTGGGAAGAGGTTCTGCATCACATAGACACCACATGGGCTGGGGATGCCCTAAATCCGGGGGGAGGTTGGATGCTGGACAGCCACTCCAAACAAGCCCCCCACCCTGCAAAACAAACAAACAAACAAAAAACTACAAATGTCAATTAATTACATAAATAAGGCCTAACCTTGCTAGCATTGCACTTAAACCACCTAAGCTGACTTTACATTTAAAAAAGAATTGCTGGCTGAGATGTCCCCTTCTATTATGAACTGAACATTTGTGTCCCCTGCTCCAATTCATAGGTTGATTCCCTAATTGCCAATGTGATGTTATTAAGAGATGGGGCCTTTGGAGATAATTAGGTTTAGATGAGGTCTTGAGGGTGGAGCATCCCTAATGGGATTAGTGTTCCCATTAAAAAAAAAGCAAGAGAGAGAAAACTCTCTGTCTATGCACACAAAAGAGAGGTCACGTGAGCACATGGCAAGATGGCAGCCATCTGCAAGCCAGAAGGTGGATTCTGACTAGGAACCAAATCTGCCAGCACCTTGATCTTGGACCTCCTAACTTCTAGAACCATGAGAATTAAATGTCTATTATTTAAGCCACCCAGTCTACAGTATTTTGTTACAGCAGCCCAAGCTGACTAAGATGTTTTCTAAAATGTCAGCTGTGCATTACTCATCCTGGACAATTAATTATTCTTTCAAACTGCTGTGCATCTTCCACATTCAAGCTTGTGCACATGCTGTTCCCTCAACTCTGAATTTCTCAGCTGTGACACTCTTGACATTATGGGCTGGATAATTCTCATTGAGATGGGGGTGCTGTCTTTGCATTATAAGAAGTTTAATACATCTACAAAACAGAAACAGACTCGCAGACATAGTAAACAATTGTATGGTTACTGGGGGAAGGAGGTGGCAAGGCATAAATTTGGGAGTCTGAGATTTGCAAATATTAACTACTATATATAAAAATAGATTAAAAAACAAATTTCTTCTGTATAGCACAGGGAACTATATGCAATATCTTGTAATAGCCTTTAATGAAAAAGAATATGAAAATGAATATATTATGCATTTGCATGACTGGGACTTCATGCTGCACACCAGAAACTGACACACTGTAAATGTCTATACATCAATTAAAAAATTATAAAAAATGAGAATGGAATAACATTTAATAAATTGGCTAAGTTTAAAAGAAAAGAAGTTTAATAGCATCCCTGGCCTCTACCCATTAGATGACAGCAGCATGTCTCCAGTTTTAGAAACTAAAAGTGTCTCCAGACATTGCCCAGTCTTTTCTAGGGAGTAAATTTACCCCAGGTGAAGAAGAAAACTAAGGAGAAATGATAAATGTAATTTTGGATCCTAGAAAAAGAAATTTGTAGGAAAGTTTGTGAAATTCAAATAAGGTATTTAGTTACTAGTATAGTATCAATTTCATTTCTTGGTTCTGATCACTATACTATATTTATGTAAGATGTGGCTCTAAGAAATGTTGGGAGGGGGCCTCTGGTTTATGGTTCTGCCACTCCATCCTAACAACAAGTAAAAAGCTGAACAGACTGAAAAATCAGCTCTTCTTGATTAATATCAGAGGGGAAGATGCAGGCAAACCACTGCCCCCAAGACTGGAGAGACAGGCAGGCAACAGGGAGCCCCAACCTACCCCAGCAGAGACTCACTCACAGGAGCTCAGTGGGAACCCATGCTGGGGCAGGAAAACCTGAACTCCAGCTGACTAACTGCTGTCGGTTCACTGTGGATGAGTCGGAGAGTCACACTCTGGGAGATGGGGGCAGTCATCAGGTGTACCACTAGGAGTTTGACCAAGTTCCCACAGTAACAAGTGGAGAAAAATTCTCTCACGCTTCCAGGATGGAAAGAGGGAAAGAGACCTTTTTGAAATACACCAGAGCGTCTGTTCTTCTTAACAAGGCCTGCCCTCAGGAGAAGCCAGCTAACTAGAGTCGAACTGCTGGGGCATTTACAGAGCCTAACTGACCTGGAGGAAGTGACATACGCAACTTCACTTAACTCTTCCAGGTGGGAGAAAGGAATGACCTACCTCCAGCCCACTCTAGACATCCTGTTCCATCTGAGGAAAAACATGAGAAACACGTGGAAGTTCCCCTAACAGAGGCAGGTGTAGGCTCCCTGAAAGGCTGAAATCTAATCATAGGATGATAGAACACGTCCCCCACACACATACACACCTCACCACCACAGTATTAAAGGCCTATTTACAGCACTTCCTTTTACCAGTTACAGCACATCTAGCTGTCAAGAAAAAATGACAAGGCATACTAGAAGGCAAAGAACACAATTTGAAGAGACAGAGAAAGCATCAAGAGCCAGACATGGCAGGGATACCTGAATTATCAGACTGGATGTTTAAAACAATTATGATTAACTTGCTAAAAGCTCTAATGGATAAAATAGACAGCATGAAAGAGCAGATAGGCAATGTAAGCAGAGACAGGCAATCCTAAGAAAGAACCAAGAAGAAATGCTGGAATTAAATATCACTGCAATAAAAATGAAGGATGCCTTTGATGAACCTATTGGTAGACTGGACGTGGCTGAGGAAAGAATCCTTGAGCTTGAGGATATATGACTAGAAATTTCAAAGACTGAAAAGTGAAAAGAACAAAGACTGAAAAAAAAATATCCAAGGATTGTGGGAAAACTACATAAGGTGTAGCATGTGCATAAAAAGAATGCCAGAAGGAGAAGAAAGAAAGGAGCAGAAGAAATATTTGAAACAATAATGACCAAGAATTTCCCCAAATTAATGTCAGACACCAAACCAGAGTTCCAAGAAATTCAGAGAATAAGCAGAATAAATGCCAAAAAACACTACACCGAGGCATACTAGCTTCTAACTACAGGAAACCGAAAGAAAGAGAAAAAGGAAGAAGTCAGAAGGAGTAGGGGAAATGCTGGGTAAGGGATAGGCATAAACTTTCTGTACTAGATTTACAACATTTTAAAATTCTAAAAATAGTTTCAAATAGAAATTTAAAAAAATTCTTCTCGTTGTTTTCACTAATTCCTCTAGTCTAGTGTTTGGCAAAGTTTTTCTTTGTTTGTTTGTTTGTTTTGTTTTTTTATTTTTATTGTCACTGTACCTCCCTTAACCACACAAGAGCCTCTGGAAACATTTTTTTCCTAATTGTCTTCTCCATGAATTTTGAACACTGTATATGATAGACTGTATATGGTTATGCTCCGTATGTATATCTCTGCTTAATATATAAAAAAGAGTGAGTTTTCTTGTTTTCCACCCTCAAGAACCATTTTTTGTCCCATCTGAGGATGCCTGCTCTAGCCAGAAGTAGTGAAACTTTCCTCTGACCTCCCATAAGTCTTTGCATCTATCAGGCAATTATCAAGTATTGCTTTGCATTTTTGTAAAAAGCATGTACATACGTGCATGAGTTGCTTTAAAGTAGAGATTAAATTCAGCCTGAGATGACTTGTGTATTTAATACATGTGGTGGCATTAAAATAGGCAGAAAATGAAGGAAGTCAATTTAAGTACAGATAAAGTAAAAAATAAACAAAGCAAGTTTGTAAAGGGTGATTATTATCATCTGACTAGAAGTTTATTTGGGGAAGTAATGAGAAACTAGGCAGAAATATTTGTGGGTTTGTAGTAAATTCACTTAACAATGTGATTTATTGAAAAGAACACAAAATTCATAAAATAAAAATTTTAAAAACATAGTTTCTGGCTGTGTGACTATGGACAGGATTTTATCATTATCTGGGTTAGAGACACTGTGTGCTTAACCCAGGTAGTAACAGTAGTTGGTCTCAGATGATGGAAAGCAACTGCAGTCACAGGCCTTTGTTTATTGCTTTCTTCTGCATAAAAGGCGCTCCAGGCCAAAGCTTTCCTAGGGAGTTTCAGATAATAGCTGGTCCTTCCTCCTTAATACTCAAAATTAACTCCAGTGTCATCTTAAAAACTCTAAACTTCAACAGTGAATATTTCTTCTCTCAACCAGCTGGGCCTAACTTGGGCTGAGAAACTTGCCGTGGGAAAAGAATCAGAAACTCTCCTTTAAATTTTTCATGGGTGAATCAGAGACCAAACCCTTAGTCAAATCCAGGAAACGTATACCATGCTTTCGGGCAGTGCCCGGGAAGCCTGCTCACTTAGCTTGAGAGGAGGAGGGGCCCTTCTGTGGCTGCACCGTGGGAGGCGGGGAGTGCATGGAACTCTCTCTCCAGATGAGGCCTCGGGACCCTTGGGGTCAATTCCCTGATCCTCTTGCCTCCCATGTGTGGAGGCCAGAAGTGGGTGATGGGTTAATGCTGGCAGAAACAAGCACTCTACAAGTCCTGCACAGATGATACAGGAATCAATTTAAAACTGGATGAGTACTGGCAATATTATATTTTTTCTGGCCCTTAAGATGTTGGTTTAAAACTCTGCAATTATGGGAAACTTCATCTTATCTGGTTATATTTTAAAGCGTGAATATCATATCTGGCACATAATAGGTACCCAGACGATGTTAATCCCCTTAATTCCCCATTTCTCTTTTTTTAAAAAAAATTTATCTATGTATTTATTTTACAATATCATATTTCTTAAACTGAAATATAGTTGATGTACAATATTACATGTTACAGGTATACAATACAAAAACTCACAATTTTTAAAGATTATACTCCATTTATAGCTATTATAAAATGTTGGCTATATTCCCTCTGTTGTACAATACACCCGTGTAGCTCATTTTATACCTGATGGTTTATACCTCTTAATCCTTCACTTCTCTCTTTTTTTATTCTTCTCTGAACTAAATTCCTTCCCAGTCCACAATTTCAGTTCTATAAATGTCCTCTCATATAAATACATCATATTGCAGACTTCTGTACATTTCTGTCAATCCATCTGCTTCCCATATCATGGAAAAGAAAAGAGAATCGGGTTTATAAGTAAACATCATTAAAGAATGCTAAAATATCTGGAAACTTAAAAAGTATATCCTGTGTGCATAGAAACAATTGAGAACAAACTAACATAACTATACTAAATATTACCAGAGATTTCATTTTGTCCCTCAGTTTCCCTAACCATTATGAGAGTTTAGAAGTAGATAATGTTATTAATTTATAACTGAGAATAAAAAGCTATCATGCTGGGAGGGAACATGCTCCATCTCTTCAGTGCTCTGTTTCCACCCACTTAGGGGTGTTTTATGAGATGTCCTCCAACATATTAACAAGGAATATTTAAGTCTTCTTTCTTCGTTCAAATACCCACATGGATTTTAATAATTTTATGGATTTATGGATTCCCACAGATTTAGTGATTTTAGTATCAAACCTTCTTAAATCTATTTTTAGTTCCATAGTCTACTATTTACAGGATACCTTTACTATTATGTAAAGAAATACATCCGTTTTTTGAATGAAGTCCATACCCTCTCTCTAGCAGCCTTAAGTCACTCCCTCAGCAAGAGCCGAGGTGGCCTGAAGGAATGTCAGACGCTGATAAGCTGGGGTGTCTGAGCAGTTGTCGGTTAGAGATCAGATAAGCAAAAGATATCAAAGCACATCCGTGCCAGTGAGCCAAGGGGTGAAGAATGTGTGAAGTCCCGCTTAATAATTGGAAACGACTGGCAGGCAGCAAAAATAATTGAAGCGAGCCCCTGTGGAAGAAAGGGTGGTTGGGGATGGGGAGGGAAGCAGAAACGACTTTTAGACTTTTGATGCGGAGCCAGGTCACTGTCTTGGCCTCCAGGTCTTCAGATTCCTCTCGCTCGGTAGAGATTCCATCCTGACTGAACCTGGCTTGGAAGTAAACTGCTGATAACTACAACCAGCTGCTTGGTTGTCAGAGTAACAGGCACTTCATCTACATTTGCTTGGGGAGAGGACAGACGCCTCTCTCCGGCTTCGGCAGTTCCCTGACACTAATGTCAGCGGACACGCTCTTCGTGCCTCCTGTGATGTCACAGCTTTGATCGCTGTGGCGTCATCTCTCACGTTTGTGGTCTGAACGAGCCTCTGGCCCTTCCACACGTGGTAGCCCTCAGATTTAAGTTTATCATTGTCCAGACTTTCTTCAGCTCCCTTATTTCTTGAGGTGGATCGAGGAGATTTTTCGGATGTGGATTCTCCATTGTTTTGAACAAGGAGGAGACAATCATTTCAGTTTTATTCCTAAATACTTTTCCCCATTTCCCAGCATGCTTTGGGCTCCAAAGGCTCTTTGAACAGCTGTGTTCGTGGACAGTCCTGCACATCTTGGTACCATGTGCACAGGCACCACCTGCTAATTAGGGAGGTCTAAGTTGGGGTCTGAAATTCTGCATTTCTAGGAAGTTCCCAGGCGATACTGCCAGTGTGCAGACACACTGACTAGTGCAGGATTAGGGCAGTGATTATCAGGGGCTTTCTGTGTGGCAGAAGAAAGAGTTTTGAGGACAATGTGGATTATTCTCTCCATTCCACTTCCCACCCCCCAAATCATGACTTCTATTTTTCCCAAATGGGCATATAATTATTGGTTTTCCTGTGAAAACAAATACATAGGATCTCACTGTTACTTATTATGTGAACGTTATTTATTATTTGAAGAAGTTTAAGGTTTGCCAAGTACATTTCAGTTTAGTTATATGCTTCTTGTGACATCACAGAACTTGTCACCAGGGTGGATGCCTACGCAGAATGGAGCGGACTGTCAAAGAAAAACTGGGCTGATCCCCAATAGGGAGTGACACAAGCTAAAAACACGGCGGTCGGACACAATTTATCCAAAATGACATGAATGGTGACAAAGGAATCTGACTATCTTTAGCCGTAGCTCCAGTGAAAGTTGGTATCAGGGGCCCAAAATCTGTGCTATCCCATTATATGGATAAGGAATTTGATTATAGTTAAAAATCCAGTGCCAGAGGTCAGGGTGACTGGAGTCTAAGACTCACTACTATATTAGAAATTCCAAACTAAGGATTTAGGTAAATAAACTCCCCTCTAAGGGCGAGGCGGGAGGAACACAACCCATTTAAGCTAGCTCTAGTTAGGAGATAATTCTCGGCCTCAACTAAGTTCTTTTAATAAACTGCTCACTTCCTTCCTTGTATTAGTGTAAGAGAATGCAGGAAAAGTCAGGAATAGCACATCTTTAGAGATTATTTTTAAAATAGGCCTGCTGTTCTAGCATAAATAGGGGGATGCCACTGTGTCTCACTGGAATAAAATATTTATCCGGATAGTAGGACTTCTATCTTTTCATTAACAGTAATTTTTTGCATCTCCCTTTGTGGCAAATATTGGCACCTGATGACTTTTTGAAAGTCATCTGAATAGTCATCACTTGTATTTCTTACCTGTATGAGTATTTATCACCTATTTTAGGGAGAAAGAAACATTTCTTTCTGATTCCTGATATTTTCTTCCCTGTAGGATGCGCTCCACTAGTTACCATGCTTGTCCCTCTCTACCTCTTCACTCACCTGAGTGTCAGTATTGAAATAAACTGGGTCGGGAAACTTGGCCTCTTCTTTCCTTTGAGTTCTGCCTGCCTACGGAAGTCAGATACTCTCGGTTATGGGGTTAGTTTGAAAGCAAAGGCTCTGGCCCATGGAAAGGCTTGTAGTGGTCCTGGGTTGTGGGTAATTGGAAGGTTATGTCTTTCTGGTTTTCTGGGACTAACAGTATGAAGTCCACGATTCCCATATGTCCAAGCCACATTCCTCAGTCCCAAGTTCAGTAGTGAAAATGGTAATATTTTGTTCCACACCCCTATAATCTTTTGTCTTACTCTCAGTTGTTTCAGACTTTGGCAGAGAGGAGGGGAAATATTTACTTGGCATCCCTTTGAACCCCAACATTATTCATTATCATCATTCCTTCAAAGAACTCCAGAAGGCTTGTTGTAACAGGAAGTGTGCTGTTTCCTCTTTATGATTAGTGTACACGGATTCTAATACTTATTAATAACCGTCTCAAAATCTAGTTGTTGGGAGTTCAGCATGAGAAAATTTGAATTTGAGCTCCAACTTCCACTTCACTACAATTGAGTAAACTTTGGAACCTAATCTTTTTGAATCTCAGCTATCTAATATATCAAATGGAGATCAAAAACTCTGTTGTCTGTTTTAGAGTGTGGGTGTAAGGTTAATATTGATACATGTGAAAATGTATTGCCCAGTGTAAGGCACAGAACAAGTGTGTGTTGTTATTGTAAGAATCCTCTGTATGTGTATACGAGCAAACATATATTGAGAAAAATGACATTGCTTTTGATTGTATTCAAATTGCTTCTCTTTACAGAAAGCTGGAATTTAAACCATGTATTTTGTTCTATATACACTATTAACCTTTATTTATTGGGTCAGAGTCTCATTGCATACCATAATACCCACTTCTTTCTAGACTTATTTTTGCTATGTACATCAACACTGCATCATTTTAAAATCTAAGCACTGTGATTGGCTGAAATTATTTCCTTGTCACATAAAGATGTTTAAAAGTAAATTTTGTTTGTAACACTTATGCAGTTTTCTTATTACTTTTAGTTATACGAGGTGTCAAATAACATTTCTTAGCCTTATTTCAGTACAGGCACCTTTAAAATGTCAACCAAACAGATGTTCTACCACAAACATGAATAAAAATGAGGACATAGTGAGACTAAATATAGGATATTATACTATGTTAATATTAATATTACTTAAGATTCAGTAGTGATGAAATTATATATAATTAATGAAGATGACAAGAAAAACTCCCAAGTTTATAATGTTGTGCTTTTAGTAATTTTTCAAGATTAAGAAGTGATTTAATGTTTTAAAAGCAAGATTATGGGAATAAAGTTAGATATGATTTCTAGTGTTATCCTGCTTATTTCTGATTTCTGATTCTGATACTGATTTTATTTCTGATTCTGACTTTTGAAAATATGATTTCTAATTCTGATTATTTCTGATTTTGATTTTAATAGTGCTAAATTGCAATATGATCTGAAGTTCAATATCCAAGTGGATGTTATACACTAGTAATATCGGCATGTTACCTCATAAAAAAGGTGTGAAGAAGAAAGACTCATGGTATCAAAGAAAAGGAAATCTTAAATGCCATTTTTTGGGGGTTTTTGTACATGATAACACCTAAATAATGTGAGTTTTTAAAAACTTGTAACTAGTTAAAAAAATAAACCAAATATGTTCAATTCAAATACATATCACATAAAACTATTACTTTGTTCCTTTAAACATTTAACTCTTTCTGTGGCTGAATTAAAAACTTATAAAGTATGTTTGCATAGATAGTCTTTCATCCATATGAAGATATGCGTATAACACTTTGGTCCTTTCTAAATTGGCAGCATTAGTAATAATATAATAATATAATATAGCTATGATATTTTTATTGTTCTACAGCTGTTTCTACTTTTTGCATTCCTGTTGTGAGCCAAGAATTTTGCTAGGTACCTTATATGTCTTATCCTATTTAATATCCTTGTTTTTATTTGAAGTCAAACTGACAACAAATCATTTGACCTTAAAATGCATTTTTCCTAATTCAAGATAGGAAATATTTAAGAGAATTTGAATCTTGTATGTAAAAAAAAAAATTCAGAAGTATAAAATAAATGTCTCTAATTTTATTAATAATATGCATTCTTGTGAATATTCATATTGAGCTTAAAAGTAGCTCTTGTGTGCATTGTAGGATTTTATTCTAAAGTTAAACAAAATGTATATATATGCAAAGAAAATCAATTCTGTTCTGGAGAATGCTGCATAATATCAACCAAACTATTTAAAAATATTATATTGTAGGTATTTTGTATTTACATGAATACTTCTTTCCTGTTAGTAGTTATTCAAAGGAATCTTTAGGTGATTCCTTTTAAATAAATAATAGCTCACTAAAATGTTCTGTAAATCTAAATTGTTGTGAACTAGGTTTTTTAAAATGAGAAATACCTCAAATCTATCCTTAATTGTTCTCAGTTCATGCACAAAATAAAATTGTGCTTTTAAAGTATGAGTTGTTATAATTTGAAGCAAATTTGAATGATGCAAAAATAAGTTATCTTTATCATTTATAATTCCAAATATTTAAAAAATAAATCCCTAAGTAAAATAATGCATCTTTTTTTTTCTTCCTTGATCAATGGGGTTTTAAACAAATATTAAAATAATAATACAGTAATGAAGTAAAGTGAAAATAATAAAAGGTTAACATTGCTCTTATTTTAGAATTTACAAAAAACGTCATTTTATTGCCATAGTTGTCTTGGAAACTTGGTATTGTTACTTCCCTTCCTTTATACACTACCAGTCTGAGACTCAGAAAAGTTCAGTAACTTGTCAAAGGCTACTGACCTAACAGAATATAGTAAGGTTAGAGTTTAAAATAATCTTAATTCTCAAACAGATGAAAATATATCATGTAAGTCAGAATGTTTTTACTGATTTCCTAATCTATAAATTTTTCCACTTTGTTGTCAGAAAAAAAAATCTGCTAGGAAATGGTGAACGCTGTTTTTGACAAAGTTCCATTGGTCTTCTGCTTATTGCTTGGAGAGGTTACCAAATACAAACACTAAATTTTTAAAGAAATTTTAAAGCTTACTTATTAGTTTCTCATCACTGCTAAAACAAGTTAATACAAAGTTTATAGTTTAAACAGGATATATTGATTCTGTTACAGTTCTGATGATCATAAGTCCAAAATGGTTCCCACAGGTCCACAGATGGAGAGGATTTTTGCCCCGGGATGGATTATATCTAAAACCTCACTCACCCCTAATTTAGATGATGAGATTTGGGAATTTTCAGCTTATGAGACTTCTGTGAGATTTTGGACTTGAATTGATGTTGTAAAGGATTAAGAATTGTGAAGACTTTGGATGGGATAAATGTGGGATGGACAGGGATCTTTGAAAATTAGAGTGTGGCTTCTACTGAGATGGCTGAGGAGATCTGAGACACCTACCTAATCTCAAGGACCCTCTGTGTGACAATAATTTACCTTTTGATACTTCAGAGGCACTAGCAAAAGGTTGTCAACCACACACGAGGCTTTCTCGAGAGCACTGCTTCCTGACGGTGACTATCCAATGTAGCATTCTGGGTTTGTTTGGTTTTTTTTAATATGGATAGGCTAAGAATTCCCCCAAACATCAAGTACTAGTTCATTTTGCTTAACAGTTGCAGTCTATCTCTTTCTGCTTGCATTTCACCAAAAGTAGCAAGAGAAAGCATGCTGCACTTCCATCATATTCTTGGGAAATTTTCTCAGCTAAATTTCTAATTTCATCACTTACAAGTTCTGTTTTGTTATTTTGCTTTTACAAAACTATGGAACAGAATTCTGCAGAGTTCTGCCACTTTGTGATAAGGTATCCTTTCCTCCACTTGCCAGTGATATGTTCCTCCTTTCCTTAAGAGATGTTAAGAACAGAATCTTTACCCTCTATAATTCTATTGGTAGTCTGTTCATGACGCTTTAGGGATTCTCTAACATGATGTAGGCTCTACCATGCTTCTCACTCCCTTCTGAGTTCTCAGTAGCCAGAGTCATTAACATTCATATTTCTACTAATCATCTTTTCAAGGAAATTTACATTTTAAAAAATTTCATTTTGAAATACTACACGTATTTCTTAAGAGCTCAGCAACTGAAAGCACTGTTTGAAGTACAGGGGACACAACAGCCATCAACACAGAGAGGAATTTGGTTCTTAATGAGTTTGCATTATATTTAGAGGAACCAACAGTAAAGAAACTTACAAGAAAACATCAGGTAGCTGTAATGCTAGCTTGATTTGAATTGAACGTTTTTCTACTGTATTTACATTCTTTTCTATTATGCTCCTCATAATTCTTTCAGTCTTTTCCCATCACCTGATTCTAAAGCCACTTTGACACTTTGGGGTATTAATAGCAGCATCCTGTTTCAAGATGTCAAAATCGATACTAGTTTCCTATTGCTGCTCTAATAAATCACTACAAACTTAGTTGTTTAAAACAACACAATTTAACTTTACTATAGTTCTGAAGGTCAGAAGTCCAAAATGAGTCTTTCTTGGCTCAAGGAGTCAGCAGGGTTGGTTCTTTCCTGAGTCTCCTGGAGAGATCTGTTCCTTGCCTATTCCAGCTTCTAGAGGCTGCCTCAAACCACCTTCTTCCCATCTCTGCTTCTATTGTCAGGTCACCTCCCTATTAGTCAAGTCTATCACTGCCTCCCACTTATAAAGACACCCATAATTGCGTTGGGTACTCTCTGATAATCCAGAATAATCTCCCCATCTTAAAATCCCTTACTTAACCACATCTATAAAGTCTCTTTTACCATATAAAATAACATATATACAGATTCCATGGATTCAAACGTTGACATCCTTGGGGGCCATCATTCAGGCTGCCATGGCTTGGTGTTCTTTAATCCTTCATTGATTTTTGTCTTCTGGGTTTAGCCAACTCTGAAAGGTAATTATCTTTTATTTGTCCAGAAACTTAGATTAGAAGTTTATTACTGAAATTTATCCTGACTTTATGTTACTTTTTAGTAATATAATGATACATATAAAATGATATTGTACAATACAAATGATTTGGAGTTTAAAAGAAGTTATGATTTTACTTATACAGAAGATGTTTCTGTGATGGTCAAGATGTGAAATCATCATGTTAAAGATGATTCATTATGTTGCTTTCCCAAGTGTGACCTGTCAGACTACACCATATTTTGTTAGATAAGAGAGAAGAAAGATGTGGCCAAAAATCTCTTATTGGAAATGAGTTACTTGCTTCATTGTTTATCATTAATCTTAACTAAGAAAGATAAGACTATTGTGTATGCAAGTTTCACTCTTTAGTAAATTTAAAAATTAGACTCTGTATATCTGCCTGTGTTGAAAGAAAAGAAATATTAGTCATCTACAAAAGGAGAAGTTTGAAGATATGTAGTGTTTTTTTTTTTTGTCAGACTATAGGAAATCTAACATTTCAGTAAGTGATTGAAATGTACAATTGGCACTACCCTCAAGGCAAACTAGTTTTCTCACAAATGCAGTTACACAAACTACAAAAGAATATTTTATTTCTTCCTAGACACTTAATACTAGAGCTAGTTTAAAGCTAGTGCTTTAATTTTGTTGCTGACCGAATGGCAACACGATACAGCCTGCTTTTAACCCAGCGTCCTCAGAGTCAAACTCAGATCCCCTCCTATCAGGTTCCATTGACCACCAGTAACTGTCCATCCACATCCACTGTCACTAAGCTAATTCAGTTCCTTGAAACTGCTCCCCTGAGCTAGTAAACAGTGTCCCAATTAGCCTTCCTTCTCACAGTCTTGCTCAGCTCCAATCTGTATTCTGTATAGTGACCTGAATGATTTTTTTCCCCTAAAATGCTAATTTGATCATGTCACTTCCTTCTTCAGAATCTTGTGCAATAACATTAGGTTTAAGTCCAAATTTCTTAATCCAGCCTTTGGGGATTTCAAGTACTGGCTTTTCCCTCTGTTTATGGGCCAGCTCCTCTTAGAGCCTCCTCTTCTGATCACCCTCTGGGAGAGTTAAGTGCTTTTCCCTTGGCTTCTCTTCTTGACACTTAGCAAAGCTGACCAGTGCTTTATGAAAAATTATAATTATTATCTAGTATAATGAGAACAACCAAAAGAAATGAAGTAAATAGTAATTAACAGTTGAATCACGTCTTGTCTAGCTAGTTGTGCCTTTGCCCAATGCCTAGAGAGCACTTAGGAAGACCTTTGTCCTGCAGGTTAGAATTTATTTTTGTTAAAGGGCTCTTTTGATCCTGCATGCTTGAAAGAGTTCCCAGGTATGTGGAAATAGCTAAGTAACAAGTATTTACTATATAGCACAGGGAACTATATTTAATAGCTTGTATAACCTACAATGGAAAATGTTATATGTGTATATATATATATATATATATATACACACATATATATATATATACACACACACGACTGAATCACTTTGCTGTACACCTGAAACTAACACAATATTATAAATCATATATATTTCAGTTAAAATATATATACATACCACTTCATATATAATGTAAGAACTTTTAAGATATATTTCCATTTCCCTTTCCAAGTATGTAGAAACCCATAGTTTCTCCATAATAACTTTGCTAGAATTAGGTGTAAACAATTAATCATGTAGTTACCTATCATATATCTTGTGTCCTATTCTACTGCATCTCTGTCCAGAAGGAATTTGGGGATAGAAAAGGGACAGGGGCTCATTCTCCTCATATGTGGTGTAGGTGGGCGTGTGATGAGAGTGACTGTGAAAGCCAATTCTTATCATTACCCAGATAGTTAGGAATCACAGAGAGAGGGTGATTGGTCTAAAGCAGGGAGCCCACACAGTCCTATTACAAATTAAGATAAGTTTGTCATTGTTTAAAATAATCCTGGCTTACTTGCTACACTTAATTTAGGTCTATGTCTTAGAGCCAGCAACCATCCAGATGGTGGTAGTTCTTTGGGAACTGACATTATTTTAAAAGGTCACCATAGGCAAATTATCACTGGCACCTCTTTCTTATCAGAGACCAAACATCTGTGAACTTGCTCCAATTTTGAATCCACTGATGGAGCAGTTTCCCATGGCAGCTTCTTGCTGACTTTCTTTCTGGGTGAACTATTAATTTTCCTATTAAAATCTGTCAAATGTGTAATATACACAGACCTATAATGTATCTAAACTTATGTCACTTAAATTTGAGTCAAAAAATTAGGTTTTTCATTTAGAGGCATGCCATAGATTCACTTATAGTAACATCAATGTTAAAGAAATGTCCCCTAAGATGTATTTTCTTCCCTGACATGTCATTACATCCCAGAAGACTTACAAATCTTTACTCTGGTGCTTTAGAAGTATTGCATAAATAAATCAGGTGTGTATATATGTAATATACATATTATATACATAGTATAATGCTGAAAATACATGTTTTGAAAGTCACTTTCTCCTTTCAGTATTAGCGAGTAAAAAGGTATTAAAATTATGAGCCAGTTGTACATTCTCTCATATTATCCTGACGTGCTCTCATCCACAGCCACGCAGAGCTCTGGGCTTTCTGTTCTATTTAGGCGTATATTACACGTATGTGTTGTGGGAAGAGGCAGACTGGGAAATGGAAATGTATCTTTTATTTCACCTTCTTGATATATTTACTACTACTTTGCCAAGCCAGTAAGAATTGATACTTATACTGAAGATTCAGAGGCCATTAATTATGAATAAAAGCATAAATTATACTCAGTGTAGTTTTTTAATTTAGGGACTTCCTTCCTTTCTTTCTTTCTTTCTCTTTCTTTCTTTCTTTCTTTCTTCCTTTCTTTCTTTCTTTCTTTCTTTCTTTCTTTCCTTCTTTCTTTCTCTCTTTCTCTCTCTCTTTTGCTCTTTTTTTCTCTCTTTCTCTCTTTCTTTCTTTCTTTTCTTTCTTTCTTTCTTTCTTTCTTTCTTTCTTTCTTTCTTTCTTTCTTTTCTTTCTTTCTTTCTTTCTTTCTTTCTTTCTTTCTTTCTTTCTTTCTTTCTTTCTTTCTTTCTTTCTTTCTTTCTTTCTTTCTTTCTTTCTTTCTTTCTTTCTTTCTTTCTTTCTTTCTTTCTTTCTTTCTTTCTTTCTTTTCTTTCTTTCTCTTTCTTCTCCTTCCATAGACCCACTTGAGCAATTATGAAAACCTCTGTTGAGTAGTAAGTTCTTGTTCTGAACCCTAAACCTAAACCTAAACCTAACCCTGTACCTAAAGTCTAGCTTCTTCCCTTGGTTTGTGCTAATAAACTCTCCCACCATGTGTGAAGAGATGCTGTGACTTTACACTATATGCTTGCCCTGTAAACATATTCCCTTAATATAGAAACCTCATCCACTTGATTTTTGAGTAGAACTCAGGTAGTAAAGATCATGTTCTGTACCTCTTTGATACTATCATTGTAGTTTGTTTTATATTAAAGTTACCAGAGGCAACCCAACACCTGTATTTGGCAAATATTGCAGTTTTAGAAATCACCTGGGTGTGCTGGGAAAAAAATACAGACTATGGAGTGGGGCTTGGGACTCATTTTTATTCACAGAGTCTAAAATGTAGTCTCACTTGATAGTCACTAACTACTCCTAGAACATAAGCTCCCTGAAGGTTTATATATAACCTCTTGGTGGGATTCAATGACATTCTACTTCCCCATTCATAACTCCAGTCTCAAGGACATAAATAGGCCATAGTGATAGGTTCTAGAGATTTCAGACTAAGAAATTAAGAGGACTTCCTTCCACATCAAGTGGCCATTTTTCTGTTTGGAACACTTTGGTTATCCTTCTCTCTTGGAACTCTTGGAAATGTAGATGGGATTGCCTCCCATTTTGAAAGGGATTTTCAAATGACAATTAACCTAGACTATTGAAAGAAAGACCTAGCAGAATTACAGTAGATCTAGATGGAAGAAAGCAAGAAGCTGATAGGTTAGGTTAGTTCTTCTTTGAGTTTGGAAAAATGCCATTTTCTTCCTTTTATTTGTGATTGACTCTACCACTCATGGAGATGGTAAAATTTGGAGAATTGAAATCATGTTGCATTGGGAATGCTGGCTTCTTTCTGGACTCCAGTCTAAGCTTACAAATAGTTAAGTAGACTTCATTAGAGTAGGAGAGCACAAAGAGAGTTCAGGCCAGACTCTGGTCAATAATCAAGTGTTCCCTAGAGTGCTTTCCACACAATGATACCCAGTGGGAAGTACCTGCATCTGAACAGTTGCATGATGGTTTTGAGAATCTGGGATTTAACCATCTTTGTCTCTCTTAATTAGACATTAAGCTAATATTTAACATAATGTCTTATATGTATGCCTGCCCCTTAATAAATACTTTTTTGAATGAATGAAAGTACAATTATTGATTTCTTATGTGTAATGTTTTTGAATGCTTTAAATAATGACTTCATTCATTGAAAAAGTTTGAAATCATAATTTCCTTCCTAATTAGGCTCATCTTATCTGTAATTTGCAGATAGGTAAGTTTCTGCATATGCATTATAATAGCCATACATACAACAAATCTCTTTTAGTGTTTGGCATCTCCCCAAACAGATTTTCAAATCTATTTGAAAAAACCATAGTGAGATAGCTAGATAGCTACATATATACTCTAACCTCCTTAGCCTGGTCATAGCATTAATTAAAAAGATATCTGAGAATATTCTGGCAAAGAGTTCAGATTCTTGATTTAAAACAGACATTTTGTCTTTATGCACTAGTAATTTTGCTGTTCATAGGAAAAAAGTGACTCACCATTATGTTTAATTGGTAAACAGATGGGGAGGAATGTTATGAACTTCTTTTCTTTGCTTTCTTTTTAAAGAAGAAAAAGATCATTTTTCTTGTCCAACTTAAAGTGGTTGAAAGCAGTATAACTGATGTAGCCAATTTCATCGTTTGGAATGGAAAGGGGTGAAGCAAAAATATTTGGACATCTATTATTTTCATTATATGCAAATCATGGCCAGAATTTAAAATAAAATATATTTTAAAACCTCTAAAACAAGAAATTGAATATTTAGGATTCACATCTCATCAGTTTGTAAAAAACAAGTAAATCAGAGTTTCATAATGTGTATTTTCTGGATATGTCATTTCTAAGGGTATTGACAAGTATTATGCAAGATAGAAGAAATGTGGTAAAAAATTTGGAAAAAATTGGTTTAAATAAGTCAGACAAATTTCTTTATTGTAGTATTTCTGCAAACCTTTAAAATGTTAATTCATACTATGACGATATATATATACACATATTTATATGTATATACATATGTGTACATCCATACTCTATATATTATATATATGGACCAGTTTTCAAATGCATCTATTTCCTTATCCCTTAGTGCATCTTGGAGTAAGTTTCAGTAGACTCTACTTAAGAAAACAGAAATAAATGCTCCTCAATTCATCCGTTAAGTCTTCAAGATACCATTGTGTATTGATATTCACTAATGAGTAGATTCCCTGGTATTTAACTGGCCTGAAAATGTTAAGCAATCTCAAATTACTGAATCATGTACTGGTTTCTGTCTAAATTCTGGCTAACCTCTCCCTTTTGTCTAACCTGTGAAAGATGGTCATGATTAAAATGTGCTCTAATGTTAACCTAGAAATCTTTGTCAGCAGGAGGGGAAAAAAAAAAGAGCTCTATTTTTACTTGAAATTATACCAGCCTGTAACTCTGGTTAATAAAATATTTAGATCCTTGATGAAAGAAACCATTGTAATAACAATATTCATCATCATTATTATTTCTTCAGAAAGAGAACTGGCTTCTGGGTATTCTTAGACTAATCCCATCTGCCACCACAAAATTCGGACTTTGAAGCAAATGTATTAGATATTTCCTGGATCACATCCCCAGATAATGAAGAGCTTCATTAAATATGGAAAGCTCTCTATAGCCTCTGCCTCCCACTGGTTTAATATATAAAACCTTGCACTAGGTAACAGAAATTATATCTACATTACCAAATCCACAAAGTAGCATAGCATGTTGTGTGAGAGAGACCTGAGGCAAATCCCTATCCAGCAGCTGACAAGGGCTAGTGTTTGGATTTGACTCCCTTCTTTGCCTGATTTCAATGAAAAAGCAACAACAGCAACAATCATAATGACACAAAATGTTTCAAATCCAGTTTTCAAGTAATAATAGCTTGCATTTCTGCACCTAAAGGGGCATAGGCTGAAAAAGAAAGTAGAACCCTGGATAAGTCCGATGTGGAAAATTGCTGGATTGCATAATGGTGGTAATATACAAATATGATTTAAGTCACAGGCGCTAGACTCTGCAAGTCTAGTCTTAGTTCCAAGGCTCTGGGACTTAAGGTCAAAAAAGATGCACATTCCTCACAGAGACATCTTGCCTGACAATGCACAGTATTTCACTGTGTAGCTTTCAATGGTAACTTTCAATTTTTTTAAAAAAAATTTCAAATAACCTATAAAACAGTTAAAATCTAGTGAGGGAATTCAAATGATCTGAATGAGGATTTTTCACAGCCTATGTAAAAAACTATAAACCTGACAAGAATCCATGAAGAAATTTGAATAATTGGATACAGAATATATATGTGAAATCATGTGAAATTGCCCATAGTCTACTGTTTAGGTCACAAAATGTCAGTTTTATATTGTGTAAGATAATAAGATAGAAACAATGTTATAGTAGGTAACTACTAGAAAATAAAATTTCATTTTTTTCTTTTCATCTCTTATTTTCTGTATCTTATTGCATGCAATTAAAAGAAACCAATTTACATTGTCAGCACTCAACCTAGAAGTCTCCTTACTGATCAAATCAGCACATAGTCTAGTTATCTTTTATTTTTAAATTTTTATTTATTTATGTTTTTGCTTGAAGGGGAGTTAGTTAGGTCTATTTAATTAATTATTTTTTTAATGGAGGCACTGGGGATTGAACCCAGGACCTCAAACATGCTGAGCATGCATGCTACAGCTTGAGCTATACCCTCCCCCCTTCTAGTTACCTTTTAATAATGAAACAGTGTTTTCTTAATACAACAGAAGCATACTCTTAATGGATATACTTTCACAAATTTCACTACATTAAATGAAAGTCATCTGTATATCAAGACACCTGTAAATAAAGTTAAAAGACAAGTGACAGACCTAGAGAAGATTTTGCAGCTAATATAATAGAGACTATATAACAAGGGATAATTAAACCAAGTGTACAAAGAACTACTAATTAATAAGCAAAACCTGACAGAAAAATGGGCAAATGATAAGAACAGGTAAGTTACAAAAGAATACATGCTAACATCCAGTTCTATAGTTGCCATAACAAATTACTACAAACTCAGTGGCTTAAACAACACAAATTTATTATTTTATAGTTTTTGAGGTCACAAGTCTGACATAGTTCTCAACACACTAAAATCAGTTCATCAGCAGGCTATTCCCTTTCTGGAGGCTCTGGGAGAGTGTTTCCTACACATTCAGGTGGTTGGCAGAGTTCGGTTCCTTAAGGTTGCAGTTCTGAGGCTCTCATTTCCTTGCAAGCTACAAACTGAGAGTCATTCCCAAATTCAGAAGATGCTTTATTCTGTGACTCATGGTCCCCTTCCTCCATTTTTAAAGCCAACAATAGTAGATGGAGTTCTTCTCACATTGAATTACTTTGACTCTTCTTCCATTTTTATGCTCTTCAGAGTTCATATGATTGGGTAAACGCCAATAGTCTGGGATGATCTCTGAATTGCAACGTCTTTAGCCTTAATCTGCAAAGTCTGTTTTTCCATGTACAGTAACATTCATAGGTTCTGGGGTTTGGGGAAAGGACATTGAAGGGGCATTATTCGGCCTTCCACAGCCAATAAACATGATAATTTTTTTAGTTTTTTTTAAACAGCTTTATTGCTATAATTGATATATTAAAAACCACATTTTTTATTTATTTAATATAAGTATAGTTGATTTACAATATTGTGTTAGTTTCTGACATACAACATAGTGATTCAGTTATATATATATATACATATATATATATATATATATATATACTCTTTTTCACATTTTTTATTTAGGTTCCTACAAAAGTACTGGATGTAGTTATTTCTCTGTTATGTATAGTAGGATTTTATTGTTTATCTATTTTGTGTATCTGCTAATCTCAAACTCCTAATTTATCCCTTCCCCTCTTTCCCATTTGGTAACTGCAAGTTTTTTTTTTTTTTTTTATGTCTGTGAGTCTGCTTTGTAAATAAGTTCATTTGTGTCAGTTTTTTAGATTCCACATGTAAGTGATATCATATGATACTTGTCTTTGTCTAAATTACTTTATTTAGTATGATAATCTCTAGGTCCACCCATGTTGCTGTGAATGGCATTATTTTATTCTTTTTATGGCTAAGTAGTATTCCATTGTATATATGTACCACAACTTCTTTATCCAATCATCTATTGATGGACATTTGGGTTGTTTCCATGTCTTGGCTGTTGTAAATAGTACTGCTAAGAACATTGTGGTGTATGTGTCTTTTAAATTAATTTGTAATTAGAAAATGTAGATTAAAACAATGAGATTTGATTGAATTGACTCCATCAAATTGACAAAGATCAATAATTGAATTTTATTTCCTCCATTGAATTGACAAAAATGAAAAACATGATGACATCAAGTGTTTGCTTGAATGTGGGGAAACAAGTCTATTTATATACTACTGTTAGGGATATACATTTCTATAGATTTAAAAAAGGCAGATGGACATGTCCACATATATAAATAAAATCTGTGTATTGTTTATGGATATATTCTGGATAGGTTTATATTCATATAAATATGCAGTTTAAATATTTTTAAAATCCAAAAATATATTCATCAAAATCGTCACAATGATTTCCTCAAGAAGAGAGAGTGTAAAGAGAATGTGACTTTTGGTAGTAATCAAATGAACTTTATTTATCTGTAACTTATATTCTTTCTTTTTTCTTTGACTCTAGAAGCATAATATGTAAAATAATAAAATAATAACAGGTCTCTACTGTGGGAAGTGGGATACAGGTTTAGTTTTAAACTACATGTCTATTTATCTGTCTGTATATCTATCCATCTATGATTTACATATATATTTGGAATGTTTTTCACTTGTAAAATAAATATATTTTAAAACAAGATATATGAGATCTCTTTAGACTATATACACATACGCATCAAAATATCTTGTATTTTTTCATTGTTTAACCAGGGGTTGACAAAGTTAAGATTTTGGGCCAAACCTTGGCTGATCTGTTTGTTTAAATAACATACATCAGAAAACAGTCATTGTTAACGTATTATCTGTGTCTGCTTTCCTGATAACGATGGTAGAGTTGGGTCAATGCAACAGAGATCACATGGCCCACAATACCTAAAACATTAATTTTTGGATTTTTTGTAAAAATCCTTTTTGCTTAGAAGAGATGCCTCATTAGAACTGGTTAGGGATTATGTAAGACTAGAACCCATTATCTAAATGTGGGTAGATGGGTTCCAGAATTATTTAGCATTAAGCATATCAAGTAGCTCTTTAAAACCAGAGATGATACAGGGTCTGGTTAAGAATAAGTGCTAATGGAATTATTAAATGTATAAATCATATCTTTCTACTCAGCCACAGGCTGTTCTACTTAAATGTATGCACTGAAGGGCAGACTCTTGTTTGGTTTCTGACCGGGGACAGCTAGTCAATCAAATAATTATTTCCCACTGTGTTTTTATAGAGCTTTCTACACATGTCTTTCACAAATACTGTCTCATTTAATCCTTTTAGCCTTTATTAATGATAGGGTTAATATCTTCCATTTTATAGTAGAATAAACTGAAGTTCTTTGAAATTAATTTGTTTAGTACATGACATACAGGAGTAGATGCTTGCCTCTTTTTACCCAATGTGCATTTATATAAAAGTTTTCTTCTCTTTTGAATGGAACCATAGGAAAGATGAATATTTGGTGGGTATGGATTGCTGGGTTTTTGAAAGAATCCTGTATAAGGGTATGGCTTCATTCCAGAAAAACAGAGAAATGGAAAATTACATACAAACTCTTCGTAAACCAAGTTTCTCCAGTCCTCCCTAACTCATGGGTGCAATTTAGGTCACCTTTGCATTGCTACTGCAGTCTTACTAGCTTTGAGCTTCTGCTTCTCCACACAAAAGTTCTAATCCCAGCCACAGTTCACCACCAGCGTTTCTGATGTTCTCCACACTGACTGTGAGCTGGTCTAAGCTTCTACTCACCATGGTCTAGGTACAAATTCTCTCCCTGGCCCTTTGGGCACCAGTGCTGACTTTCATTGCTCTCCTGTCTTCCTCTACAGGCAAGTCCCTGCACAGGGAAGAGAGGAGAGATCTTTTCAAGAGGCAAAAAGGAAGTTGGGGGGGCTAAAGTAAACAGAGTCAGTCAGAGGAACTGAGAGTTCAAACTAGAGTTGGTTTTCTGTTGGCTGAGCTGTGACAATCTCTCATTAGCTGAACTGTTGACGGGCAAGAAGAGGAAGTCTTTCTTCTTCCTGTTGGGCTCTGCTATCTTATTAGGGAAAAAGAGCTTCCCCTTTTTTGCCTCCCAATTGTATTTTAATTGAAATTTCTGTTTATTAATTTTTACTGGTGTTGCTGATGTAGAGATTGTCACTATTGCTGAGAGTTTAAAAAGGCACCTCTATAAGTTAATGAGGCAGAAAAGATGAAAAAGTCACCACCACAGTAGCTCCTGCTACTGAGGCACATGTGTCTGGTAAGAATGGATGGAGAATGGGTGAAAGAACTTTACCACAGAAAAGCAACACCTGGCTGTACCATTGTTCCCCAGCACAACCAGTGAGATGCAAGAGAATGGCTCTGCCTCATTCCTACCTTCCATTTCTTCTCAAAGTAAACCCAACTGGTGGAACCCAATTCTCTTCTGGAATCTTAGTGGCCAGAAAGTCTAGGAATGTTTTTAGCTTTCTAGTTTCTTCAACTTGAAAGGAGATAGAATGGAGTTAGAGAGAATAAATTCTCACTCTTCCTCAGTCTGTGCTCACAAGGGATTTACAAGCTTAATGAAATGACAAGATTAACATAATGTGACAAGATTAGAGATGGGGCATGTGCTAAATGGAGTATTATGGCTTAAGGTCAATAGAAGATCAGAGAACAAGGGGATTAGAGTACATTGGAAAATTCAGAGAAAGTTTCATGGAAGAACTCAGCTTTCAGTTGGGGCTTAAAAAGATGGTAAGAATTGAGCAAACATAGAAAATAAAAAGGTGTTTCATGCAGGTGGACGATAAGAACAAAGGCCTGGATTTAATGCACATGACAGCAGGTAGGTAGTCTGATTCTTGCAAAACACAATCAAGGGTGGTGATAACAGAATTTCAAAATACAAAGGACTTTAAAAATTGTAATAAAAGATTAAATACATTGCATGTGGGTATACATGTACTAAATGTCCATAATACGCAGTTATATAATTATGTAAAATAATGGATGTTATTGTCAATCAGCAGATTTGTTTCTTTGCTGAATGATGAAGGACCTAGACTGAAGTACAGAAATATACATGCTCCCAGATACCTCAGTAGCTTCTTCCCCCGAACCCTGGTCATACTCGTGCAGGCACTGTGACAGTCTTCAGACTTGCACTGGTTCCCTTATGACAAAAAGACGCTTTCCCTGAACTCTCTAACCTTGGTGCCTCCTTCCCCGTTGCGGGGCTACGCTTGTCCTCCTGTCTTCCCAGCCACTGCCTGTGATCCTGTTTCTCAATGGGCAATAATTTTGTCAGTGTCGTGTAAACCTGTTTAATTTTGAGTCGTGCATATCCTGGAAACTGCCTGCTACTTTGTCTCCTCATTCAGATCATGTCTTCATCCATTTCAAGATATTAATAGTAATAATAATCACTTACTGAGTACATGTTATATTTCAGGAAATCTACTAGATGCTTTCCAAATACCATTTCAAATCCAAATATGTTTTTCTTCCCATTTCATAGATGAAAGAACCAATGAGATTTATTTATTTAACCCCAGAGCTTGTAGACTTTCCACTATATCACAAATATCAAAACAAAACATATTTCCTTTATATTCTAGTAACTCAGATCTCACAGCTTACAAAGTGTTGCTGTTGTTCGTAATCTCATCTGATCCTCAGACTAAGCCTGCAAATGAGAAAGGTGGAGAATTACACTCTTGTTTTTTGTAGATTGGAGAAGCAACTAACTTCTAAGTCACCTGCCCTAGCAAGCTGAGTGTTCGATAACCATTATAATACCTTGGTAAAGTCTTAGATGAAGTAAGTTTTATTCCATATGCATTAGATGGATGGACACATAGATAAATTGTTAGGTAAATGGGTTCACTTAAGGATTTGAAGGATCTGAAGTTTAGAGAAATTGAAAGCTTAGAGAATTGAAAGTTTGGAAACTTTCTAATATCACAAGGAATATATGTATTCTGTTACAGTATAAAATGACAATAAAGTTATGATAAAACATTTTCTTATATAATTGATTCATTCTTGACTGCAGTTATTCATGACCTCTACCTGCACATGAATGTCACATCTCACATTTTAGACAAAGGAAACAAATCAAACATCAGTCACCTTTCTGGGTCTCTAGCCGATCTCTAATGTTGTCTGTTAGTAAGTGCATTACTTTCAATAGTGGAAGAGTCAAAAGAACCTTGCTGGCTTTCTTTCCCCCAGTTGGCTCTTTACTGCTAAGGACCTCAGAAAAGTGCGCTTCAGCCAACTTATACATACATGTTTATATTATGTTGGAAGATGACTTTTCTATTGAGGTTCACTATGTATGTAGGTTGTTGTTTTTGAAAGTGCTAATAAAAGTGGTAACCTCAGAAAATAAAGCTTAACCTCAAATTTTTAAAAAATAGAATTTTAGTTATTTGTCAGGATGTGGGAAAGAATTATAACTTCACAATGACCTCCAGTTCTCAAATTTCATCTTTCAGCAATTAGACTCCACAACCAGCCTGCCCTTTTCCAATCAAGAAACAAAAATTTATGCCTATGTGGCATCAAAAATTCCTTGGTTATAATCAAGAGGAACATAAAGGTGAACACTTTCATTAGTGCATGTCATGAACATTGTAGAAAAAGGAATTATAACCCACCCCAGTCCTATCCATCTTCCCTGAGGAGCCATTTAAATGAAAAGGAAAAGAGAGAAGAATCCTTAATCCTTAGTTTTTCGGTTACTCCAACTCCTTGAAATAAGTTTTAAAGTTACACAGGAAAGTTCTCAAGGAACAGCACAGCCTGCTTGATCTAAGTGGGAGCCATGTACAAAAACTGTAAGTTAGAGACTAATTACATCAGGAATAATGCTTTCAATTTTAAAACCAGTGCTATTGATTGAAATCCAAGAGACAGATGTGAGTCTTATGCCTCAATGTGAGTTAATACATTTTTCCATATATTTAATTAATTATGGCCATCGCAAGACAAAAAAATTAAGGATAATGTACCATTTGTTCAGGCCTCATTTAACACTTCATAATTACATAAAATTTATATGAAAATTCAGATATTTCGCTTTCAAATCACAGGGAAGGAACTTTGTAGCTTAACCTTAAATTAAAAATTGTTGGTAAATAATCAGTTGTTGGTTGAATAATATATTACCACTTCTGTAAAGGGCACAGAATCACCTTTTAGACTAGTAGATTTATTAATAGATATCCAAGCTGTCATTGATATGTGTGTCTTTCTCAAAGGAGTAAATTTTCAAGTTGTCAACTCCTAAACTGTGTTGAATAAAATTAGATTTTCTTAACTTGTTGTGGATTAAATTAACATATATTTGATGTTACATAGGGCATGGCATTCCAGATTTTTACATTTGACCCTTGAACAACAAGGGGGTTAGACTGCCTCCCTGTTGTGCAGTCAAAACTAATAGTTGTATAATTTATAGTAGGCTCTCCATATGTGTTTTGTCCATTTCTGCAGTTCTGCATCTGTGGTTTCAAACAGCAATGGGTTGTGTAGCACTGTAGCATTAACTATGGAAAAAAATCCATATGTACGTGGACCTGCACAGTTCAAATACATGTTGTTCAAGGATCAATTATATTTTCTTACACATTTTGATATTGAAAATTTTCATTATGCTGTCTTCACACGTTTTATATTATCTCATTTAATTCTTATAATCACACAAATGGTCTTATTTGTATGTACAACCGTCCCTGCTTTCCTGTTGAAACAAACTAAATTCAGTATCACACAGCTGGAATTTGGCTGGGCTGCCAGTTACACCTAGCTTTGTCTAATTTCCAGTTTTTGATAGATTGCATATCTGACTTAAAATCTTCATATCTCCCTGAATCCATGCCTTTATAGGGCTTCCTACTATTGTCTGGTGAACTGAGTTTATCTGTGGGACTTGCTTTGACCAATGGAATTTCAGCAGGCATGATACAAGCAAAGTTTGATCTGAGTTTATGCAATGGGACTTGGTCACTTGTGGCTCTCTCATTGCCAGCAGAAGAACATTCTCAGCCAGTCTTCTGGTTCCAGAAAGAAAATGAGACATGAAGAGGAGAACCTCTCTGGGTAAGCTGCCCAGAATAAGTGGTAAAGAACAGAATTTCTCAGACTAGCAAACTGCAGAGGAGTAAATTCAGTCAACCCAGCTAAATTCAGCCTAGACCAACTATGCCTGTGGTGTTTACAGATGTGTGAGCTGAAAGGATAAATAATCTTTGTTTTGCGTGATGGGGTGATTTGCTATGTTGCAATTGATAACCTACACAAAATTGTATGCTTTTTCCCTAGCATCTTGCAGATAATGAAATGAAACACAATACCTGATAGAAGCTTACAGAAGTGTTGAGATATCTTTGCTATCCTTGGGTAAGGAAAGTTTAACACTAATGTTAAGAAGCAGGAGGAGAGGGACCAAGATAGTGTCATAGGAGTCACCTAAACTTTTCCTTCCCATGGACACACTGACTTTACAGTGACACATGGTACAATTCCCTTTAAAAGAAATCCACAAACTAGCTGAGTGGCTCCTACACATCCTGGAGAATGTCATTCTAAGTGAAGTAAGCCAGAAAGAGAAAGAAAAATACCATAAGAGGTCACTCATATGTGGAATCTAAAACAAACCAACAAACCAACAAACAAAGCATAAATACAAAACAGAAACAGACTCCTGGACATAGAATACAAACTTGTGGTTGCCAAGGAGGTGGAGGGTGGGAAGGGATAGACAGATTTTAAAATTGTAGAATAGATAAACAAGGTTATACTGTATAGCACAGGGAAATACACACAATATCTTATGGTAGCTCACAGAGAAAAAATGTGACAATGAATATACGTATGTTCATGTATAACTGAAAAATTGTGCTCTACACTGGAATCTGACACAAAATTGTAAAATGATTACAAATCAATAAAAAAAAAGGCTTTGTGGAGAAAGCCGTCTGGCCTGGTTGGTAAAAGATGAGAAGATATTTACCAATAAATGTGAATGAAAAGTATTTTATATACAGATTAAATAAATATCATGAATAGATTTGTAGAGATTAGATGTAGAGTCCACTGAGCCCACAGTTAATGGCCTGGTTTGGTCTGAGTATAGGTTATTTAGTCAGTGGGGAAGAATGTGTTACGTGTATAGAAACGTTGGCATCAGATTGTGATGGACTTTGATGCCAAGCTAAAGAGCTGACACTTAATTTTACAAACAAGTAGAACCTATAAAAAGAAAAGCCATAAAATATCCATCATCTAATTTTGTTTTTGTTTTATGTTGTTCTTGTTTTGTTGACTGTATGTATCGTAGAAGCATGTCCATTTCAGTGTCTCTTGCCGTCAGCTCCTAGAAGACAGAAATTATACAGTAACTCATGTAGCCTAAGAATTCACCTTTGTACCTGCCGGGGGCTAATCTAAGCACTTGACTTGTATTATATCCTCATAGTAACCCTCTGAGGTAGGCACTATTATCTTCATTTAATACAATGAGGCTGGCACTGAGCAGAAAGCAACCTAGATAAGGTAATGGCCTGGAAAGTCATAAAACTGATACATGAACCAGTTGCCAAAACACACCCTCCTTCTTAAGCTTACTGAATTGAGAATGGAGGACAGAGTTTTGGATGAACTAGAAGAGGCAGCTTTATTTCTTTGTTGGAAAAAGGAGACAAGTGGGCTAATACTTCCAAGACTGTGAGCCTGCTGAGGAGGGGAGGTGTGGGCAGGGGGTGGTTTATAGCAAAAGTTCAAGGAACAGGCCTAGTTTCCATAGAGATCACATACAGGGCAACAAATTGTTGAACCTCCACCTCCAGCTCCTCCTACTTCACCTCCCCTCCTCCTTCTCCACCTCCTCCTCCTACTCCACATCCTCCTCCACCTCCACCTACTCCTCCTCCACCTCCTCCTTCTCCTCCACCTCCTCCTTCTCCTCCACCTCCTCCTACTTCTCCTCCACCACCACCTCCTCCTCCTCCACCACCTCCTCCTCCACCACCTCCTCCATCTCCTCCTCCTCCATCTCCTCCTCCTCCTCCTCCTCCACCTCCTCCTCCTCCACTACCTCCTCCTCCTCCTCCACCACCTCCTCCTCCTCCACCTCCTCCTCCACATCCTGCTCCTCGTCCACATCCACCTCCTCCTCCACATCCACCTCCTCCTTCACATCCTCCTCCACATTCTCCTTCTCCACATCCTCCTCCTCCACATCCACCTCCTCCACGTCCTCCTCCTCCACTTCCTCCTCCTCCACCTCCTCCTCCACCTCCTCCACTTCCTCCTCCACCTCCACCTCCTCAAACTCCTCCTATTCCTCTTCCACCCCCTCCTCCTCCACCTCCTCCTACTCCACCTCCTCCTCCTCCTCCACCTCCTCCTCCTACACCTCCAGCTCCTCCACCTCCTCCTCCTCCACCTTTTCCTCCTCCAATTCCTCCACTTTCTCCTCCACCTCCTCCTCCTCCAATTCCTCCTCCAATTCATCTTCCACCTCCTCCTCCTCCACCTACTCCTCCACCTCCTCCTCCTCCACCTACTCCTCCATCTCCTCCTCCTCCAATTCCTCCTCCACATCCTCCTCCTCCTAATCCTCCTCCTCCAACTCCTCCTCCACCTCCTCCTCCTCCTCCAATTCCTCCTCCACATACTAATCATCCTCCACCTCCTCCACCTCCTCCTCCACCTCCTCCTCCTCCACCTCCTCCATCTCCTCCATCTCCTCCTCCTCCACCTCCTCCTCCTCCTCCTCCAACTCCTTCTCCTCCACATCCTCCTCCACCTCCTCCTCCTCCACACCTTCTGCCACCTCCTCCACCTTCTCCTCCTCCACCTCCTCCTCCACCTCCTCCTCCACCTCCTCCTCCTCCACCTCCTCCTCCTCCACCTCTTCCTCCTCCACATCCTCCTCCTCCAAATCCTCCACATCCTCCTCCTCCAAATCCTCCACATCCTCCTCTTCCACATCCTCCTCCTCCACCACCTACTCCTTCTCCACCTCCTCCTCCTCCACCTCCTCCTCCTCCACCTCCTCCTCCTCCACATCCTTCTCCTCCACATACTCCTCCACCTCCTCCTCCACCTCCTCCACCTCTTCCACCTCCTCCTCCTACTCCACCTCCTCCACCTCCTCCTCCTACTCCACCTCCTCCTACTCCTCCACATTCCTTTTTAGGTAGAGAAAGGTAGTACTGCTCTTCCTGATACTAGAAACCAGGAAAGAACTCAGCGTACTTTGAGATTCCATCGAAAGACTGCTTCTAGCTCTTTTCATTAGAGGCTAAATGCTGCACCAGTGTTAAATCCACTTCCAGCTTGATTTATCCAGTTAATTCTCCATAATTCAATTCTGGAACTCCTTGCAGGCTATCTGGAAGACTGGCAGCAATTACCTTCTTTGTTAATAGTTGCGTATGAAGTAGCTTTAATTAAATATTATTTTGGAAATTAGAAATAATCTTGAAGATTATTTTAAAAATCCTCCTCCACCTCCTCCTCCTCCTCCACCTCCTCCACCTCCTCCTCTTCCTCCACCTCCTCCTCCTCCTCCACCTCCTCCTCCACCTCCTCCTCCTCCTCCTCCTCCTCCACATCCTCCTCCACCTCCTCCTCCTCCACATGCTCCTCCTCCACATCCACCTCCTCCACATCCTCTTCCTCCGACTCCTCCACATCCTCCTCCTCCAAATCCTCCTCCTCCACATCCTCCTCCTCCACATCCTCCTCCTCCACATACTCCTCCACCTCCATCTCCTCCACCACCTCCTCCTCCTCCACATCCTCCTCCTCCACCACATTCCTTTTTAGGTAGAGAAAGGTAGTACTGCTCTTTCTGATCCTAGAAACCAGGAAACAAATGAGCGTACCTTGAGATTCCATCAAAGACTGCTTCTGGCTCTTTTCATTAGAGGCTAAATGCTGCACCAGTGGTAAATCCACTTCCAGCATGATTTATGCAGTTAATTCTCCATAATTCAATTCTGGAACGCCTTGCAGGCTATCTGGAAGACTGGCAGCAATTACTTTCTTTGTTAATAGTTGCGTATGAAGTAGCTTTAATTAAATATTATTTTGGAAATTAGAAACAATCTTGAGGATTATTTTAAAAATCCTCCTCCACCTCCTCCTTCTCCTCCACCTCCTGCTCCTCCTCCTCCTCCACCTCCTCCTCCTCTTCCACATCCTCCTCCTCCACCTCCTCCTCCTCCTCCACCTCCTCCTCCACCTCCTCCTCCACCTCCTCCTCCTCCACATCCTCCTCCTTCACCTCCTCCACATCCTCCTCCTCCAAATCCTCCACCTCCTCCTCCTCCACATCCTCCTCCTTCACCTCCTCCACATCCTCCTCCTCCAAATCCTCCACATCCTCCTCCTCCAAATCCTCCACATCATCCTCCTCCACATTCTCCACATCCTTCTCCTCCACATCCTCCTCCTCCTCCTACTCCACCTCCTCCTACTCCTCCACATTCCTTTTTAGGTAGAGAAAGGTAGTACTGCTTTTCCTGGTCCTAGAAACCAGGAAAGAACTGAGCGTACTTTGAGATTCCATCGAAAGACTGCTTCTGGCTCTTTTCATTAGAGGCTAAATGCTGCACCAGTGGTAAATCTACTTCCAGCATGATTTATCCAGTTAATTCTCCATAATTCACTTCTGGAACTCCTTGCAGGCTATCTGGAAGACTGGCAGCAATTACTTTCTTTGTTAATAGTTGCGTATAAAGTAGCTTTATTTAAATATTATTTTGAAAATTAGACACAATCTTGAGGATTATTTTAATAATCCTCCTCCATATCCTCCTCCTCCTCCTCCATCTCCTCCACCACCTCCTCCTCCTCCACGTCCTCCTCCTCCACCACCTCCTCCTCCACCTCCTCCTCCTCCACCTCCTCCTCCACCTCCTCCTCCTCCACCTCCTCCTCCTCCACATCATCCACATCCTCCTCCTCCACATACTCCTCCACCTCCTCCTCCACCTCCTCCTCCTACTCCACCTCCTCCTACTCCTCCACATTCCTTTTTAGGTAGAGAAAGGTAGTACTGCTATACCTGATCCTAGAAACCAGGAAAGAACTGAGCGTACTTTGAGATTCCAACGAAAGACTGCTTCTGGCTCTTTTCATTAGAGGCTAAATGCTGCACCAGTGGTAAATCCATTTCCAGCTTGATTTATCCAGTTAATTCTCCATAATTCAATTCTGGAACTCTTGCAGGCTATCTGGAAGACTGGCAGCAATTACTTTCGTTGTTAATAGTTGCGTATGAAGTAGCTTTAATTAAATATTATTTTGGAAATTAGAAACAATCTTGAGGATTATTTTAATAATCCTCCTCCACCTCCTCCTCCTCCTCCACCTCCTCCTCCTCCTCCACCACATCCTCCTCCTCCTCCTCCACCTCCTCCTCCTCCACCTCCTCCTCCTCCTCCACCTCCTCCTCCTCCACCTCCTCCTCGACCTCCTCCTCGACCTCCTCCACCTCCACCTCCTCCTCCACCTCCACCTCCTCCTCCTCCTCCTCCTCCTCCACCTCCTCCTCCTCCACCTCCTCCTCCACCACATCCTCCTCCTCCTCCACATCCTCCTCCTCCTCCTACTCCACCTCCTCCTACTCCTCCACATTCCTTTTTAGGTAGAGAAAGGTAGTACTGCTTTTCATAGTCCTAGAAACCAGGAAAGAACTGAGCGTAGTTTGAGATTCCATCGAAAGACTGCTTCTGGCTCTTTACATTAGAGGCTAAATGCTGCACCAGTGGTAAATCTACTTCCAGCATGATTTATCCAGTTAATTCTCCATAATTCAATTCTGGAACTCCTTGCAGGCTATCTGGAAGACTGGCAGCAATTACTTTCTTTGTTAATAGTTGCGTATGAAGTAGCTTTAATTAAATATTATTTTGGAAATTAGACACAATCTTGAGGATTATTTTAATAATCCTCCTCCTTCACATCCTCCTCCTCCTTCTCCTCCACCACCTCCTGCTCCTCCACATCCTCCTCCTCCACCACCTCCTCTTCCTCCTCCACCTCCTCCTCCTCCACCTCCTCCTCCACATCCTCCTTCACCTCCTACTCCACCTCCTCCTCCTACTCCACCTCCTCCTACTCCTCCACATTCCTTTTTAGGTAGTGAAAGGTAGTACTGCTCTTCCTGGTCCTAGAAACCAGGAAAGAACTGAGCGTACATTGAGATTCCATCGAAAGACTGCTTCTGGCTCTTTTCATTAGAGGCTAAATGCTGCATCAGTTGTAAATCCACTTCCAGCTTGATTTATCCAGTTAATTCTCCATAATTCAATTCTAGAACTCCTTGCAGGCTATCTGGAAGACTGGCAGCAATTACTTTCTTTGTTAATACTTGCGTATGAAGTAGCCTTAATTAAATATTATTTTGGAAATTAGAAACAATCTTGAGGATTATTTTAATAATCCTCCTCCACCTCCTCCTCCTCCTCCAACTCCTCCTCCCCCTCCTCCTCCACATCGTCCTCCTCCACATCGTCCTCCTCCACATCCTCCTCCACCAAATCCTCCACATCCTCCTCCTCCACCTCCTCCACATCCTCCTCCTCCAAATCCTCCACATCCTCCTCCTCCACATTCTCCACATCCTTCTCCTCCACATCCTCCTCCTCCACCACCTACTCCTTCTCCACCTCCTCCTCCTCCTCCTCCACATCCTTCTCCTCCACATACTCCTCCACCTCCTCCTCCACCTACTCCACCTCTTCCACCTCCTCCTCCTACTCCACCTCCTCCACCTCCTCCTCCTACTCCACCTCCTCCTACTCCTCCACATTCCTTTTTAGGTAGAGAAAAGCAGTACTGCTCTTCCTGATACTAGAAACCAGGAAAGAACTCAGCGTACTTTGAGATTCCATCGAAAGACTGCTTCTAGCTCTTTTCATTAGAGGCTAAATGCTGCACCAGTGTTAAATCCACTTCCAGCTTGATTTCTCCAGTTAATTGTCCATAATTCAATTCTGGAACTCCTTGCAGGCTATCTGAAGACTGGCAGCAATTACCTTCTTTGTTAATAGTTGCGTATGAAGTAGCCTTAATTAAATATTATTTTGGAAATTAGAAACAATCTTGAGGATTATTTTAATAATCCTCCTCCATCTCCTCCTCCTCCTCCAACTCCTCCTCCCCCTCCTCCCCCTCCTCCTCCACATCGTCCTCCTCCACATCGTCCTCCTCCACATCCTCCTCCACCAAATCCTCCACATCCTCCTCCTCCACCTCCTCCACATCCTCCTCCACCTCCTCCACATCCTCCTCCTCCACATTCTCCACATCCTTCTCCTCCACATCCTTCTCCTCCACCTCCTCCTCCTCCTCCTCCTCCTCCACATCCTTCTCCTCCACATACTCCTCCACCTCCTCCTCCACCTCCTCCACCTCTTCCACCTCCTCCTCCTACTCCACCTCCTCCTCCTACTCCACCTCCTCCACATTCCTTTTTAGGTAGAGAAAGGCAGTACTGCTCTTCCTGATACGAGAAACCAGGAAAGAACTCAGCTTACTTTGAGATTCCATCGAAAGACTGCTTCTAGCTCTTTTCATTAGAGGCTAAATGCTGCACCAGTGTTAAATCCACTTCCAGCTTGATTTATCCAGTTAATTGTCCATAATTCAATTCTGGAACTCCTTGCAGGCTATCTGAAGACTGGCAGCAATTACCTTCTTTGTTAATAGTTGCGTATGAAGTAGCTTTAATTAAATATTATTTTGGAAATTAGAAATAATCTTGAAGATTATTTTAAAAATCCTCCTCCACCTCCTCCTCCTCCTCCACCTCCTCCTCCTCCTCCACCTCCTCCTCTTCCTCCACCTCCTCCTCCTCCACCTCCTCCTCCACCTCCTCCTCCTCCACCTCCTCCTCCTCCTCCACCTCCTCCTCCTCCTCCACCTCCTCCTCCTCCACCTCCTCCTCCACCTCCATCTCCTCCACCACCTCCTCCTCCTCCACATCCTCCTCCTCCACCACATTCCTTTTTAGGTAGAGAAAGGTAGTACTGCTCTTTCTGATCCTAGAAACCAGGAAAGAACTGAGCGTACCTTGAGATTCCATCAAAGACTGCTTCTGGCTCTTTTCATTAGAGGCTAAATGCTGCACCAGTGGTAAATCCACTTCCAGCATGATTTATGCAGTTAATTCTCCATAATTCAATTCTGGAACTCCTTGCAGGCTATCTGGAAGACTGGCAGCAATTACTTTCTTTGTTAATAGTTGCGTATGAAGTAGCTTTAATTAAATATTATTTTGGAAATTAGAAACAATCTTGAGGATTATTTTAATAATCCTCCTCCACCTCCTCCTCCTCCTCCACCTCCTCCTCCACCTCCTGCTCCTCCTCCTCCTCCACATCCTCCTCCTCCACATCCTCCTCCTCCACATCCTCCTCCTCCACCTCTTCCACATCCTCCTCCTCCAAATCCTCCACATCCTCCTCCTCCAAATCCTCCACATCCTCCTCCTCCACATTCTCCACATCCTTCTCCTCCACATCCTCCTCCTCCTCCTACTCCACCTCCTCCTACTCCTCCACATTCCTTTTTAGGTAGAGAAAGGTAGTACTGCTTTTCCTGGTCCTAGAAACCAGGAAAGAACTGAGCGTACATTGAGATTCCATCGAAAGACTGCTTCTGGCTCTTTTCTTTAGAGGCTAAATGCTGCACCAGTGGTAAATCTACTTCCAGAATGATTTATCCAGTTAATTCTCCATAATTCAATTCTGGAACTCCTTGCAGGCTATCTGGAAGACTGGCAGCAATTACTTTCGTTGTTAATAGTTGCGTATGAAGTAGCTTTAATTAAATATTATTTTGGAAATTAGAAACAATCTTCAGGATTATTTTAATAATCCTCCTCCACCTCCTCCTCCTCCTCCTCCACCTGCTCCTCCTCCACCTCCTCCTCCTCCACCTCCTCCTCCTCCTCCTCCACCTCCTCCTCCTCCTCCTCCACATCCTCCTCCTCCTCCTCCACATCCTCCTCCTCCTCCTCCACATCCTCCTCCTTCTCCTCCTCCACATCCTCCTCCTCCTCCTCCTCCTCCACATCCTCCTCCACATCCTCCTCCTCCACCTCCTCCTCCTCCACATCCTCCACATCCTCCTCCTCCAAATCCTCCACCTCCACATTCTCCACATCCTTCTCCTCCACATCCTCCTCCTCCTCCTACTCCAGCTCCTCCTACTCCTCCACATTCCTTTTTAGGTAGAGAAAGGTACTACTGCTTTTCCTGGTCCTAGAAACCAGGAAAGAACTGAGCGTACTTTGAGATTCCATCGAAAGACTGCTTCTGGCTCTTTTCATTAGAGGCTAAATGCTGCACCAGTGGTAAATCCACTTCAGGCTTGATTTATCCAGTTAATTCTCCATAATTCAATTCTGGAACTCCTTGCAGGCTATCTGGAAGACTGGCAGCAATTACTTTCTTTGTTAATAGTTGCATATGAAGTAGCTTTAATTAAATATTATTTTGGAAATTAGAAACAATCTTGAGGATTATTTTAATAATCCTCCACCACCTCCTCCTCCTCCTCCACCTCCTCCTCCACCTCCTCCTTCTCCTCCTCCTCCTCCTCCACATCCTCCACATCCTCCTCCTCCACATCCTCCTCCTCCAAATCCTCCACATCCTCCTCCTCCAAATCCTCCACATCCTCCTCCTCCAAATCCTCCACATCCTCCTCCTCCAAATCCTCCACATCCTCCTTCTCCACATTCTCCACATCCTTCTCCTCCACATCCTCTTCCTCCTCCTACTCCACCTCCTCCTACTCCTCCAAATTCCTTTTTAGGTTGAGCAAGGTAGTACTGCTTTTCCTGGTTCTAGAAACCAGGAAACAACTGAGCGTACTTTGAGATTCCATCGAAAGACTGCTTCTGGCTCTTTTCATTAGAGGCTAAATGCTGCACCAGTGGTAAATCTACTTCCAGCATGATTTATCCAGTTAATTCTCCATAATTCAATTCTGGAACTCCTTGCAGGCTATCTGGAAGACTGGCAGCAATTACTTTCTTTGTTAATAGTTGCGTACGAAGTAGCTTTAATTAAATATTATTTTGGAAATTAGACACAATCTTGAGGATTATTTTAATAATCCTCCTCCTCCACATCCTCCTCCTCCACATCCTCCTCCTCCACCATCTCCTCCTCCTCAACCTCCTCCACCTCCTCCTCCTCCACATGCTCCTCCTCCACATCCACCTCCTCCACATCCTCCTCCTCCACCTCCTCCACATCCTCCTCCTCCACCTCCTCCACATCCTCCTCCTCCACATCCTCCTCCTCCACATACTCCTCCACCACCTCCTCCTCCTCCACATCCTCCTCCTCCACCACATTCCTTTTTAGGTAGAGAAAGGTAGTACTGCTCTTCCTGATCCTAGAAACCAGGAAAGAAATGAGCGTACTCTGAGATTCCATCAAAAGACTGCTTCTGGCTCTTTTCATTAGAGGCTAAATGCTGCACCAGTGGTAAATCCACTTCCAGCATGATTTATCCAGTTAATTCTCCATAATTCAATTCTGGAACTCCTTGCAGGCTATCTGGAAGACTGGCAGCAATTACTTTCTTTGTTAATAGTTGCGTATGAAGTAGCTTTAATTAAATATTATTTTGGAAATTAGACACAATCTTGAGGATTATTTTAATAATCCTCCTCCACCTCCTCCTCCTCCACCTCCTCCTCCACCTCCTCCTCCTCCTCCTCCACCTCCTGCTTCTCCTCCTCCTCCACATCCTCCTCCTCCACATCCTCCTCCTCCACATCCTCCTCCTCCACCTCCTCCACATCCTCCTCCTCCACATTCTCCACCTCCTCCTACTCCTCCACGATCCTTTTTAGGTAGAGAAAGGTAGTACTGCTCTTCCTGATCCTAGAAACCAGTAAAGAACTGAGCGTACTTTGAGATTCCATCGAAAGACTGCATCTGGCTCTTTTCATTAGAGGCTAAATGCTGCACCAGTTGTAAATCTACTTCCAGCATGATTTATCCAGTTAATTCTCCATAATTCAATTCTGGAACTCCTTGCAGGCTATCTGGAAGACTGGCAGCAATTACTTTCTTTGTTAATAGTTGCGTATGAAGTAGCTTTAATTAAATATTATTTTGGAAATTAGACACAATCTTGAGGATTATTTTAATAATCCTCCTCCTCCACATCCTCCTCCTCCTCCTCCATCTCCTCCACCACCTCCTCCTCCTCCACATCCTCCTCCTCCACCACCTCCACCTCCTCCTCCACCTCCTCCTCCACCTCCTCCTCCTCCTCCTCCACATCCTCCTCCACCTCCTCCTCCTACTCCACCTCCTCCTCCTCCAAATCCTCCACATCCTCCTCCTCCAAATCCTCCACATCCTCCTCCTCCACATTCTCCACATCCTTCTCCTCCACATCCTCCTCCTCCTCCTACTCCACCTCCTCCTACTCCTCCACATTCCTTTTTAGGTAGAGAAAGGTACTACTGCTTTTCCTGGTCCTAGAAACCAGGAAAGAACTGAGCGTACTTTGAGATTCCATCGAAAGACTGCTTCTGGCTCTTTTCATTAGAGGCTAAATGCTGCACCAGTGGTAAATCTACTTCCAGCATGATTTATCCAGTTAATTCTCCATAATTCAATTCTGGAACTCCTTGCAGGCTATCTGGAAGACTGGCAGCAATTACTTTCTTTGTTAATAGTTGCGTATGAAGTAGCTTTAATTAAATATTATTTTGGAAATTAGACACAATCTTGAGGATTATTTTAATAATCCTCCTCCTCCACATCCTCCTCCTCCTCCTCCATCTCCTCCACCACCTCCTCCTCCTCCACATCCTCCTCCACCACCTCCTCCTCCACCTCCTCCTCCTCCTCCACATCCTCCTCCTCCACATCCTCCTCCACCTCCTCCTCCTACTCCACCTCCTCCTCCTCCAAATCCTCCACATCCTCCTCCTCCAAATCCTCCACATCCTCCTCCTCCTCCTACTCCACCTCCTCCTACTCCTCCACATTCCTTTTTAGGTAGAGAAAGGTACTACTACTTTTCCTGGTCCTAGAAACCAGGAAAGAACTGAGCGTACTTTGAGATTCCATCGAAAGACTGCTTCTGGCTCTTTTCATTAGAGGCTAAATGCTGCACCAGTGGTAAATCTACTTCCAGCATGATTTATTCAGTTAATTCTCCATAATTCAATTCTGGAACTCCTTGCAGGCTATCTGGAAGACTGGCAGCAATTACTTTCTTTGTTAATAGTTGCGTATGAAGTAGCTTTAATTAAATATTATTTTGGAAATTAGACACAATCTTGAGGATTATTTTAATAATACTCCTCCACCTCCTCCTCCTCCACCACCACCCCCTCCATCACCTCCTTCTCCTCCTCCATGTCTTCCTCCCCCTTGTTCGTTCACAGGGATGCCAGCAGTGCGCTTGGGGCCGCTGCTGTCGCCTCCGCCTGCCGCAGCCGCCTTCCGCCTCCCGCCCGCCTCCCACCGCTGCCTCCCGCCGCCGCTGCCTCCCGCCACCACTGCCTCCCGCTGCTGCCCGCAGCCCGCCGCGCTCCCACTCCGCGCGGCGGGAACCGGGCCCTTGTTAGTTCACAGAGATGCCAGCAGCGTGCTGGGTGCCACCGCCGCCCGCCGCCGCTGCCTCCAGCCATCGTCCGCCTCCCGCTGCTGTCTCCCGCCTCCCGCCGCCGCCCGCCGCTGCCGCCTCACGCCGCCTCCTGCCACCGCCTGCCGCCGCCCGCCGCGCTCCTGCTCCGCGCGGCGGGAACCGGGCACTTGATCGTTCACAGCGATGCCAGCAGCGTGCTGGGTGCCGCCGCCGCCGCCGCCGCCCGCCGCCGCTGCCTCCCTCCACCGCCCGCCTCCCGCCGACTTCTCCCTCCTCCCGCCGCCGCCTGCCGCCGCCCGCAGCGCTACCGCTCCGCGCGGCGGGAACCGGGCCCTTGTTAGTTCACAGAGATGCCAGCAGCGTGCTGGGTGCCGCCGCCTCCACCGCCTGCCGCCGCCGCCTTCCGCCACCGCCCGCCTCCCCCCGCCGCCTGCCGCCGCCCGCAGCCCGCCGCGCTCCCGCTCCGCGCGGCGGGAACCGGACCCTTGTTCGTTAACAGAGATGCCAGCAGCGTGCTGGGTGCCGCCGCCGCCGCCGCCGCCCGCCGCCGCTGCCGCCCGCCACCGCCCGCCTCCTGCCGCCGTCTCCCGCCTTCCGCCGCCGCCCGCCTCCCGCAGCCCGCCGCGCTCCCGCTGCGGTAGCGGGAACCGGGCCCTTGTTCGTTAACAGAGATGACAGCAGCGTGCTGGGTGCCGCCGCCGCCGCCGCCCATCGCCGCTGCCTCCCGCCACCGCCCGCCTCCTGCCGCCGTCTCCCGCTTCCCGCCGCCGCCTGCCGCCGCCCGCGCGGAGCGGGAGCGCGGCGGGAACCGGGCCCTTGTTCGTTAACAGCGATGCCAGCAGCGTGCTGGATGCCGCCGCCGCCGCCGCCCGCCGCCGCTGCCTCCCGCCACCGCCCGCCTCCCGCCGCTGTCTCCCGCCTCCCGCCGCCGTCTCCCGCCTCCCGCAGCCCGCCGCGCTCCCGCTCCGGTAGCGGGAACCGGGCCCTTGTTCGTTAACAGAGATGCCAGCAGCGTGCTGGGTGCCGCCGCCGCCGCCGCCCGCCGCCCGCCGCCCTCCGCCGCCGCCGCTTCGTGGAGCCGTTCGCGGGGCCTACCTTTTCGAAGAGTACCCATGCCCTCGATGGCTCCAACACCCCTTTTCTCTTGACTCCGCGTCCATGGGGCCCCAGGAGCCACTCCACGTTCGCGGAGAGGCCTGGAGGACACACAGCGCTCACCGCTCCGCTCCCCTTCGGCGTACATCCTCTCTGGAAGCAACTGGAACAAGGCAGGGCCCGCCCCAGGAAGGGGGCGTGGCCACGGCGCCCGCTCCAAGGACCCCGGTCAGGCTGCCCTCCGCGCCGCCTGAAAAAACGCAGCCCCACTGTGATTGGATGAGGCAATGCACTATAATAAATGAATGAATAAAAGCTGTATAAATATGAGGCACACATTAAAGAAGAGACATGTTTACCACCAAGAATTGTGGAGTATTTCTTTACAAGAACATTTCAAGGCACAAATAAAAATACTTCAGGAAATATATACTAAATCTTTTAATTCAAATAATAGTATAGAATCCTTCTCAGAAAGATTATTGTACATTATATCTATTATTTTACAATAATAGAAAATAAAATTAGTAATACAAATATTTAAAGCCAATCATCAGAATTAAATTAATATTTATTTATATAAACAATGTAAGTAAGTAAAAATCATCAATTCCATTTAATATAAAGTATATTTCTGGAATATAATTATTTTTAAATGAGAATTATCAATTTCAATTCAACCAAATATATATATTTGTATATACACACACACACACACACACACACACAGATATATATATATCTGAATTATTATGCTGCATACCAGAAATGAACACATTATAAACTGACTATACTTCAACAAAACAATAAAATTTTTTTAAAAAGGAAGCCAAGTTCCTCCAGATACCCCATAGACACTTCAAAAGCCACTTGGTGAGGGCCAGATGCATCATTTAATCAGCCTGAAAATTCGTGGGAGGAGGAAACATTATTCTTATCTTAGAGACCAGGGAAGTTTCAGATTGTTTTGCATAAACTTTTAGGTTGGCAGAATGGGATGAGCAGACCCTGGGATTCCTACTCAGTCCTGAGTGTCCCCTATAATTCCATGGCTCTCCAGAACTCAGGCAGCATAACAGACTGATGGGGCCTGCTGGGTTCAGAAAGTCCACGCTTTTGCAATCTGTCTCTCCCTGCCTTTTTTTTTTAGGGAGTACTGATAACAAAGTCCTCTTGATGAGGGCAGAAGTCCCTGAAAACTAGAAGGCAGACACGGTCCAGTATTGCACAAGAATACTAAGCACAGCCCTTGGCTTATGACTCCATCTTTCCTGAGAACCCTAGTGGTTGAAAGAAAGTAAAAGGCACTTATTATCCACTTCTGTTGTAACAGTTTCATTTCGACTTTGACCTTGTTGGGCTGTCAGGCTTCCAGATGAGGGTTTTGTGACACTAAGATTAAGAAAGATCTCAGTTATTCAGCTATTCAGCTATTCAGCTATTCAGCTATTTCACATCCTCCCAAGACAGTGGGAAGTTGTCTGCACAGACATTTTTTTCTCAAAGCTTCTCTGTACTCAACCATTATTTAATTAAACACCAGCCATGTGCCAGGATCTGCTGCTTCTCTGTTTGGCATATCTGCAGCCTGGTGGCCTCAGCTGCAATCTAAGGTTGACAGACATTGCAAGGCTCAGAAGATACTAGAAAGATGAGGACTTGGTTGGAAGGATGAGGGGACGAAGGGAGAGAAAAGCCTGCTACTCCAAGGTGGGGGTGGGGGAGGCTTAAAATTGCCCAAGAAGGGCTCAAGGAAAACGTGGCAGTGGAATTTGGAATCTGAACTGTTTGTCAGAATTGATAAGGATGTTCTTTTTCCTTTTCTTTCTTTCTTTTTCCCTTCCTTTTTATTAAAGTATAGTCAATTTGCAATGTTGCATCAATTTCTGGTGTACAGCATAATGTTTCAATCATCTGTATACATACATAGATTCATTTTCATATTCTTTTTCATTATAGATTACTGCAAGATATTGTGCTATACAGAAGAAACTTGTTGTTTGTCTATTTTATATATAGTATTTAGTATCTGCAAATTTCAAACTCCCAATTTATCCAAGAGGTGAATATAGCTCAGTGGTAGAGTGCATGCTTAGCACACATGAGGTCCTGGGTTCAATCCCCAGTACCTCCATTAAAAAATTAATTAATTAATTAATTAATTAAAGATAAGGACATTCTTACCATGGAAATTTATCAGTGAAAAGTTGCTTGCCGTTAGGGGAGGAAGACATAAATATAGTGATGGATAGAATTTTGGAGAAAAACTTGTATGTAACAGTCATTAGAAACATACTCAGCAGGAAAACCAGAAGGTCCAGACAAGAAGCAAATGATTTCTCAAATGACAATAAGAAAGTCTCCCTAAATTTAACCTGAATCTCCCCTGCTCTGATACTTTACATACATTTCATCTCCTTTACCTCTCTGGGTTTTATTTAAAAAGCACTCTTTATATGGTGACTTGTGTAAACATGTCTCATGAAAGAACCAATCAGATTAGGTCATGGGGTGTAAGCTCGGTGACAACTGTCATAGCACACTGATGAATCACCATCAGTGATGAGGTGTCTGCAAGTCGTCTTTTACTAAAAATAAGGAGCCTAAGCTTGTGAATGATTTCCCTATTTCTAAATAGGGGGTGAATTGAAGGTTATCTCGGTCACAGTGCCATTCTGACTTGTGTATGCTCCAGTGTTGTTGCCGGAGCAGCACAGATACCGGTGTGGTGACGGGGAAGCCACTGAGTGTACCTATTAACCACGCACCTCTTTGACAGATACCTGAACCACTCAGTGCAGACCTGGTGCCAGGCCCCGGGGGGTACATCCAGCTGCCAGCAGATGTGAGTTCCTGTCCTCAAGAAGCTTGCCAGGTAGCAGGAAAACCAGCCAAGTGCTTTTCATATACTGTCTGTATCTTCACAACAACCCTAAGAACTACTGTCAGTTTCCCCATCGTACATGTTTGGGGCAGCTAAGACTCTAAAGCTCACGGTCTAAACCAGCAGCTTCCAAGCACATCTGGGCATATGTTCTTTTCAGTGTAGAAAACTTTATTGCTCATCTGTGTGTGTATTTAAATAAGTATACATTTTTCTATATATTTAAATAAGTCTAGGTTTGTAGATAGTTATACTTTGTATATACATGTATACATATGCTTACACTTTTTATGTACATCATATGGACCTCCCCGTACACTCACCTTGAAGACACACCACCGTGTGGCTTCCTGATTTTGTCCATGTCCAGTGGGAATAATCTGCTTCCAATCTCCCCTTCCCAACCTAACCCTAGATTTTGCTCTGGATGAGTGGGAATGGGTACCCTGTCTAAGAGCTTGATCTATGGAATTAAAGACAAATAAACAAATAAAGAGCAGTAGTTTTCAAGTTTAGACTAGGTTTTTGTATGGCTAAGGATGTTTTGGCAGAATTCCTTGATGAGTTTCTTGGTTTGTTTTTTTTTTAATATGCAAAGGTGAGTTTTTCTCCTTTTGTAAATCCTACCCCTTTCCTTTGAATTCTCTTTCCTGCCTGAATCTTAAATATCTCCAACAAAAGGGTGAGCGCCTTGTCTGTCTGTTTCAGTCCCCATAGGACCCAGTAAAGGACTGAATGCATTAGGAAATCTTCGTCCTGTTGGAAAAAAGAGGACTTTTTATTTCAATTGTAGAATAGTTATTACTATCTTGTATCCTAACAGACTTCCCCAGACACAGGAGGGGGGCGGATGGGCTGCTTTGATGTCTCCAGACATGGAAGACGAGGAACATGCAGCAGGTCATCTGCAGATGGATGAAGCAGCCTGGGTGACACCAGGGCTGTCACCTCACAGGCACAATGAAGAGGGGGGCTGGGAAACAGGGGCAATAGAGGCAAGTCCTCCCACCTCTCTACCCATCCTGGCCCCAGGGCCCCCAAAGTCACCCAACTTCCTCTTTCCCTCTTTGCTTCTTCCTCCATGGAGATGCCTGTACAGAACCACCAGGAGAATGGCTGCAGGTCCCTCCCCGACTTGGTACTGCCACGTCCCTGTGCCGTGAGACTCTGCTGCTGTCCTGGGTTCCAATTCTAACAGTCACTAATTTCCTGGGAGGCATGAAGCCTCACTTGCTCACCTAGAGGAAGAAAGCATGGAAGTTAATGAACAACCTTCCAAGGTCCTTCCAGCTCTGGCGTTTTTGACCCTGCCTCTCTCCTTTCTTCTCCCCTGGCCTTTTAGAATGAAGCAGGAGGATTTGTCCTGAAAACGTGCCTTGGGTTGTGGCATTGCTGTTGACCAGGGAGCTGCAGAGGAAGCATGAACGGAGGGCTGGGTCCTTTTCTCTCACAGGATGCGTGCACACACCCCATATTCTAACATGTTTTTCCATCTGACATTTCGAGTAACTATCCTCACGTTGTCAAGGTCTGTTTTGCATTCTCTGGAAGGAGCATACACCGTGACAAATGGTCTCCAATTAGGCATATGGCCCTGCATTGATTTCCTCGTTGCCAGGATGCAGTAACAAACTTATTGTCCCCAGATGTAAAAATAATGAACTTACCACCAAGAGTGGAACATTGACAATGTGAAACAGATTAGATCTATTGGAGCCTCAGAGACAATCCTTAATTTTCAGTAGAACATTGCTTTTTATTTTCATCCTAAGTGAATTTCAATTCCCTTCCTCCTAAAACCTTGTTTTAAGATGGTCAGAGTGATTAGGAGTTTAAAAGCTTTTTTTTTTTAAGTGGATGTATTACTTGGAAATTGCGCTCAGCTATGACCAACAAAGACAGAAGACACAGTGGCTTAAACATGACGGGGACTTTATTATCTCTCCTACGGCTTGAAGTTGGCAGGGAGATAGTTCAGCGTGGTCCAGTGGCTCCAAGATGCCCCCAAGGTCCCAGGTGACCTTTATTTCTGCCCCACTAGCTTTAATGTAATGATTTCTAGCTCTGAAATTGTCTCCTCATTACCAGATGGCCACTGCAGTACCAGACCTCACATCTGAGTTCCAGGCAGGGAGAGGAATTAGAAGGGAAGGGCATACCGGCACGTGGCACTCAAGTCAGTTGAGAGGCCCACTCAACAACACCTACCTGTATTTCATTGGCTGGAACTAAACCAAATGTCTACCTCCGTCTGCCAGGAAGCCTGGAAGATGCAGATTTTTTTTCAGGGTACACTGACACTTTCCCCACCAAATTCAGGGGAAAAGGAGAGAAAGGAAAAGGGAGAGAATGAACTTGGGGTAGGCAACTGCCCTAAGCGGGGTTGTTTTTCCTTCTAAAATTAATACCTGTTTACAGAAATGGAAAAGAATGAGGTAAAGTTAAAGTTAAAGAAAGATTTTAACTTAGTGATCCCTAGTCGCATTTAATGTAATTGTTTTATTTTTTAATGTAATGTAATTGTATTTTTGATGTTTTACTAGTATTTGTGTTTTTCTGATTGTATTTCTCTGACTATAAAAGGGATGTCTATTTATTAGGGAAACGTTGAGCAAAGTACAGAGAAGAAAATAGAAATCACCCATAACCCAGAGATAATCATTAAACTATTTTGTTGCATTTTCTGCCACTTTTATATCTATTTTTCATATTATTAATCATAGTGTATGTATCAGTTGGTACCTTTTTTCACTTTCTAAATAAAATAAGTGAATTTATATACCACCCTACCTAGTGTTTCCCTGCACCCTCATAACAGGGCATTTCAAATCATTGTTGCAAAGCTGTTTGGAAGGTGCTTGAAGTAGGAGAGGATGAATAACATTGGCTGGTTTTCTCCTGCTCTGCTTCTGGGGGACCTTACAGCAAATGGGGCTCACTACTCTTTCATGCACTAAGACTAGATGACATGCTCTCCTTTCTGTATTTTTCCATCTTAAAAAATGTCAAGCGTCCATGCCAAGAGTTAAAATGATTTCTTCGGGGAACATGAGCCGTCATGCCCATCCTGATGCAGAGCTCACAGAGGTGGATTCTGCCCTGGCTTGTAAATTCATAGGATCTCATAGCTAGATAGGGTCCTCATGACCCCCGTCCCAACCCCTAATGCAGCAGTGAAGAGAAGCAGAAAGGAAAGGTGCCCTGCTCAGGGTCACAGTCAGCATGATCAATAACCAGAACCCAGGTCTCTCGAGTAACTTCTAGTGATTTTCCAAACTACTTGAGATGCTTGGAATGATGCAACTGCTTGGTAAACTTCAAAGGAGTTACAACGCCTACAAAAATGTGCAACTAACTGCAGCCAGTTGTTAAAGGCATTAACTAAAGCTTAGAGATTCATAACTTGCTTAGGATGGCATTTCTCCAACAGGCAGTTCCATTGTATATACCTGGATTTTCAGGGAAAATATTCACTCTACAGAAAACAAGTTTTTCCATTCAGTGTTCATTGTCTATGAGCTCAGACCTTGCGAAGTGACAAAGAATGGTGCTAGAGATTTACAGAATTTGCAGCCTGGTTGGGGAGGTGAGAGAGACCTGAGCCAATATGGCGCATTCGTACAAATAATGGAATGTCATGCAACTGTAAAGGGGAGTGAGGTAAACTTGCATGAACTGTTATGGAAAGATGGCCATGATATAGCAGTGGAAGAAAACTGCTGATTGCAGTGGCGTTTGGTGATATATATAGTATGATCTCTTCTGTCTTTAAAAAACAAAGTGCATTCACACACATATTTTTGTATGCATAGAACACATCTAGACAAGTACACACAAACTTAACAGTGGCTGCTCAATAGAGTGGAATTTTAAGACGGGGAAATAACTTTTAAAAAAAATTTATTGAAGGGTAGTTTTTTTTTCCTTTTTTCACTCACCTACTTCTATTTTTAAAATACAATCATATATAACTGGTTTCCCCATCATACATTTTGAATAATTATAGTATCCACCAGAGAGGAATTGTGGCAATTAAATGAGTTGCTATGAATAAAATGCTTAGAATGCTCTGCCAGGCACATACTCAGAGCTCAATAAACATTAGCTGTTATGATGCTGCTGCTGCTGATGGTGGTGGTGATGATGTTGACGATGTGGATGATGAGTGTTCACATGATGCTGCTGGGCATGTACATTTGTACAAGTTATTTACAAATCAATTTGACCAGATATGGATATATACATATATACATATATATATATATATATATATATACACACATATATGCCAAAAGGCCTTTAAAATTTGAAAACATTTTGACCCAGTAGTTCCAATTTCAGAAATGTCTTCTATGGAAAAAATTGAATGAGTATATAAGAAATACGCACAAAGATGAATAAAGAGCAAAATGTTGGCAACAAGCTAAATGTTCAAAAACAGGAGTAGTTTAATAACTTATGGTACATCTTTACAATGGAATAGTATACATTCATGGTACAAGTGAATTCATTAATGTGGTAGTATGTTAATGATATAATATTAAGTGAAAAAAGGCAAATTTTCAAGTAGCATCTACAATATGATTCCATTATGGTACAAAAAGTATAATGTACATATGTCTGTTTAAAAGAACATGCACTTGAATTTTTTTTTTTAGTTTTTCCTTTAATTTTGTTTTTTTTTGTTTCATTTTTGACTTTTATTAGGTAGAATTGTTACAATTTGACTGCACATATACAATGTATTGCATGTAAATCTATATACACAATATACTGCACATTTAAAAAAATTTACATATATGTACTGTTCATTGTTTCTAGGACCACTTAGAGCTTTAGCTTTTTAAACTTACATAGTTATCAAAGGAATAAAGCCAAGCACAAAATAAAAATTAATTCAAAAAGATACATACACCCCACTTTTAACAGCAACATCCTTTATAATTGCCAAGATATGGAAGCATCCTAAGTGCACATCAGTAGATGAATGGATAAAGAAGATGCAGCACATATATGTAATGCAATAAAATTCACCCATAAGAAAGAAGGATATTTTGCTATTTGTGGCCCTTCATTCACTTTTTTTTTTAACTTCAAAACCCAGAGTTTTATAACTGGCATAAACATTTCTATACATGCACTTGAATATTAACAGTATTGAACCCTGGGCAATTGCAAAAACTTTCTTCTTTTTTACTTAGATACAGTCTTCAATTTTTTCTACAATGACTATCTATTACCTTTACAAGTATTTAAAAGAAAGGCAAAAGGCCTTTGGGAGAGCATTTCACCTGCAGCCTCCACGCCAACAGACTGGCGCGGGGCTACCTCTGGCTGGGAGCCCGAGGAGATGCAATGCTTCCAGGTTCCAAGGATCCAGTGGGCAAGTTTTTTCAGTGTCTACTGCAGACTCAGCAGACAAAGGACTAGTGTCTGGTCTGACTCAGGAGACGGATTTTGAATGTTGACTAAATGCCAAGAAGAAGGAAATAGGTGAGCAAAATCAGGTCAAGCTACTGCAATCAGCAAACTCAGATTCTTATGATAAGCATTCTTCTCATTTTGCGTGGTGCAGTCCCAGTGGGCCTCTGGTCTCAGCACAATTATGAATAACAAACACCCCTTTCATTCTTATTCTCCCTACCCACTTGGAGTTCGCTCACTTGTTTCATTGTTCGCTTGTTTCAAATTTGTTCTTCCAGCTGCTGCATTTCCTATATGTTGAAGTTGGTTAAAGGCTTGATTCACGTTCAACTTCTTTTTTGGCAAGAATCCTTCATAGATGGTTCTGGGTGCTGTATGTTGCCTCATGTAGGGAGGTACACAGTGTCTGGGTGCCCTGCTTTCAGTAATACACACATTGACAAGTGGATTCATGTGGTGTCCACATGACTGAGTCATTGTAAAGTTTCTCATGCATTCATTCAACCATTTCATGGTTTCATCCGTGAATGAATGGTTGCATTAGAAGCTAGAAAGTAGGTCTAATTACACTATTCCTTCCAAATTTATTGACTGGAATCCTTTTGTAGAGAAAAATGATCCTTATCAATTAGGACTTACTCTCTAGGGTAGTAAGGGCTGAATAAACACTTGTCTCTTTCCCTTTAATGGTCAATTTTCAGAGTAAGGAGTTGAAACCCTAGTTGTTTCCAGTGAGGTCTACAGTTTCTATTTTGTTTTTTTGTTTTGGCTTTTTGAAGTTTTTTGTTTGCTGTTTTTCGGTGGGAAGATTTCTACTTCCTTTTTGAAAGTCTGGTACCATGCTGAATTCATTGGGTCCTCCTTTAATTTAAATGCATTTATAAAACAAATTATCCTCACAAATTAGGAATTGTCCACAGTAGTCAGGGTTCTCCAGAGAAACAGAACCAGAACCAGTAGGATGTGTGTGGATAGAGAGAGAGAGAGAAAGAGAGAGATTTATTCTAAGAAGTTTGCTCATACCACTGTGGGCCCAGCAAGTTTAAAATCTGCAGGGCAGGCAGGCTGACTGGAGACCCAGAGAACAGCTGACGCTGAAGCTCAAGGCCAAGGCTTCTGGAGTCAAGACCTCCTCTTCTTCGGGGAACCTCTGTCTTCTTTTCTTATGGCCTTCAATTGACTGGGTAAATCCCACGCACGTTAAGAAAGGTAATATACGCTTTACCCAAGGCCAACTGATTTAAATGTTAATCTCATCTAAAAAATACATACCGTGACAGCAATATCTAGACTGATGTTTGACTAAACATCTGGGTACCATGGCCTAGCCAAGTTGACATATCATATTAACCATCACATTATCTCCGTATTTAAAAACAAAACAAAACAAAACAAAAAACTGGCAATACAAGTTAGGAAACGTAAAATGGGTGATAAGTTCAGGGCTTACTGGAGGTATTCAAAGACGCAAAAGGACGCTGGGACTGAACCAAACAAGAAAGGTCTGAATTCGTTATTTCTGTGTGTTCTACTGGCTTGAGCACCAGACCGAGAGGGGGCAAAAATGGCCCTCGTTCTGACACTTCTCACATGGAATTTATACTGGGTCACTGAGTTTCAGAATCTTCACCTGAAAATCCAGGCTACTAACTACTGTCCTACCTGCCATCATACTTTGTTATGACAGCCAAGAGCAATTGCATATATTAAAGTATTTTGAAAACTCCAAATTTGTTATGCAAGAATCAGGTGTCATTAGACTGCTTTTGTCAGACAACCAACGAACCACAGAGTGTCAAGCAAATGTGCTTTGAAGATACAGTAAGTGCAAAGCCACATCATGTTGTTCAATGACTTTCTCTTCATTTGAGAGAAGCCACCAGTCTTCAGACCCACTTTTTAAGAAGAGGGACTGTTGTTACTCTCCTAAGGGGAAAGGAATCAGAGCACACATTTTCTATATTAATGCCTTTCTCTATAAATTCGTGTTTCCCTTAGAATTCCTATTTCTGTGTGTCAACCAGGGAGCATTGACAAGTGCAAAGGATAGATTTCTGACTGGCTTGATTCATTCATTTACTTATTCAATAGGTTTTTATCAAACACCTATTATACGTGAGACAGCACGACAGGTGCTGTTGAAGACACAGATATGAATCAAGTCTAGATTCTGTCCTTGAGCAATTTACAGATTCTTTAGAGGAAGATGCCATAATTAAAAAAAAAAAACCCTGTAATGTAATGTAGAGATTGAAATGTACCATGAGAGAGAGCAGTAACATCCCACGGAAATTCAGGGAAGGCGAGATCAGTTTCAGCTGAAGGCTCCAGACAGCTTCCTGGAGGAGGTGGCGCTGCTAGACTGAAGAAGAGAGAGAGATTTGGGCCGGTGAGGCGGGGCAGGGTGGAGCAGATAGAATCCGGACAGGATGCTGTCAATGCGGTGGAGAATACCAGGTACTTACAGGGAAGAAATAAGAAGGCTGTTTGAACATGTGCTATTGTGTTGCAATTTATAAATTCTCTCCTTTACCTCTAACTTCCTTCTCTATGCTTTTGGAGAAGATCCTAAGATTTATCTAACACTGAGATGGCAAAAAGACTTCCTCTGTCTGGGTGACCAGCTTCAATGCATGAGTAGCAGAAGGTCACATCAGGTCGGTCAGCTCAACGGAGCAGGTCATTGTCTGAGAGCTACTTAATCTGTTATAATTTTATTGTACTTGGGGTGCCTTTCAATTCTAAAACTACGATTCTAATGATTCTCAGAAATCAATGCTCGTCTGAAGGTTCTTTGTCATTTTAGATATAAACCTTTCTTAGCTAGAGGACCCAATGTCCATAGTTCATAAACAGAAAACACAGAACTTAATTTAGCCTCCTTGATGATGTGGGGTCACCCTCAAAACAGAAGGGATCAGACTGTGCTGTAGCACAGTATTGCTGGGGTCCACAGAGGCACAAAGGGTAATATGTCCCCAGACTCAGTGGCTCCGGATTGCTCTGTGATAATCATTATCTTTCTTCTTTTTCTGCTTGCTGTTGAACTGTTGAACATTCAATGCTCAGATTTTGATGCTGTCAGCATATCTACCCATTTTATCTCATTTTTGTTCTGTTTGCTGCTTTTATTCTCCATGAGTCTTGGGAGTCAGATCCCCAAGTTCTGTTAGAATTACATGTAAAGTAAGAGCAAATCAGCTCTGAATAAGGATCTAAGATTACTGCCATGGCCTGTTTCTTGAGACTTAGTGCAATGTGGTCTGTTGTTTAATTAAAGTTGTGTATGTCAGAGAGAGAGAAACACACACACACACAGAGTGTATGTTTGCATGTGTGTGGATATATAAATGTGCTTTTCCTTTCTGGTGTTTTAACTGTGATTGTGTGAAGTCAAGCTCAGGATAAGTAAAACGTGACAGCCTATAATTTGCCTAAAGAAATTGAGAAGCATAGAAAAATCTAAGTTTAGAAGAAATTCTGTAACATTGCATACAAGAGATAATCCTGGTTGCCCCTGAGATTACACAAACACTTTGTGAGGTTTATAAAGTAGGATAAGGAGCAATCGTTATCTCTGAGAAACAGCAGTTACATGATTAGTCCAAATTCCCATGGGAAATTGAAAGAAATTGATGATCAGACTTGAGGTCTCAGACTCCCAAACTGGACTTCCTTCAGTTACTACGATATGCTGCCCACATGATAATCATTATTCAAAATCAAAAGAAATCCTGTGCCTCTGAACTTCTACACCACATTGGGAGGGCACATAACCAAGCATGCGGGTTTGGAGTAGGTACCATGGGTCCCCCTAATCAACCACCGAGTGTGCTAAACAGAATCACCTGAAGGGCTTGTGAAAAACGTGGATGCTCAGGTCCCATTATTAAGAGTCTATTTTAGCAGATCTGGGATTGGGACCAGAAGTCTGGGAGAGATTTTCACCCTTAACTACTTAAGCATCCAACTCCATTGTAACTATAATACCGTTATCCCTCCAGGTTTGGATTTTACGAGAAACGTAAGTTGCCTTTGTGTCCCCAGTCATTTAGTGTTCAGGCTGGGGCTTTAGATAGCCAGAAGGTCATTGTTTTACTTTGTTTTGTTTTGTTTTTTCACAGCACATCCTTCTTCCTGCTGTGGCCTTTCCTGTCCGTCTCACTGTGTACTTCTCAGCTGCTTTGCCCACGCCTGTGCCAAGATAACAGAGTACCTAGGCATGCATGAGATCCCACCCAGTTTCTTTCTGTTCTCCCTCGACTTGTGATACTCAGCTGGAAGTGGTGACGAGGTTACTACAGGACGTTCTAACTGGCCGGGCCCTGCCTCACGGGATGGTTGAGGCTTTTTCAGCAATGATCATGTTTTTGAAAGAAGGGTCAAGTGGTTGAAGGTAATGTTAATAGTAAAAATGGTGACAGTGATTCAGCTGGGAACTCAAAGTATCTGACAGGGTTGAAGGCACACCTGCCAGATGCTACCCCAGCAGCAATAGGGGAGCTTAGTGAGAGTAGACACCAGAACAGGTGTTTTTAAACACATTACCTCATTTAAAACTCACGACAGTCCTAAGATGGGAATACGATTGTTCCTTTTTTATATATAATGAAACTAAAGTAGAGAAGCAATTGATCCAAGTTTGTACAGCTAGAAAGATGCAAAGACAGGTTGAAAATCAGTGTGGCAGGTGTAGGGTTTTACTTTTGGCCACTGGCCTACATTGGCACACAACCAGATTTGTGCCAGACTATGATCTGAATACACATTCAGATGTTGCAAGGATCTGAATGCTTGCCTGTGATCCTAAGCAATGCTATGGAGAAGGCTGGTTCCCTCTGTATACCTTGGGGGCATTGTAGGAAAACTGAACCATGTAGGTTCTAGAAGCTTTGTACCAAAAGGCCAAGAAATCTTCTGTACCCTGAAGTCAGTATCAGGGTCTGCGACTGATTCAATGCCTGGGGGAAACATGGCGGTCTCACTGAACACAGGGAGCCCTCTCCATCAGGGAGCCCTGTAGAATTCCGAAGAAATCACAGAGAAGGAGGCTGCCCACAGGTCTGCAGGACCTTGAGAGCTGGCCTGTGGGCTCCCTGCTGCTTTAGAGAGGTTCCAGTCTCCTTCCTCATACTTAAAATCAGATGTCAACATGATGGAGCTGGGTTGGAAATAGCATTGTCACCAATGAACGCTGAACCCGGTGGTCTCTGAACACCTGGGTGGCTGAGTCGCTAAGGACCCTGCAAACGAATAGGGTAAACACATGAGGCCTGGGTCTCCCAGCCAACCCTGTTCCAACCAGAATAGCTCAGCTGAAATATATTTTATATATTGAGCTTCTCTGTAAACTTCTATTTGAAGAAGGTATTCCATGTTAAGAAACATGCTTGAAAATAACTGTTTCTATCCTCCTGAATTCATCTATTATTTTTCCTAAACCCTCCTGGGCAGTTGGGGATCTGAAGTCTAGTCTCTGAGGCTGAACAAAGTCTGAGGAATAACCTCTCCCTGCCGTAAGCTCCCAACTTATCTGGTTGGTCTCTGTCTTAGCCCTTTATTGAGATGGAAAAGGGACCAATGTATCAAGTGCCCTTGATGGCAAAATTGTATCCTTGTCTGAGGAAAGGACAACTCTTCAATTAAACCTGATACTTCAGGTCACAAAGGGATGAAGGGACTACCACTCAGGTCCCTGTATATCACTGTGGAAAGAACATCACTTCTACCACTGTCCACCCTTAGTCAACTCATACCTGAGTGTCTATTGTACAAAATATCCAGAGAAAGCCTGAGTTCCCTTGGGCAGGGAAGAGTGTCTGGCTATCTAGCTCCAGCAGACGCCATTGATTGCCTGCTTGGTGATTATTTCCCACCCATACCCACCTCTTCTCTGCTGTGTTGACCTAAAACAAATAGATGGCGAGATATTTCTCCAGTAAAGATGGGTTTACTCAGGATCAGCAGAGGACTGCAATTTGGGGTCTGGAACCATGTGAGCCATGTGCAGGTCCCCGCAGGGCAAGGGAAAGAGAAGGCTTTTGCAGAGAAGAAAAGGAAGTGGGGAAGGCTACAGTAAACAGTGTCCATGGCTTTTCACTGGCTGAGTCCTGTCCTTACCAGGAAAGAAGAGGGGTCCTCCTTCTTCCTGTTGGGCTCTGATGTTCTGATGTCATCACAGGGCATGAGAATATCCTTTTCTGGTCTCCCAGCCCTAATATTTAATTGAGGTTTCAGGGTATTAATTTTTTTTTTTTTTTACAGCTGGCAGGGCCCATCTCCCATTGTTGAGACTGACAATATCAGATGTTCACTTTCAGCCTCTCGTATTGTGGACATGGGAACAGAACCCAGCTCTTTAGGGGGCTTCTGGAAAGGATTTTCTCTGTCTCAAAAGCAGTGATATATCAAGGGGGTCAGAAGGGAGGGTGTAAGCTCAGGGGTAGAGCATGTGTTTAGCATGCACACTGTCCTGGGTTCAGTCCCCAGTACCTCCATTAAAATATAAATAAATAAATAAATAAATAACCAATTACCCTCCCCCCAAAAAAGTCCATGAAAATGCCTTTCTCCTTCATCAGTTGCCAACACTTGGCAAACAGTATCTCCTTTCATCCTCAAAACAACCCTTTGAGGTGGTTAATAATATAGTCCTGATTTTACAGATGAGAAATCTGAGGGTTACAGAGATGAATAACTTGACCAAGATCGTGTCTAAGAGACGGCAACACCAAGATTTGAACCCAGATATGTGTGGCTTCTGTGATGGTTTGAACTACATCCCCCCAAAAAGTTAGGTTGAGGTCCTAATCCCCAGTACCTCAGATTGTGACTTTGTTTGGAAATAGCATCTCTACAGAGGTAATCAAGTTAAAATAAGGTCATTAGGGTGGACTCTAATCCAAAATGACTGATGTCCTCATAAAAAGGGGAAATTTGGGCACAGAGCTAGACACATACAGAGGGAAGATGATGTGGAGACACACAGGGAGAAGACAGCTATGTGGCTGGAATGACACATGTACAAGCCAGAGAGCAGCAAGGATTGAGAGCAAACACCAGAAGCTAAAAGAGACAAGAAAGGATGCTCCCCAAGAGCCATCAGAGAGAGCTTGTCTCTGCTCACACCCTGGCTTCAGACTTCTATGAAACAATACATTTCTGTTGTTTTAAGTCACCCAGGTTTTGGTACTTTGTTAGAGAAGCTCTAAGAAACCAGTAGAACTCCCAAACACTTGAGCGCATTCTTACAGTGCTCACTGAAAAGATGCAAATATAGACATGTTTGGCCAGGAACATTACTAGAAGTGGGGGCAATCCTAGAAAATGGTAGTGTCTTCTCGAAGGGCACAAAGGTGGAGTCAAGCAAATCATGTGTTGGCCCAGCTGGAGAGCCAGGCTGCAGTGGAGACCACCACAAACTCAATCTGCATTCATCAAACTGTAGCTATGGCCATAGGTGTTTCACACACAAAACACAACACCCTGCAAGGTTGGTATCTCTACCCCAAAACAAATGATGGAACCTGGCTGGCCCTGAATCCCACAGTTGAGAAAGAGAAACAAGCCCTTAAACTTAGAGCTTCTGACAAGCTCCACTGTTCTTTCTGCCTGGTGAGATTTATTCCCACAAGAAACAATCCTCAGGGACATTGCCTTCAGTATGTGAGCAGATGTCAGAAGGGACACTGTGCAAGTACAGTATTTGCCTCACATGTTGAACTTCCGTGTGTCCTTGGCTCTCTAAGGATTTGGGAGTAGGTTTTGGTTTTAGACTTTTTTTTTTTAAGACAAATTGGTCAGTGTGATCAGTTGCAGTTCCTCCATATGCTGTCTCAGAACACCCAACTGTATCTCCCTAATGGCCTCATTTACCCCTTCTGTTACTGTGCATTCTACTACAACAGGGCTAATAACTGCAACTCATTAACTTCAGAAGTGCCTTGAGATTAAAAACGAAAGAGCTTACATCAAGGAATTTAGTAGGCTGGACATAGGCAGAAGAACTTGTCCCTTAAGTGGAAAACGCTGAACTTTGGCTTCCAGCCCTAGGCATCTCTGACGTCTTCAAGCCTGTGATCTTGAGACTGTTGCTTTTCAGTTGAGCAGACTCGTGGGTGCATCCTCTACTACCTGGGAGAAGTACCAACGGGAAAGCCCTCCCTTCCTTTCTACGTCCTGGGGATGAAAAGGTGCTTTAATGTCATGGATCAGTCGCCACACATTGTCCAACTAACAGCAGCTCAGGAATGAGGAAAATGGGAGTGACAATTCAAGCTGTGGGTTCCAAGATAGGTGAACTCCAAGAGGAAAGAAATAGTCTGGAATTACCTTTATTCATCACTCAGTTCACCCTTTCAGAATGAGGAATTTTCATAACTTCCTTTACTCTGCATGTTTCATGGAACCCTGCTTGGTAACTTCAAACTCCCAAACCTCACATCTAAAGCTCTCCACACCCTGGCCCTAACTTCTTTCCCACCAGACTCCAACCACCCTTCTACTTGAAATCTCCATTTGACCCAAATGACTCCAAAATATGTCTGGCACTCTTTTCTCTTCCTGTCCCCTTGCTCTCAGGACCTCCCCACCAGAATCCTAATGTAGTGCCAGGGGACCCATCCTCCAGTGCAACGGGTCTAAATTGCCTGTGTAGGGACTGGCATGATCAGAACCACCTGAAGGGCTTGTTAGAATTTCCTAAGCTCTGCTCTGAGTCACAGCCAAGTTTGTGAACCTAAAAGCCCGAACTCACTCACCCAGTACAGGACTCCCCCCTGAACCATCCTAAGACATGAAAACCAGCACCTGCTTCAGCGTTCAGGCATGGTCTTAAATTGCATTTTTAAACGATGCTAATTGTCGAAAATTTCTGCCACGTGTTGAGGCAATATTATCTTCTTTGCAAATCCTTCTCTTTGACCTAATTCTGTCATGTGAGTCACACAAAATAAGTCTGATAACTCTTCCCAATAGCAGTTGTTCAAATATCTAAAGATAGATCTCACCTCCCATTCACTTCCCTCACCCCCGCCGCCATCAAGTCTTCAACTTTCTGGCTAAATAACTCTAACTCCTTCAAATGCAGATCATAATTTACCATCAACATCAGAATCCTTGCCAGAGTTCCACAAGACAGGTACAGTTCATTATTTCCGTGGCATAGATGAGGAAACTGAGGCTCTGGGAGGTTAAGTAACTTCCCCAAGTGCATGCAGTTAGTTAAGTGCCAGGGCTTGGACCTGAGCTGGTCTGTCTGACTTCAAAGTGGATAGCCTTAGTGGATAACCACCAATTTGTTCAGTGTTCTTTGGACAGTCTCCGATTTTACTGTCTTTCATTCAATGTGATATCCTGAATGGGACACAATGTTTGTGAACATGTCTGCCCAGCACAGCATGCAGAGTTCTTTTATTGCCCACTGTCCACTTCTGTTAACACAGGCCAAGATGATCTTGGTATTTCCTGGCAGCTCCACCACATGGTTAACTGATATCGATTAAAATTAACATGGACTGATGTAAAAATCAGGTGTTATCTTTACTGTATTAATTGTCTATCATGGGATTCCTCTCCCTGCTGCCGCATCTGGGGAGGGCTCGGGGTCCTCATTCCATTTTTTTTGGTGCCTCCATCCCCTGAGCTGAGGGCTGTGTGGGGACCTTCCTTGGTCCCCAAATCAAGAGTAAATTTCACTGGGGAAAAGTTGCCTATCACATGCAAATGAGATCTGCAGGAGTGAATACAGTGTTAGATAAGGCACATCCTGCTCTCAAAGGAGCAAAGAAAAGAAAGAGGAGGCAGGAGTGCTGAGAGGGAGAGACGAGGGCCTGATTCCCAACCATATGGCTGGTGATATAAAACTGTCAAGCGGAGAGATCTTGGGAAGACTCAATCCTTTCTTTTCCAACTTTGTGACTGATGTCACTTTGTGACTCTGTAACCCCCGGTGACTAAGCAGAAGAGCGTGTCAGATGCTTAAAGCTATCACCCTGTATGTCGTATTCTGCACCTGTAAAGTTAAATTCTTTTAAGCCGAGTTAAAGACTTTCCTTCGACTTGTACTTAATTGTACCTTATGTATTTATCTTGTGAGTGTTGGTCCGACTTTCCAAATTTTAAAAAGAGTTTTGTTTTGTTTTGCTGTTTAGCCTGACACGGCAAGAATCAGATTCTACAGAGTCACCACTCCCAGCTCTGAACCTCCCACAAATGGAATGAACATGCCTTCTATGTCACTGATAAGACTGTTAAATAGGAGTTGACCCCGGACAGGTAGCATTGCCACAGAAGTACAGGCTCAGGCTGGGAGAGCAGTGGGTCTGGCTTGTTCATCACTGACTGTCCAGAACACCACACAGGGCTCCATGTAGAGACAATACTATGTCAAGCCTTGTATAAATCAATCAGTAAGGTCCTTCTCCAGTTCTGAACCATAGAATATTAGAATATCTTACCTGGAGAGGACCTAAAAAATCAATTAACTCAACATGCTCTCTTCACATAGTCAGAAAATGAAATCCAAAGAAGAATGATTCCTTACCTCAAATCACCTACGTAGGGTAAAAAAAACCCTGCTCAGTGGCCCAGATTTCCTATTTTCTAAAGCAGAACGCTTCCCACCACATGGAGCAGTGGACTTCCCAGCCAACATTCTCCAATGACGTGTGTTCACCCCACAACTGGACTACTGCTTTCAAGCCTGGGAGATCCTGTGGAAACCCCAATTAGGGCAGAAGAAGTACTTTTGACTCAGAGGCCAAATGCTCCTGGGTGAAAAAAAAAAAAAACACATCCCTAGGTCTTAGGTACTAACTTTGTCATAATAAGGGAAAGATTCTTATCAAAAAATTCCAGAAAGTAGCTCTGGGGCTCTAGAGGAGGAAAAAAAAATTTTTCATCACTCCTTAGACACTTTTCCAAGGAAATAAGTGGAGATGCCAATATTAAAGCCAATGTCAACCCATCTACATCCAAGCTTTAATTTTAGGCCATACACGTTGCATAGCACCAGACTGCTTGCTCCCGAATCTGTCCTCAGTTATTTCAAGTTTGACCTCCACTAGCCCTCAAACAAGTTACCCAGGAAAGTGTGAATTTGACTACCACCGCTGTCTGCAGCCTTTCCCATCTGCTGCTCCAGACCAGTCTCCCAGTGGCTTCCTAAGGTAGCCTACATTTGCAGCCTTCTTCTGCAAGGACTCTCTGCCCTGAGTTGTTCTCTTTACTAACCATATTACAGAAGCAAAAACAGTTATCACTTCAAGGATACACTTAACTCATTCAGTACTACTGCTGCAGGGGAGGTGTCTAAGGTTTGGTTTTTTTCCCACATTAAAGAAATCATAAAAATGAACAAGTTTAGTTCTCTGGATACTCATAGAAATTGTTTTCTTTTCTAGATGCACAGTACTATTTTTGCATAAATGAATAATTCATTCTTTTTATGTATTGTGGGATAATTTACATAGAGTAAAAGTCATCTTTTTAAGGGGTACAGTTCTATGTTGTGCACCTTATTTTGAGCATACATTTGTTCTTACAGACTGAATTATACACCCCCTCAAAATTCAGGTGTTGATGTCCTAATCTTCAGTGTGACTGTATTTGGAGACAGGGCCATTAAGGAGGTAATTATGATTAAATGAAGTCATAAGGGAGGATTCTAATCCAATAGGACTGGTGCCTTTATAAGAAGAAAAGCTACCAGGAATGTGCTCACACAGAGGGAAGGCCAGTGAGGATGCAGCAGGAAGGAGACCGTCTGCAAGCCTGGACAAGAGGCCTCAGAAGAATCCAACCCTGCCAGCACCTTGATCTTGCACTTCCAATGTCCAGACCTAAGAGAAAATAAATTTCTGTTGTTTAAACCACCGTCTGTGGTATTTTGTCATGGCAGTCCTACCCGACTAATATAGTTATGTGACTACCACCATAATCAAGATATAGAATATTCCATCATTCCACCATTCCACCTTTGAAGTCAATCTCATTCCCCACCTTCAGTGCCTGGCAACCACTGAGCTGTTTCTGTTCCTAGAGTTTCACCTTCACCAGAATGCCATATAGATGGACTCATACAGGTTAGAGCCTTTTTAAACTGGCTTTTTTCACTTAGCATCATGCTGTGAGTTTCACCTATGTTGCTGCATGGATAATCCGTTCGTTTTGATGAAGACATTTTGAGACTGTATGAGCAAGAGAAAAGAGAGAGAGAGACAAGGAAGAGGACCAGGATGAAGGTTTTGAGGAGGGAGGGGATGTTGAGTCCAGAGTCAGGTATTGGAGAAATTGAATGTACTCAAAATATGGTACAAAGAATTATTTTAGATTTTTTTTTCCAAAATCGATTCTAGACAAATCTCTCCCCTCTTTCTTTCTCTTTGGCCTTATGTCAGAGTTGAGATAATTTCTCAGTCCCCAATATCCTATTACCCGTAGTCTGTGTGAGGCCTCACTCCTGCTTAATTTGATTATGTTTCTCAATTTATTTTCTACACCACTGCTGTCTTCCCACAGGCTCTCTCTCTAATATGTTCATTATATGTGCTTAGGTGAGTAGGGATCCTTAAAACCTATAAAGGGCTGATCTGTATATTTATGTGTTTTAAATACACATAAAGAGTATTGGGATATAGAGCTTCAACTGTGTGCTGTTCACTCAGCACTGTTTTTAAGATCTCTCCATGATTAGTTAATATGTAGTGCTCTGTAAACCTAAAGAACTCTACAAATATTTACTACTTTAAGTAGTAGTAGTAGTAGTAATAACAATAATTTATTCAAAGAATCTTTTTGAGCATCTACTATATTCTAGGTATTTTTTTTTAACCCTAGGTATAGAGAAATTTTTTCTTTAAAAAAAAAACACACAGTTCCTTATGGAGAAATACAGTAAACAAATAAGTTCATAATTAACTACATAAATATGATTGTGATAATCCTAAAATTGTAAAGAACTAAGTGGTATGAGAATTTCTAACAGCAGGGCCCAACCTCATCTTGAGACTCAGGGCCAGTTTCTCCGAGACAGGGACACTTCAGCCAACTTCTTGTCCCTTGAGCTAGGGGCTCAACTTCTTGTATGTTGTCCATAAACCAGGTGGGTTTTGCACTGTTTTTCTTAGAAGGATAAGTTTGAACAAACGAAATCTAGGACTGAGCTGCAGAAAATTGGGTCCAATGACTTGTGGGGAGATGAGTCAAACTCAGGTCACTGGGAATGACAGAGCAACACGGAAGATTGAAAACTGGTGTCATAAAAGAGAACGTCAAGGGGGTTGAGTATGGCTCAGTGGTAGAGAGCATGGTTGGCATGCATGAGGTCTTGGGTTCAATCCCCAGTTCCTCCATTAAAAACAAATAAATAAATAAACCTAATTACAACACCACCCACCCCAAAATGAATATAAATACAAAACAGAAACAGACTCATAGACATAGAATACAAACTTGTGGTTGCCAAGGGGGTGGGGAATGGGAAGGGACAGACTGGGATTTCAAAGTGTAGAACAGATAAACAAGATTATACCGTATAGCACAGGGAAATATATACAAGATCTTGTGGTAGCTCACAGCAAAAAAATAAAAAGTGACAATGAATATATGTATGTTCATGTATAACTGAAAAATTGTGCTCTACACTGGAATTTGACACAACATTGTAAAATGACTGTAACTCAATAAAAAAAAGATTAAAAAATAAAAATAAAAATAACAAACAGACCAACAAAAAAGAGCATCACCTTCCCGTCTGTGCCTGTTGTGCTGTCACAACACACCAGCATCAACAACAGAAATATTGAGCTCCTACTGTCACGCGTGGTAAGTCAAACTGCGGGTCCATTTGTTTGCATGGATGGAGGTGCAATCAGAGAAAGTAAGTAACAGAACGCCCGGACACAGACCGAGTCGCTGTTCTCAGCGACCACACGGGATTGCACCGAGCGGAAAAACCCCAAGCTCAAAATAAAAGATGAATGCTCCCCAAACCAACTATGCACCTTTTGTGGCATCAGTTTCACTTTACTATGAAGAAAGAAGGGGAAACAAACAAGAAGCAGTCTAGGAACAGGAAGCGCAGGAGTGTGGATCAGTTAGTTAAGACAGCGGGCAAATCCCTGCTCCCTACTGCCACCAGCCTCAAGAGCCAGATCTCCCTGTGGATTAATGGCATTTATAAATATTTTCCCTGTCGTGACATCGCCAGAAAGGATCTCGAGAGCTGTCAACAGGATTTGGCTTTTCATGCAAGCCTGTATAAACACTGTTCTTCATTCAGAGAGCATTTTTGTATTTTCTGAAAATGCAGACTTATTTGAAAAATGCCTGGTTTATCCTCTCCCAATCTACCCCTACCCCATGAACTAATCTCTTACAAATCTATGTTGGAGGAATAACATTAGATTGTAACTGCTTACAGATCTGCAGTCCTCTGACTGAGGAAATCTGAAATTGCAAACTGCTGGGAAGGATTCACCAAAATGCTTGATGTTTAATGGTGCTTAAAAGACTAAGATCACAGTTTATTTCAAATGTATTTTGAAGGCCTCTCAGTTTGCCTTTTTTGTGTTTTGACATGAATAGAGATTTAACACCAAGGTGACTAGAAACTAATGAAATTTATCCTTAAGCCCCAAGGAGAAAACACATAATTCTCTTTTAGTCTCACCACCTTACTATTTCAATATGATTTATTGTGACAAATATTTATTGAGCTTTCCTATTAAATTCAAGAGAGAAACAAAAATGAGCACAACACAGACTTAAAGAGCCATGGTCCTTATATGGACTTCCAGTGATGTTTTAATAACCATATTGTTCTTAACTATCCATACCTGCAAATCCACTGGGGGAAAAAATTAGGCTCAAAACTTTCATCAGATTCTCAGAGGCATCTGTGGCTTCCAGAAATTTAAGGATCTCTGTCCTAGTTATGTAGAAAGAGTGAAGGGAGAGTATAGCTCAAGTGGTAGAGCATGTACTTACCATGCACAAGGTCCTGAGTTCAATCCCTAGTACCTCCATTAAAAAGTAGATAAATACATTAAGTCTATTCTTAGTCTTTTGAGGAATCTCCATACTGTTTTCCACAGTGGCTGCACCAAACTGCATTCCCACCAGCAGTGTAGGAGGGTTCCCCTTTCTCCACAGCCTCTCCAGCATCTGTCATTTGTGGATTTTTGAATGGTCGCCATTCTGACTGGTGTAAGATGATACCTCATTGTAGTTTTGATTTGCATTTTTCTGATAATTAGTGATACTGAGCATTTTTTCATATGCCTATTGATCATTTGTATTTCTTCCTTGGAGAATTGCTTCTTTAGGTCTTCTGCTCATTTTTGGATTGGGTTGTTTGGTTTTTTTTTTGTTATTAAGTCATATGAGCTGCTTATATATTCTGGAGATCAAGCCTTTGTCGGTTTCATCATTTGCAAAAATTTTCTACCATTCCGTAGGTTGCCTCAAAAGACTAGGAATGTCATTCTAAGTGAAGTAAGCCAGAAAGAGAAAGAAAAATACCATATGAGATCGCTCATATGTGGAATCTAAAAAACAAAAACAAAACAAACAAAAACAAAGAGTAAATACAGGACAGAAATAGACTCATAGACAGAGAATACAGACTTGTGGTTGCCAGGGGGGCGGAGGGTGGGAAGGGATAGACTGGGATTTCAAAACTGTAGAATAGATAAACAAGATTATACTGTATAGCACAAGGAAATATACACAAAATGTTATGGTCGCTCACAGAGAAAAAAATGTGACAATGAGTGTGTATATATCCATGTATGACTGAAAAATTGTGCTGAACACTGGAATTTGACACAACATTGTAAAACGATTATAAATCATTAAAAAATAAAAAAATAAAGTACAAAAAAAAAAAAGACTAGGAATAGACTTACCACGTGACCCAGGAATCCCGCTCCTGCGGGAACCATACTTCAAAAAGACACCTGCACCCAAATGTTCATAGCAGCACTATTTACAATAGCCAAGACATGGAAACAGCCTAGATATCCATTGACAGATGACTAGATAAAGAAGATGTGGTATATTTATACAATGGAATACTATTCAGCCATAAAACAACATAACATCATTTGCAGCAACATGGATGTCCCTGGAGAATGTCATTCTAAGTGAAGTAAGCCAGAAAGAGAAAGAAAAATACCATATGTGATCGCTCATGTGTGGAATCTAAAAACAAACAAACAAAAAAAACCATAAGTGGAAAACAAACAGACTCAAAGACATAGAATACAAACTTGTGGTTCCCAAGGGGGTGGGAAGGGACAGACTGGGACTTCAAAATGTAGAACAGATAAATAAGATTATACTGCATAGCACAGGGAAATATATGCAAGTTCTTATAGTAGCTCACAGTGAGAAAAATGTGACAATGAATAAAGGCTTGTTCATGTATAACTGAAAAATTGTGCTCTACACTGGAAATTGACACAACATTGTAAACTGAGTATAACTTAATTAAAAAGAAAAAGTAGATAAATAAACCTAATTACTCCCCCTCCAAAAAAATTACAAGCATATTTAAAGATTGAATGGTAAACTATTAAAGGGGAAGTGGTACTTTAAAGCCATTTAGTCTGAGTTAGCCTCCTTCAGCTTACAAATGAGAAAACTGCGGCAGCAGAAAATGACCTATCCCTGGTGCCACACAGCACTGACATGGGCCACAGCCCCATTCCAGAACTAACTATGGCTATGATGAGGGTAGGGTGAGATAAGTAACAGAAAAGAACTACAGGAGAAATGTGGAAGATTACATTCGCTGGAGAGTGTCAAAAAAGACCTGATAAGAGACGTGGTCTTTGATTTTCGCTTGGAGGAGGTACTGGGGATTGAACCCCTGACCTCGTGTGTGCGGAGCATGCACTCTACCACTTGAGCTATACCCATCCCCTACCTTTGAAATAATCTTGATGATGGATTTTGAGACATATTATTGAGAAGGCTAAGGTGAGGGTGGATGGAGTGTGAGTGTCATCTGGGAGAAGAAACAGGGAAAATAAAGTTAGGATGCATGAATCTGTGTGTGTGTGGTGGGTGGGGAATAGGAACTAGGACTAGAAAAACAGGTGGTGGCCCTACTGTGAAAGTCATCAGAGATAGAATGAAAACAGACACATAGTACACAATGCAAGTTCAAGGATCCACAGTAGCATATATCCCCTATCAAATTTCCAAAGACTTCTTTGAATGTTCACACTTTCTCAGTGCTGGCAAACACTCATAAAAGTGGCTGGTGGGTATATAAACCAGTACAACCTCTCTGGAGGGCAATTTGGGTATCGGTACCAAAATGCTTTGAGAAGTGCAGAGCTAGTGAACTAGGCAATACCTCTTCTGGGAATTTATTCTATGTAAACAGTAATGAACATGCATAGAGATTGCTAAGACTATCCGTGGCAGTGTTCATTTCAGTAATGAGTCATTAGAAACTGCCTAATCACCACACACAGAGGACATCTTGAGGCTCCTCCTCAAGATGGGAAAATAAAAAATATGATCAATAAGTATCAGCCTGTCAAAGAGTAGTTAGTGGAGAAATGTGCATGATAAATTGTGAGTACTTTAAGTTTGTTTTGACTATTTTACCTTTCCTAATATGTTTTTCTCAAGTGAGAAGCCAGAGGTTTTTTCACTAGCCCGTGTGCCTTATCTGCATAGACAAGGTCATGACACACATTTAGAGAAATGAACCAAGCTGCAAAGCAGGAAGAATTCCACCATCCTTAGTATCAAAAGGCATCTGACCACATGTATATGGACTCAAAGAAAACTCATCACAAAGTTAATCATGGTTATCCCCAACTGTGAAATTAACATTTTAAAAAGTTTGCTCTCTTTTTTTTTTTTCTGTTTTCTAGGTTTAAAAAAATAACAAGTGATCATTTTAAAAGCAAAATACAGGTGTTATTTTTTCAAAGACAGGCATCCCTGAAGTATGACTGTTTTTGAGTGAGGAAGTTAAACCTAGCCAGGATGACTTCTGACCTCAGCAGTTCTTTCTCTGTAATGCATAATCAAATGTCATGTGACACGTCCATGTCTCAGCCCTTCCTATCTTACTCTGAAGATCTGCTTTGTCTGGGATGACTTATTTAGGGGCTTGGTTTACCTCTTAGCACTCCCTCCCTCTGGGAAGCATGTCTATAAAACAATTTTTAGGAATATGAGCATTCTGAAGATTCCTACCAAACACTTATTCAAAACCTACTTCCTAGGAAAGTTACTTCTGGTTTTGTCAAAAGTTCCATGTCTGACCAGACAACACTGAGGGGATCAGCTGGTAATGAGAGAGAAGAGGAAGTGGGATTGATTCTAATATGCCCTGATGTCCTTCCAGACAGATGCCTCTTTGCCTTCTGGTGTGACTCCATCAGTGTCCTGAGCAGGAGTCACACCACAAGGTGAATTCCCATTGATGCCATGCTGGAGATGCTTCCTAGAGAATCAGGGCTCTGCTATTGACCTTCAAGTGGGGGGAAAAAAACTGTAAGATATTCCAGATATCGCGCAATGAAGAGCCATCCCACCACCATGCTTGAATAGTCTTGATCAACTACTCTGAGCATCTGTGGAACTTACTGTTAAAACCTACGGACCTGCCGTTAACAGCAGGTATCTGTGTTCATGCCTGCAGGGGGAGGAGGGAGTGATCTGTTAATTGTTCTGTTTTTTATTTTAGCACTGGTTATAAGGGTATATTCAGCTTCTAAAGATCCATTCAGTGTACATAGGTGACCCTTATATGATATACTTCAATAAAAAGTTAAAAAAAAAAACAAACTACCCGGGCACCACTATTATCATTTCCAGAGCGAGGATCCTCAATTGGACCAGTGCTGAATTTGCCAAGAGACTTATAGGGCAATGGATCTGGTTTGCAGGCCTCTGGAGAGTGAAAGGAAGGAAAAGGAGAGTGGAAAACAAGAGAGGCCTGTATGCTTGGAGCCCGAGTGGTGTGACCTCGTATTTGGAGAAACCGCCCCTGTGATCTGCTTCAGAGAAAAGGGTAGGTAAGTGCATGGGAACACAGCCTCCTGTCCCAGCCTTCACCACAGACGCTTGGATCACTGAGCTTTCCACTTTTCTTCTCTGAACTTCAGCTGGACGAGCTATCAAAGGAGAATATTCGATCTTACTAACCATGACCTGATGGCTTTGTTCTCATGGATGTGTCAAGAAAAGACAAAATTTGTCATTAGAGTACTAAAAAAAACAATGCAGCAATGACTGATAAAATCGTTTTTCTTATTAGAAAGCAAAGTGAAACATTTATAGGTGACTCAGATCACCCGGAAACAGGATGTAAGCTGAGTGATGACAAAGCCCATTTTCCGCAACAGGATGGCCACTGTGGGAGTGGAGCACTTGGAGTGGCAGAGCTGGAGTTTTCTATGGGCTGTTCACAGCATCTTCTTGGTTTGTCCAGTCATGGAGGTCAAAGTCCCATTGAGAAGCTGAGATCTCGTCCCATCCATTTCCCCTTTTTCATTATCAGTGGTCTGTGGGCCAGCGTTAGACTCCCTGACTTCTCCATCCTGCAAGTTTTCCTTCTTGCATCATCATCACTAACTCAGCTCTGTTACCAGCTTTGCTCTGCTGTTTCTCTACACAAACCTGTGCTTACACACACACGTACAGTCTGGAGTCAACCAGTTATTTTCAAAGAAACTGGTAGTTTACCTGAATGCAGCAGACTTTTTACACCAGAAGTTCCCAAACTATGTTCTGTGGAACACTTATATTCAGGGATATTTATACGAATTCCTTGACAAAAGGATGTGGGGTCAGATATGCTTGGGGAATGCTGGAGTTGTTTTGAGGGGGGGGTTCTGGGTTTTTTGTAATTGAGGTATAGTCAGCTTACAATGTTGTGTCAACTTCTGGTGTACAGCATAATGTTTCATATACATATATATTTGTTTCATATTCTTTTTTACTATAGGTTACTCCAAGATATTGAATATAGTTCCCTGTGCTATACAGGAGAAACTTGTTGTTCATCTGTTTTATATATAGTAGTATTTGCCAGTCTCAAACTCCCAATTTATCTCTTCCCACCCCCTTACCCCTCTGGTATCCATAAGTTTGTTTTCTATTCTTTTTATTTTTTTAATTGAAGTACAGTCAGTTACAATGTGTCAGTTTCTGGTGTACAGCACAGTGTCCCAGTCATGCATATACTTACATATATTCATTTTCATATTCTTTTTCATTAAAAGTTATTACAGAAGAAAAACATTTTAGTCTATTTTTATATATAGTGGCTAATATTTGCAAATCTCAAATTCCCAAATTTCTTCCTTCCCACCCCCTTTCCCCAGTAATCATAAGATTATTTACTATGTTTACGAGTCTGTTTCTGTTTTGTAGATGAGTTCATAGCATCCTTTTTTTTTCAGATTCCACATATGAATAATATCATACAGTATTTTTCTTTCTGGCTTACTTCACTTAGAATGACAATCTCTAGGTCCTTCCATGTTGCTGCAAATGGCATTATTTTATTCTTTTTATGGCTGAGTAGTATTCCATCACATAAATATACTACAACTTCTTTATCCAGTCATTTGTTGATGGATATTTAAGTTGTTTCCGTGTCTTGGCTATTGTAAATAATGCTGCTGTGAATGTTGAAGCTCATGTTTCTTTTCAAATTAGAGTTCTTTTCAGATATATGCCTAGGAGTGGGATTGCTGGATCATATGGTAAGTCTATTTTTAGTTTTTTGAGGACTCTCTGTACTGTTTTCCATAATGACTGCACCGAACTACAAACTACATCCCGAATGCTGGAGTTTTTTAAGTGTTAACTTTAGAACTTCTCAGAGCCTTTGATATGCATTGTGGATGTTCTAGAATACACGAAAACTCTTAAATCTTTTTTTGTAGGAATAAATAGCAATTCCTCAGGCAATCCAGTTTAGGAAAACTGAGAAATTCATTCATTCAACCTACATTTATTAAATAGCTACTAGGTGTCAGGCACAGTTCCAAGTGCCTGGAGAATATATCTTTCTCAAGGTCCTTTTCAAAGCCTTTTTATTCTAGTGGCACGAAAAGGCAATAAATCAGTAAACAAGATAGCTTCAGCATCTGATAAGAAATGTATGGAGGAAATTGCCAGGGCCCACTTTTTAAGGCCTCTTTGGAGAGCTGTCTAAGCTGAAACTTGAAAGTAAACATGAGTCAGCCACAGGAAGAGCCATGAGGAGAACATTCTATACAAACAAGAGAGTGCATGCAAAGGCCCAGAGACAGGAAGGATCATGGGCTGCTCCAAAGTCAAAGTCTGGCCAGGCTGGTGTTGCTGGAGGCTAGTGAAGGAAAAAGACAGTGGTGGAAAATGAAGTTGAGGAGAAGGTGGGTATTGGTTCATGTAAGGCCTGGTGGGCAACCATCAGGAACTTGGAAACTGGTCCAAGAGCAAGAAGAAGCTATTAAGGGGCTTTAAGTAGTGAGGTGCTGCCAGGGGAGATGGAGAGAAGTGGGTGGCTTAGAAATGTGTCCTGCTAGGAGGGCCTGTGGGACTCTCCAGTTACTGTCTGGACTCTACACATGCTTCAGCACATTATCTGTGCTATACTCATAGTGTCTTTTTGTGGTTATGAACCTCTGTTTCCTAACTCAGTTGCAAGTTCCCTCTCTCTAGGTTCTAAGCAGAAGGCCAAGAGTAAAATCCAGGCATCAAAAGACCTGGGTTTTAAGCCTGGGCTCACACTAAGCAGCTGTTAGAGTGTAGACAAGCCACTTCACCTCTGGGCCTCAGTCACTTCATCTGTAAAGGGGAGCCAAAGGACTAAGTGATCTAATTCTACCATTTCGAGATCTACATTCTTTGCTGTTCAAGGCAGGGAGAGGCATAACTAGACAAATAGAGAAAAGGGAACTAGGGATTTGCTTCACATCCCTTGATGAGAGATAACAAGGAAGAAAAAGAACATGTTAAAAGATTAGCCCCATAACGTTGGGCTTGGTAATGATTTCTTGGATATGACACCCAAGGCACAAGCAACAGAAGCAAAATTAGGCGAATAGGAATTGCATCAAACTAAAAAGCTTCTGCACATTAAAGGAAACAATCAGCAGACTGAAGAGGCAACATAGAGAATGGGAAAATAGGTTTGCAAATCATGTACCTGATAAAGAATTAATATCCAAAATGTACTAGGAACTCCTACAACTCAACAGCAAAAACCAACAAAAAAAGGCACCCAATTTAAAAATGAGCAAAGAACTTGAACAGACGTTTCTCCAAAGAAGATATATAAATGGCTAACAGATATATGGAAAGATGTCAAGGTCACTAGTCATCAGGGATGTGTAAATCAAAACTACCATGGGGTATCCTCTCACACCTGTTAGAATGACTTTTGCTCAATAATAATCATTTTAAAACATACAGCAAATGTTGGCAATGATGTGGAGAAATTGGAAACCTTGTACACATTGGTGGGATTGCAAAGTGGTACAGCTGCTATGGAAAACAGCATGGCGTGTCCTGAAAAAATTGAAAATAGAACTACCATGTGATCCAACAATCCCACTTCTGAGTACTTGTCCAAAATATGTTCAAACCCTCAAAAGTGTACATTAAATATGTGCAATTGAAAAACAAGGTCAAAGATTAGATATTGCATTAGCTTCCTGTGGCTGCTGTAACAAATGGCCACAAATTGTCTTAGAACAATAGGAATTTCTTCTCTTCCATTCTAGAGGCCAAAAGTCCAAAAATGAAGAGGTTGGTAGGGACACATTCCCTCCAAAGCCTCTCGAGGGGAAGCCATTCCTTGCCTCTCTTCCAGGTTCTGGTGGCTCTAGGGACCCTTGACTTGTGACCACATCACTCCAATCTCTGTCTCTGTTGCCTCTTACTCTTGCATCTCAACTTTCCTCTGCTTCTTTCTTGTAAAGATCCTTGATTGCATTTAGGACCCATCTAGATAATCTAGGATAGGCTCCTAATCTCAAGATCCTAAACTTAATCATATCTTTTTAGCTGTATCAAGTGAGATTTAATCTTTTACCACGTGAAGTTAATATGCAGAGTTTCTGGGGATCAGAAAGTGGACATATCTTTTGGGCGGACACCAAAATAGCTTAAGATTATTAACTTAGATGATATATGAGGCATCGTGCATGTCCTATATAAACACTTTCCTAAGAATCAATAAACAGAGAATTGCTTCACTTTTCTCCGCATGGTGTTTGTGTGTACATGATATTGCGCCACCGACAAAGCCCACCACAGATGTCAGTTACCACCTCACTCCAAATTACCCTCTTCCTCTCCAGGGTCCCCCTTCCACCATGACTTTTATTTCTTTTCATTTTTCCTCCATAGTGCCCAGTAAAAGACTTTGCATATGGTAGGTAGTTTTATTCAATGAGTACTGCTCAGCCAAGCATGAGAGATTCGAGTCTAAGTCCCTACACTGCACCAATCTGTCTTGTGACCCTGGCAGGCAAGTCTCTCCGGCTGTCTGGGGAGTGGCTTTCTAAAGAGAGAAGCTGACTGCAATTGGCTTCTAGAAGCTCTTATACCATTTATATTCTGCAAGAAGAATTTGCAGAGGAGGAAAAAGACGATTTCCCTTTACCCATCTCAGGTTCATTGGACCTACAAACTAGACTGGCAAAAATACAGACTAACAGGAGAAAAACAGAAGTTTACTGACACATGTACCATAAGTATGCACAGGAGAATTCAGTGATAAGCAGCCCAAAGGAGTGGTTTAGAATTTGGATTTATATAGCATCTTAACAAACGAACAATACATTTGTAGAGAAGTGACAAGCAAAAGGGAGAGGATTTTGAGTTTTTAAGGGTAGCAAATTATGAGAAGGTAAATTTGGGGGAAGCCATTGGACAATCAAGGCTAGTTAGTAAAATTTGTTACCTAGATTCCCCATGTGCCATCTCGGGGCTGATAAAAGTCTAGAGTTTTCTCCAGTGATTAAGAATCACCCTGCCCTTCTGAATATAGGGAGGGCTAGGGCAGAGATGTTTTCTTATGTCTGCTTTTTCTCAACTGCCGTCAGCTCAAAATAACCCTTATGTCAGAGTGGCATATTTTAAGGGGTGGTATACTCTGAACCCCTTCACATTCAAGATTAAATATGTTCTTCCTCAGCATCCTCTGAAACACATCTTTCCTCTAAGTTACAGAAGGAAAACAGCCTTTTGCCCTCTCCTACTGCAGTTTGGGGGGAAGCATCTGCCCTGGAGAGAAGAAAAGGATTGAAACGAGATAAAAATCTTCATTTTCCAGTCCTGCTGGCCCAGATCTGAACACTTGAGGCTTTTGCAATAAGGAGAGTCAAGTTTCAAAGATCTCTATCTCGACTCTGAGCTCTATTGCTGTTTTGGAAAAAGTCAGCAAATCATTCAGGTAACAAGTGCCCTTGGGACCAGCAACACAGAGCCAACTGGATGCCTGCTTCTGTCTTTCACCCTCATCCCGCCCCCTCCAGCCCCCACCCCCACCACCCCATCCCAGCATATCCTCAGAAAAACTTCCTCCCATAAATAATTCAAAGGGCCAAGCTATTAATTAGGGAAACCGTAACAGAGGGTGAGAAAGGCACAGGAAATGGAAAATAATTATCCTGTCCTCTTCATCACACTCTCTTACTTAAGTGCTGAGGAAATATATGAACTTTTGTACCAAGGAGAAAGGAAGAAAATAACGTTAACTGAGCACCTACTGTGTTCCAGGCCTTTTCCTGGTTATCTTACCCTTATCTGTGAAACAGATATCATTGTTCCCTTTAAAAGATATGGAAACAACCCAAACATCCATGACCAGACAGCAGGATAAACAAAATGTGGCATGGATAGACACTGGAATACTATCCAGCCTTGAAAAGGAAGGAAATTCTGGTATATGCTACAACACGGATGAGACATTAAGACATTATGCTTAAGACTCACAGGTATAGAGAACAAACTAGTGTTTACCAGTGGGGAGAGGGAAGGAAGGAGGGGCAACCTAGAGGGAGGGGGGTTACAAGAGGTACAAACTATTATGTATAAAATAAGCTGTAAGAATATACTTTGCAGGGGAGGGTATAGCTTAGTGGTAGAGTGCATGCTTAGCATGCACAAGTTCCTGGGTTCAATCTTCAGTACCACTGTAATTAATTTTTAATTAACTTTAAAAAAATGTATTTTGCAACACAGGGAATATAGCCAATATTTCATAATAACTATAAATGAAGTACAACCTTTAAAAATTATGAATCACTTATGTTGTACACTTGTAACATATAATATTGTACATAAACTATACTTCAATAAAACCTTTTTTTTCAAAGGACAATATGCTTAAGACATTATGCTAAGTGAAAAGAGTCAGACACAAAAGGGCACATTGTGTGATTCCACTTATAGGCGGGACCTAGAATAGACATATCCACAGAGACAGAAAGTGGAATAGAGGTTACCAGTGGGTGAAGGGAGGAAAGAAGGGGGGTTATTGTTTGATGGGTACAGACCTTCAGTACAAGATGATGAAAAACCTCTGGAAATGGTTAGTGGTGATGGTTGCACAAGATTGTGAATGCAATTCATGCTGCCAGACTGTACACTTAAAAATGGTTAACACTGTCAAAATTTCTGTTACGTAGATTTTGCTACAACTTAAAAAAAAAAAGTTTGGAAACCACAAGTTTAATTGTCCAAAAACATGCAACCATTAAAGGGGGTTTGAACCCATTTATCTGACACATGATTATTATTATGTGAAGAAGACCTAGTGGGTAGTAATAATACAGATCTCCAGACAAAGCAGAAAAGGCAATTGTTTCATGTCTACCCCAAAGTAACTTCCTGACCTGAGGTTGCTTTTCAAATGACGACTGGGTGAGTGGAAAGAAGTTAACTCATCACTCACTGAATATTATCTAACCACGTCCTCCTAAGCCTCTTGTGTGGAGGTCCTCGTCTGCTGTGTGATCCTTCCTCTGGTTCAGTTTTATCTGAAGTCTGAGAGTAATTCAGTAACTGCAAATAAATAAATGTATTTATTTATTGAGGCTCCTAAAGCCTAAAATGATGTCCTCAACGGGAGTACAAATGGTGATTCCCTTTAGCCGCTGTTGAGAGAACTTCGAGAAGTCACTTAGACTGTGATGCTCAGGTTCAGCTTTGTCTCCCATCCCAGGTGTCTGGCACAATATCTGGCCAACAGCAATATTTGGAAATATTTAACTAATTGAATTAAATTTTGAAAAGTTAATCCCAAACCTCACAGGAAACACTCTATACGACCAGCCCACATACGGAATGATCCAAAGTCTCTAATGGCAATCGGGGATTCAGTTGTTGTTGTTGTTGGTGGTGGTGGTGGTGGTCCCTCCCTCACCTGCTACCACCATGACACATAGAGTTTAACCCTGCTTTTTTGGTACCATGTCCTGGGTTGTTGTTTTTTTTTTTTTTTTTAATGAGGGTACTGGGGGCTGAACCATTGAGCTACCATTGAGCTATTACCCACCCCCATCCTGGTCATGTTAATCAAGGACCACTGAAGAAGGTTTCAGTACTGTATCCCTTCTCAGTAAGAATAATAGCTAAGGACACGATTGACACTATGTGCCTACAAAAGTGACATAACACGAAGTGCCAACACAACCTGGGAAGCACTGTGTTTTTGCCCCAAATATTTATCCTGAAGATAAGGAGGCCTTCAGGCCTAGTTTCCAACTTATAGGGAAAATGCAAGACAGAAATAAGTTAAACTACACCACAGTTAGATAAAGACAGAATGCAAGACATACCTCAAGACAGTTGGCCTTCTTACTGCAAAACATTGATTCCATAGGAAAGCAGGAGGGGGCTTCTGTTCTAGATTAGGGGAAATTTAAGAAATATAAAGCCAAAATGTATTATGTGAGCCCTCAGTAGATCCTGGCAATTAAGAACATCCAGTTATGCAACTAATAGGAAAGAATATGAAAAGAAAATATTTATGTGTATGTGTATGTGTATGTGTAACTGAATCACTTTGCGGTACACCTGAAACTAACAATGTAAATCAACTACATTTCAATTAAAAAAAAAAAAGAACATCCAGTTATGGACTGGAAGTCAGTTATTAGGGAATTATTATTTGTATCCTCATTATGATGAGGATATAATATGAAGGAGACCATCCTTCTTTTCAGGGCATGCATGCTGAGATATGTAAGCCTGAAATGTCATGACTGACATTGAACTTATTTTCAAAAGGTTTAGCAAAACAAAGCACACACATTCACACACATGTACCTATAGGCAGGGAAAGCAGATATGGCAATCTTTTTTTTAAACATTTTTTATTGATTTATAATCATTTTACAATGTTGTGTCAAATTCCAGTGTAGAGCACAACTTTTCAGTTATACATGAACATATATATATATATTCATTATCACATTTTTTTCTCTGTGAGCTACCATAAGATCTTGTGTATATTTCCCTGTGCTTTACAGTATAATCTTGTTTATCTATTCTACAATTTTAAAATCCCGTCTATCCCTTCCCACCCTCCACTCCCTAAACCAATAAGCTTAAGCTAGCTTCAAAACTAGATATTGATTTAATATTAAATATTTTCTAGATCACATAAACCCTAAATTCATTCTAGGCAGTTTCTTTTATATTTCTGGGAATTTATATAAGCACTCAATTTCCCTTAAGACTATTAAATAGAGCTCATTCCCAAATTAATTTTGATAATACTATCTGGATGTAAAGACATTTCATATCTATAATGAACATAGACATACTTATATCCACATACACACAGAGATCTCATAGTTCTGCTTGAGTTTACAAAGGCCTTTTTTTTTTTTTCAGTCTCAGAAATTAAGAATGGTCTAGAGGAAGGTTCCTGAGAGACTGGGTAGAATATTTACATCTCAAAAGCACAGGGAGAGATATGCAAGTTCCTCCGCAAAGCAAAACGAGTTTTAGAATGTCAAAGGAGCCTCATCTTGGCCATGTCCAAGGGTGAGATTTCCTAGTATCTCTGTTTTCTGATCCTCCTTTGATGTGTCCCCTCTTGGGAGGGGGGGGACCCTTTCAGGGTGCCCACACTGAGAATGTGGCTCCGGTATCTAATAAAAATTCAAATGGCTTTATGTGACTTCTATGTGAGGCTCCTCAGGGGAGATTGGGATGGTACCTTGCGGCACGCACTGGGGAGCCCCAGGCCCCATCAGTCCTCTTCTTCAGCTCCTGGGAGCTGAAAGGAAGGATGCTTAGTTCAGCCTTTCTCTCTCTGGGGACAGTGAGGGCCTTCCCTCATCCAATGTCCCTCTTTCCTGCAGTAAGTGTGCTGACTAGGTCCCAGTTTCATTGGAAGTCTGCATACCCCACGTTGGGGGCAGGGGGCACCCATCCACACCTGGGGTGTTCTGCTTTTAGTCCTCTTCTTTTTTTTTTTTCTTCTGCCATGTCCTGGTTATTGAAAACCCTCAGGGCCACTTCAACTAGTTGGGAGGTGAGGATGCTATGTCCCACCATAATCTTTCGAAGTTTGCAGCAAATATCTGGAGTACTCTGAGATACGAACTAGGTGTTTATTACCACTGCACTTCTTGGATCCTTAGGGTCCAGGGTAGTGTATCTCCTAAGCCAGTCTCTAATCTTACCCAAAAAGGCAGAGGAATTTTTATTCTTTGATTTTACAAAACTGAAAAGTTAGAAAATGGTGTTATAATTTAGTGAGCCATTCTCTATTTCTCCTGGTCACCTAGCTGGTATTGTGGCCAGACAATATTTGCAAAAAAAAAAAAAAAAGGTTGTTTTTATTTTTTTGTCATTGAGGTATAGCCATAGAGTTTCCAATAATTCAGAATGCACCCTAATGGGCTGTCAGAGAGGACAAATATCTTGTCCCCCATATCCTCAGATCTTGGTTGAAGATTTGTCCCTAACCAAGAGATCTATAATAAGTGTTGGTGGAGACACAAATTCAGCTGTTCTTACCCCACTGAAAATTTCCTTCTCTAGAGAGTTGGTAAGTAAGTTTTTCCAATTAATAATTTAAAAGTGTACACTCAGGTTGTTCAGGTATACCAAACTAGCACCCCACTACAAGTAATTTTAGTTACCAGGACCCCCTAATGAGGGCCAAAGCCAGGAGAGACATAGATGGTCTCACTGAGGCCTTTCACAATCAGGCCTCCCTGATCAGCCTCCAAGACTTGGAGGACAGGTTTGTCTTTCAATCTCTCAGACCCTCCAAGCTGACCAGACCAGACCAGATTAACTGTGCAGTCCCTGAATTGTCCCTTCGTTCCCCCTTGAGACGGGGACAGAGCCCAGAAGCTGTTTTGTGGGGTAAATGGCACTCACCCCTCCAAAAGGACTACTTCGATGTGTCGAGTGGCTGCTGAGTCTGTTCTGTGAGCTGGGGTGTAGGCACTCAACAAAGCAGGTGCTAAGACGGATCTCCTGTACCCATCCTCTCAGCAACAAAGACAAATTCCCCCAGGTGAGCTGCCGCAGCCCACTGCGTAGCCTATTGGGAGCTGGAAGAAACCAAGAGGTTAGCCAAGATGTCTTATTTAGGTTGCCAAAATTTGTTACCTGAAAACTGGATTCACCTCTTGGTGGGTGTAGAGCCAAAAGACAAGCCAAAGAGCAGATGAAGGAAGTATTTATTACTTGCAGCAAGTAAGGAGAACACCAAGGATCTTCCCCAAAGCAATGTCTCCCTGAACAGCAAAATTAGGGAAGTGGTAAGCTAAGCATATGTGCATATCCATGAAGGGGCTTAAGCAGAGAATAATTCAGCGTAGAATTGTGGCGAAGGTTGACAGAGTCCAAGCTTCAGTTGATTGAGCTCATTAGGGTCAGAAAAGTTCTACATCATCAGCCCTGAGGTTCCGGTTGAGATCTGTTGTGTGCGGACACAACGCGGGCAGTGAAAGAATTTACCAAAGACCATGAGGAACGTTTAGGAAAGTTTAATAGGTGCACTGTTACAGGCAACAAGGGGTCACATGGACGAGATGTGCCTGCGTGAGCTCCGAGGGTGGCAGCGCAGGGTCTTTTATTTGGGGGGACGAGGCTGTGACCACAAGGAGCAGGGGCGGCATCATCAATTCACGCACAGGTACCAGAGTGGTTGTAAAATCTGTCAGGAACTCCTTTTTTTTTTTTTCAATTGAAGAACAGTCAATTACAATAGGATTTATGACTTTGATAAGGGCAGGTGGTGAGTCCTGTCTGCCTAGGGGATTGTGAGATGGGCTATGTCTTGGGGCGGTTTAGCTTTGTTAGGATAAACACACATCAAGAGAAGATGTTTATCTTGCAGAAATGCAGGGACAGGAAGAGTACTGCAGTGGGCTGTGGGAGTTAAAGTGTCAATAGGCTCCACGCACAGAAAGCGCAGGGGTGGGGGTTTTATGATTCCCAGAGAGCACTAGCTGGCTCCACATGTTGGTTGAGTGCTTGCGGGGGAGGGGGTGGTTTAAATTCTCCACAACAGCTCAAGATGGTGCTTCAGGCTAATCTTTCCCACTGAAACAGAACTGGGAGTCTTTACAACTGATTTTTTATCTTTGCTATTGTTACTTCTCTTGCCTGATAACAGTCATTTGTTCTTTTGTTCCCTTAAGAGCATTATTACTGAGACCTGTTTAAAGACAAGCATGATGGCCAGGCTTAGATCCCTGGATGAGTTAAGCCAACCATGGCTTCTCTTTGGTCAAGAAAGCCATGCCTGATTCCCTTTCTCCAGGGACCCACTACCTTATCTGCTAACAGCTCTCCATTGAATGTCAACTTCTTTACCTTCCTTGTTTAGCTTACTCTGTCATCTAATCACTGGGTACTAAGTCCCTACATCATCTCCTCTTAAAAGCCTTCCTTCCTGCCCTGCTTCAGTATCATTAGCGACTCTTATTATGTGTCATTGAATTACCATAAGCAATGCTGCATCAGAGCCTTCAACACACTGAACAGTCGTTTATGGTCAATTGTCTTTCTCTCCCACCGTCTGGATTTTCCCTGCGGATAGGGCATTTTGCTCTACTTTGTATCTGGCAGCTAGGTGCTCATTAAATTTGCAATAAATGCTTGTTAAATAATCATATGATAGAGAAAAATAATAAATTATTAGTTATTTTAAAATCCTTCCTTTCCTGCATCTTTCAAGGAAGTTAGATCTCCACTAAGAACTTTGGTTTTGCACAGCAGAGTGATTCTTGGAAATGCAAATTATAGGAGCAAAAACAAAAACAAGAACAAAAACAAAAAACAATTTCTTTGCTTGAGAAAACGTACAGCCAGACCTTCTGAAAGTGGAGTGTTTTCCCCACTGGCATGGAGAAAAAAACGTTAGATGGGAAAATGGGGTTGTTTGGCAGAAAGAGAAATGGCAGCTCCCATAAGATGTAGAATTTTGAAGAAAGAGATGTTTAAGAGTGATACATGTGGATAAAAAAAGGTGTTGCCTGCCATTTCAAGGAATACCTGCTGTTCCGGTAAACAATGAATTATGCCTGCATCAGGCCGGCAGCCTCTGCAGCCGCCTCTGATCATGTGCCCTGAGGGGAATTCAGGATGGAGAAAAACAAGCTACTGGCCCTAGATAGGTAAGATGCACATCAAAGGAATAATTTCAATGACCCCAAACTCTTGCATCTTCCCATACAGAGAAAGGCACTAAAATAATTAACTTGAGATACCTGTCTTTTGTGATTAGCAGTCATCTTTGGATGTTTGACTACACGGTTATTCTTTTTGTTTTGTTTTGTTTTTTTTCCCAGCAAAAACTCCTATATTTCTTGGCTCTTCCCTTACCTCTTTGGATCAGTTCCTCAGAGCTATCTGAGAGGCTGTTTCCAGGCTATTGTCCTCAGTAATGTCTCTGAATAAAACGTAATTTTCAACTTTGGGGTTGTGCAGCCTTTTTTTCAGTCAATATACACAATGTCAATTCCCTTTTCCATTTTGCACAAGAACTTTAGTAACAAGTGATAATACTTTTCTATTCTTTTTAGAGGATCATTTGGGATCTTGTGTTTCTTCTAAGTATAAGAAATTTACACAGCAGAAATGGACAAACAAGGGGCTTAGTTGCATTTGGTTTACAAATAAATGAAGGATGACAGCTCTGGACACTCTACAGTAGCAGGTGAAGCTTCTGAGCAGCATCTTTCAGTGTGTGCAAGTTAACAAGTGCTCGTGGCCATTCACACCAACACACTCTGCTTTTCTCTCTTCAAGAGAAGCTGTGCTTCAACTTGTCAGCACCTCTTATTTATCATGAACAAATAGAATAGCTGAGCCCATACAAACACCAAGAACCCCTCAAATATTTTCAGTTCATGGTGGACTTCAGCAGAATAAAAGATTTTATGGATTGACTATCTCCATGGGTTTAGGAAACCCATATCTAAGTAAACAAGAATCATCAAGATAAATGGCTAAATGACCCCAGTTAAGGACGTATCTGCATTGTGTAAAATATAATTCTTTATTCTTTCTGACGGAAGCGAAGCATAGACATGAGCTTTCATACAGATCAATATGACAGCCCCCAGTGTGACCTTGTGGCCTCTGAATCACATTATGGGAACCACTGCCATCAACTTTCATTCTGTTCCCACGTTGGTCTCTTGGGATCCTCTTTGCATTCACTGGCATTCCCATCCTGATTCTCATCACCTCTCAAGCCTTCGCTGGAAGAAAGAGCTGCAGCAATCCTTACCTTTAAAAACATCATGAGGCAGTCAGGATGTTCCACATTCATATAAAGTTCATTTTTGAGGGGGGCAAGGGGAGACAGCCACAACAGCCAGAATAATGTCATTTATTGCTTGTCCACTGGGAATAGAACATGGCTGGCTGTGATGAGGCATGGCACATACTCATATACTGTGATGAGGATGGAAGGGCAGAAAGCACTGGGGCTTGGGGTCAGAAAACCTACGCTCATATCTTGACTCTGTCATTTATACTTACAAATTTCAGTAACTCATAAAACCTCTTTAAGATTTCACTTCTTTATCTACAAAATAGATATGATTTTATCTACCTCACCGGAGGGTTTTAAGGATAAAGTGAGCTACTAGATGTAAAAGTTGCAGGACGTTGAATCTGCGTAACTATTGCACATCTCTCTTCCATGTGGTTCAGTCTCTAAAAGAAGTTGTTTCAAGTAAATACAACCAAAGAGCCAAGAATAATTTAAAATAAGGGATGGGGGGTGTAGTTCTAAACTTGGAAAATATTAGAGTATCTGGGTCATACTCTTGGCAAAATTTCTCACAATCCCTTTCCTACTCTTCTCACATCCCACAATTCTAAGAATTTTCTTACTTACCTAAATCCCTCCCCATCTCACAAAATACCTTTACCAATATCCCCCAGATTATGGAATATTTTTCTCTTGCTCATCTTCATCATGTAGACCAATATAGCATATCTGCCAACGTGTCTTCTTTCTCTCTAAATCTCTTTTTTTTTTTTCCCGTTGTTTTCATCATGAAAGTTTAGGAACTGTGCATGAAAGAGAGGTGCGCCTCAAAGACCAGATGTCTTAGTCTACTTGGGCTTCTATTAAAAAAACCCCAAGTTTTGGTGGCTTATCAACCATAGAAATTTATTTTTCACAGTTCTGGAGGCTGGAAGTCCAAGATCAGGGTGCCAGCATGGTCAGGTTCTGGTCAAAGCCCTCTACTGGGTTGCAGACTGCTGACTTCTTGTGTCCTCACATGGTAAAAGGGACCAGGGAGCTCTCTCATGCCTCTTTTATGAGGGTTTTAATCTCATTCATGAGGGTGGTGGTCTACCTAATCATCTCCCAAAGGGCCCCCTCCTAATACTGTCACATTGAGCATCATGACTTCAACACACGAAGTTTGGGGTTCATAAACATTCAGACCAGATCATCAGGGAATGTGGACAAAAGACTAAGACCTAAGACTAAGATAGCATCCTTCTCTTCAGGAAACGGAAAAGGCTGGCAGCATTTATATTTTAATAACTGCTTGACTTTGTCATACTTGGAAAGAGACAGACTGAAAGCCAGTCACAGAACAAGACTTGCAATCAGAAGTGCAGGCAATCTTCCTGGGCATCTGGAGTCACAGTCTGGAGCAGAGCTGCTATTTTCTGATTGGAGGATAGCAGATGAAAGTCTAGCTTCCAGGTGCTTCTTCATATGGTCAGCATCCAGTCCAGGAATTCTGTGTCCCTCAGCAAGCAGGACAGGTGTTCTCCCAAGAGATTCCACTGTAGCTGGCATCTGCACGGTCACAAATCCTTTCTTCTAGGCATAGGCTATGCAAATACTTGTCTGCAGTTTTGCAGAAAGAAGAACTAGTGAATGTCTGAGCTCAACAAAAATGTCACATCCTGCTAATGCAAAAACTTTCCATTTTCTTGCACTCCCAAACTCATCTCTAGGTCAAATCTAGCACCTCTTTTCTGAAAATATACTTGGGATTTCTCCTCAAAACCATTCAAATGGTCACCTCACTAAAAAAACAAACAACAAAAAAATGTGGCAGGTATTCACATAAATAATCTCAGGCTGTTTCTTTACTTTTCTTTTCTGACTCTCTTTTTAAAAAATCTCTTGAGAATTGCTTTCACTTCTGGGGGAAAGTCATCAACAATGAGGTTGATTTAAATTTGTGATCATATTGCTTCCACAAGCCATTTTCAGTTAATATTCCCACATATAATATTCCTGCAATATTTCTGTGGAAGAGGCCACTGTCAGTCAAGGTATTTTATTCTATCAATTCAACCTGATTTTTATCTGACTAATTTTTTTTTCTTGATTAAATGCCATTCATACTGATGTTTCTAAATCTAGGTGGTCACATACCAATTTTCCCCATACTGACCACATCTCCTTGTTCAAGCTGTTGTCCCGTATGAAAGGCTGTGTGCCAAGTCATGCCCATCATGTCTTTCAAAACCCATCTCCAAACTTCCATCTCTCATGCACTCTATTCCCCAGTTAGCTCCACCACACTTTGATAGCTTCTTACAGACTTCTACACATTCTTAAGTCATCACTAGGATGTGACTTTGCATCTGTTGGTTCATTGACTTTTTTTTAACCCCTCCTATGCAATTCCTATTTTTTATTAGTTATTTCCTTTGCAATCTTTCCCTTGCTCACCAATTTATTTAGCCCAGTGGCTGCTCAGAGGAGATTAGTAAACCTTCAATCCATGCTCGTTTTTCTGACTTCCAGAAAAAAATTTTTTTTTTTTAAAACAGACATACCACTGTAATGAAAACACATGCTTTGCTGGTATTGTTTGTTTCCTGAGTGGGGCATAACTAAGTTTCTTCATTGATTTTGTCTTGGATGGGGTACCAGGGATTGAACTCAGGACCTCTTGGGTGTTGAACATGCGCACTACCTCTTAAGCTATACCTTTCCCCCAGATATACTACTTTAAAACTTAGTGAATAAGTTTCACTGATTTGAAAAGGAAATTGACCTCAAAGCCATGTCTGCCTGGGCCACAGAAAGTGTTATATTTCTAACAAGAAGAAATTCTTTGGCTTCTTTTCACCTAGCCTTTATTTTTCTTTTCAAACAAAACCAAAGTCTCACTGTAGCCTTGATTTATCATTTTTAATGTATCTGTCACTGGGTAAAATCTCTAAACTTCAGAGATATTACAGGGAGTGTTTATTCCTCAATACTTTGGTTTCCCTGAGGAGGGATTAAAACTTTAGGCCTCTAGCCCTGCCCCATACTCCTCTCCACTGAGATCTAGTGAGTTTCCTGTTAGATGGGTTATAGCCATTGGTCCAAAATTATATTAGTAGGCCAATAATCTAAATCTATAAGAATTCTCCTTCCCTCTTCACACCAGACCAGTGTATGGCAGCAACTCTAGGTAAATGCTATGTTCTGCAGAACCAAATTTACCTTCAAGTGGGTAATTCCAAGATAAGGGGAGGGATGGCAAGCCACTGCCTCAAATATAACTTAGTAATAAACATGATAGTTTTGATCTTTATCTTCTGGCCACTATATTTACTGTTCAGTTGGTTCTGAATGTGGCTGGATAATAAATGTCTTTTTTTCATCTAGACAGCTGGAACCTTATTTATGCAAATGAGAACCAATCTGATTCCTTCCCTGTGTGTGAATCTAGGGTAGCACAGAGTTTGCAAGAGTCATGTAGGTCTATAAGCAGCCTGCTGTGATAAAAAGCATGGCTTTTGAGTAAGACAACACTGACTATGAATTCTCTGCAACTTTCTACCCTTGTGACTCAGGACAAGATAATTAACCTCTCTGGGCTTCAGTTTGCTCATCTATAAAAATGAGAATAATAGTAATAACTCAAAACTTTTACAAAACTAAATGTGTTTATGAATGCTTGGTACATGTAAAACTCTCAATAAATACTGGTTTTCTAGAAGCATTATTTTTTTATCACTGTCAAAATCATTCTTTTAGAGGAAGCCCTCTGATTCCCTCCATGAGTAAGGCACAGGCCTGATGCTCTCTGGGCAAACCCAACTAGAGAGCTCAGCTCTGAAGAGGAGCAGAAACCAGTGCCTATACAAAAACAGACATATGGCTCAATGGAACAGAATAGAGAGCCCAGAAATAAACCCACACACCTATGGTCAATCAATCTTAAACAAAGGAGGCAACAAAATACAATGAAAAAACGAGTGTCTTTGGCAAGTGGTATTGGGAAAGCTGGACAGCAGCATGTAAATCAATGAAGTTAGAACATGCCCTCATACCATACACAAAAATAAACTCAAAATGGCTCAAAGACTTGTACATAAGACACAATACCATACAACTCCTGGCAGAGAACATAGGCAAAACATTCTCTGACATAAATTGTAGCAATGTTATCTTAGGTCAGTCTCCTAAGGCAATAGAAATAAATGCAAAAATAAACAAATGAGACCTAATTAAGCTTATAAACTTTTGCACAGCAAATGAAACCATAAACAAAACAAAAAGACAACCTATGGACTGGGAGAAAATATTTGCAAATGACGTGACTGGCAAGGGCTTAATTTCCAGAATATACAAACACTTCATATAAATCAGTAACAAACAAACAAAAAAAAAAACCCAATCAAAAAATGGACAGAATACCTAAATAGATATTTCTCCAAAGAAGACATCCAGAAGGACAACAGGCACATGAAAAAATGCTCAATATCACTAATTATCAGAGAAATGCAAATCAAAACTACAATGAGGTATCACCATACACCAATCAGAATGGCCGTCATTAAAAAGTCTACAAATAATAAATGCTGGAGAAGGTGTGGATAAAAGGGAACTCTCCTACACTGTTGGTAAGAACATAAATTGGTGCAGCCACTATGGATAATGGCATGGAGGTTCCTTAAAAAAGCTAAAAACTAGAGTCACCATATGATCCAGCAACTCTACTCTTGGGCATATATCCAGAGAAAACCCTAGTTTGAAAAGATACATGTACCTCAATGTTCACAGCAACACTATTTGCAATATCGAAGACATGGAAACAACCTAAATGTCCATCCACAGATGACTGGGTAAAGCAGATGTGGTATATATACAATGGAATATTACTCAATCATAAAGAGAATGAAATGATGCCATTTGCAGCAACATGGATGGGCCTAGAGATTGTCATACTAAGTGAAGTTAAGTCAGACAGAGAAAGACAAATATCACATGTTATCACTTATATGTAGAATCTTAAAAAATGAGACAAACGAACTTAAGTACAAAAAGAAACAGATTCACAGATACAGAAAACATACTTATGGTTGCCAAGGGGGAAAGGGGCAGGGGAGGAATAAATTAGGAGTTTGGGTTTACAAACCACTATATATAAAATAGATAAACAATAATGTCTCATGGTATAGCACAGGGAACTATACTCAATATCTTGCAATAAACTATAAAGGAAAAAGGAAAAAGAAACCAGTGCCTGTAGCCAATATGATGCCCTTCACTTCAGAAAGGTTTCTGTGCTCTTTTAGGAACAGGAAAGTAAAGCTCTTATGGCCCTACATGACTTCGGAGGCCCTTGCCTCCATGTGAGTAATTTCTTTAGAGATAAAAATTAAGACAAGGAGACAGATAAAAAAGGATGTTATCTGTGCCTTTCCAAGGACAACTCTGTCTGACTCCAGAGGCTACACTCTTAAATTCTATATTGCCTCTTCCTGGTATCTTCCCAGACAAAGCAGCTCCTGGTTTTTCTAAAAAAAAATATGTTACAGGAAAGATTTTTTTCTGGGTTCAAAATGTGGTAAGACCTCAGCTTCCAAAAGACTAGCTGTTTGAGAGCCTCAGTCTACTGTAATAGTACATATCTTAATAGTTATCCAAACAAAATAAAACCTTATTTAAGATAAAAGGAGTAGCCTCTAAATAGCCACCAACAAATGAATCAATGAACAATGTCCAAGAGACCGAAATATTTCAACAAGTATATTATGATTGGTCAATTCACATGCAGTGTGAAAAGCGTATTCCACTGACTGGTGATTTATATAAAATATAAGCCTAAGACATTTCATGCAAAAAAGGTAAGGAAAATATTAGAGAAGCAATTAAAGGGAGAAAAGATAAGTATAGTGGCAGTGACTTGAAGAAGTTGGGAGGTGGGAGTAGCAAAAAGCAGCATATATCAAAAAGAACATAGCTAACAATGGAGAGACAAAAGACAAACCTGATTGGCGGTGTAGTTAGGGGTAGGGCAATGACTGAGAGTCTCTTGTACCTCATTAATATCACCTTAGATGTGAGAAGCAGGCAAATACATACTAGGACCTCAATACAGTGCCTCTGAAGACCTGACAGCTCTATGGGCAAAAGCTGAGCCGTATGAGAATCAGCAATAAACCTTGACCAATACCACATGCACAAGCAACACAGCAGAAGAGACAGCAGCATGGAAATCATCAAACAATCTCCCTTCAATGAAGGGCAAGGAGCAGAACTGCAAAACAGTTACAAGGGGAAAGGAAAAATAACCAAGAACTAGAAGCAAAGAAAAGGATGGTAGATCTGAATAATATTTACAAGAAGAGATAACATTTATTGAGTATGTCCTAGGCATACGTACACCATTAAATGTTTTATTGCAATATATTATTTAATGCAGCAACCCTGCAAGTGAAGTACTGTTATTATACCCATTTTACAGATAAAGAAACTGAACTGTAAAAAAGTTAGGTAACTTAGTTTTATCTGACTCCCGAGTTCACGGTCTTAAATGGAATATTGTCTCTTTTGTGTCTTCCTCAAGAGCAGTGATTGATTTTTAAAATAGATTTTGAATTATTAAAATACTGGATATTCAAATTAGAAGATCTAACCCATATCCTGTGTGAATGGTTCTTAGAGGCCTCTTATTTTTGTCCCAGTGCTCATTGAGAAGGTGAAAGATTTTTATTAGGCAATATATTTGACCTAATTGTGTGACTTTTCAGAAGGATGACTTTGACATTTCAAAGTGAGATGGAGCATTCGAAAGCTACATATAGTTAGTATTCAAAAAAAAGACAGCAATTTATGATGCTGCAAAATAATGTAATTTTTTCCTGGAAAAAAAGCCTTCTGAAAATTACCTGAGTATACTATAAATTTGCAATGCTGATACAACTGAACGGTTTTGGCAATAGTTGCTAACTCTGACTTTTCTAGGTGCCTGTCAAAGAACCATTTACACACACATCCACACCCTCCTCTACACAGACACACACACACACAAACAGAGAGACACATGTGCTTGAATGCACACACAGAGTTCAATTTATCTTTTAAGAACAATAATAATAAGAGACTACCAATTCTTTCTTGTACTGGTCTGTCAGGGCTTAGTTGGAAGTGAATGGTGTCAAAGATCACACAGACCTGAAGGAGATATGGAGAAACTCTGGCAAAAATAACTTGCAATGCAGCACTAGGGGATTGGGAGGACTACTGAAAATAGGCAGTAATGAGAGATTCAAGGAAGCTGACTATACTTTAATAAATAAGTAAATAAACACACACACACACACAGAGAGAGAGAGAGAGAGAGACAGAGAGAGAGAGAGAGAGAGAGAGAGAGATTCAAGGAAGCAAACCTTCAACTTCAGACAAGTCTATAACCAAATGATGAGGGTTAAGACTTGGCAACTGCACTTAAGAAAAAGGTTCTAAGTTCCAGGACTCTGGGAGAGCAAACTGAGATGTTGTTCACCAGGATCCCACTTTTGGAGGCTTGGAACTTACATTTAAACCCCAGGCAAAACAGACTCCCAGACATAGAAACAAACTATAGTTACCAAAGGGGAAAGGGTTGGGGGGTATATATTAGGAATCTGGGATTAACATATAAACACTACTGTATACAAAATAGATAAACAACAAGGTCCTACCATACAGCACAGGCAACTACATACTATATCTTGTAATAACCTATAATAGGAAAGAATCTAATATATATAAAACTGAATCACTTTGCTGTACACCAGAGACTAACACAACATTGTAAATCAACTATACTTCAATGAAAAAATTAAAATTAAAAATTAAAATTAAAAAAAGAAGTGAGTAAGCACGGAAATGTAACACAGGGTTGAAACCTTTCTGGTGCTTACCCATAAATATGTAATGGTGTTCGAACATCCAACACCAGAGACTTTTCTGATTGGCTGTTGGTGATGTCATATTATCATTAAAACTGTGCTCAGAAAATAAACTGATCTGTTTTGTTTTTTTTAAAGAAAGAAACCAGGTAAGGTTTTTACTGAGACATGAGTTAGAAACTTTGAAACTACCTTCTTGTATATACCAGGCTTGAGCAAATGATTAAATATATTGAGGACTATGAGAGCTAAGTTTCTCACTGTTGGATGAGTACAGGTATGAAAAGGGGGGATACTAAAATGTACCCTGTTTTGCTGAATTGGAATTGAAAGTATCAGTGTATAGATAGATTGATAGATAGATAGATAGATAGATAGACAGATAGATAGATAGATATAGATATACATTTACATATACATATGAGAGAGAAAGCAAAATATACACCCATACATTTCCCAGCTCCATCTGCTAAAATAACCTAACAGAAATGACACACCAATAACAATTGGCACATCTCAAGCCCAGATCTTGTTTTCTAAATATTATATTCTAATAAAAAGAACCTGGGCTCCTTGGAGAAAAGGTTGATTCCAGGCATGGGATAGAGAAAGTACAAGATGTGTCTAGAACATCTTTAGAAACCAGAAAATATGGAAGTACTTAAAGAATAATGGGGACATGTGAAAAAGACACAGGAGACAGTTCAAAGGAACAATATGAACATTCAAATAAATCACAATAGTGATGTATTATATCCCACTGAATAACATAAAAACCCATGAGCCCATATAGTTATAAATAAATAATTGGCAGAGTAAGGGAAGTTCTTTCTTACAGTAGAATAACAACTAATAAATACATAAATAATAACACAGTTAGAAAATCATCAATGCGTGCTAAAACCAATGGGTGAAAGTTATGAGAAACAGAATGGATAAATCCAGCCTTGAAAGGACCTTCCTACAAATTACTTATTAATTACAAACTTACAGTAGAGAAAGCTAACAGACACCACCTTAATCCGCAGCAGCGGGTTCTGGACTCCACATCCACAGGGAACAGCTCACACGGGCCTCGCAGGGAGCCGAGCTTCTCAGGCACCTGGGCCATCCCACTCTGACGTCCCAGCCCCTGGCTGCCACGCTCAGAGGGCTGTCGATTCTCACATCCCTCGACCAGCACTCACTCTAACTGAGACAGGAGGGAAGGGAAGGGGGCAGGGTACAGCCACTAAAATAAAGACACAGCAGTTAGCACCAAGATGGTGAACGATTCAACTCCCAATAAAACTTGAGCTTCAATATACACTCATTGAAACACAATTGCGTGCCAAATGGTACTGTCACAGGTGCCAGGACAGTTTTAAGGCTGACCATAAAAGGTCAAAGGGTGGGCAGTGGCCCAATTCCTGGGAATCCCACCCCCTTCCCCAAAGTAGTTGGAATAATCCACTTGTTAGCAAATGAAGTCACTGAGCCTATAAAATCTAGCAACAGCGTACATCGCTGCCTCTGGCTCCCTCACCTTCTGACATGGCCCGCACTCTGTGGATTATGCATCTCTCAGAATAAATCTACTTTCTTTTAAAATTTTTTTATTTATTTTTAATCTTGGAGGGGGAGGTAATTAGACTTATTTACTTATTTTCTTAATAGAGGGACTGGGAATTGAACCCAGGACCCAGTGCATGCTAGGCATGTGCTCTGCCACTGATCTCTACCCTCTTCCCAGAATAAATCCACTTGCACTCAACTGTGGCTCGCTCTTGAAATCTTTCCTGCATGAAGCTAAGGACCCACACTTGGTGGGGTACATCCCAGGGACTCAACTGAGACCTGGGACATGGCCATCCTCTCGCCCCACATTCTTTTGCCTGTATCACTCGCAGCTCCGGCTCCGGCCCTCGGCCTGGCACCAGGAGAGTCACGGGTCCCACCTAGTGCCCACACGAAGGCTCCAGGTCACCATCATGGGGGCTCCCAATCCGTGCCCCACTTCACCTGTGTGGACTTTCTGGGTCAAGACCCTGGGAGCTCCAAATTGTCACCTGGAGAAAGAAGAGGAAATCTCATGTGGTGGGGGAAAGGACACATTCTCCTGTCCAGGATGAAAGAGGGTGTGTGGATTCATGGAGTTAAGCCAGAACACGGTGCAGTTCATTCATGTTCCACAAACGTTCCCGAGCACCGGCCAGGCCCACAGTGCTGGGTCCACAGCTGCAAACAAGATCGGGCCTGGGGCCCCCAAAGGGCTCTGTGGCCAGTCCAGGAGGTGGACTGAGTGGCAGCGTGCCTTCAGCACAGACCAGTGTGTGCGGAGAGAAGTGTCAGCACAGGGTGCTCTGCGGACAGAACACAAATCAGGTTGAGAGGTGAACAGGAAAGGAATGAAGGAAGGCTTCCTGGAGGAAGTGAGGTCTCAGCTGGGTTGTGAAGATGAGTAAAGTTAGTCAGGCAAAGGGAACATGTACAAGGACCCAGACGCGTTCCACCACTGAGCTACACCCCAGCCCCCCTGGAATTATACTTTGTGTTCAAGGTTTAAAACAGTGAAACGGTGCAAATGGTGAAATGCACTATTTTTAAAGTGCAAAATTTAATTACTATATAAATATTTTAGTGAATTCGAGTATCTTTAACACTGAGATTTAGTCTTCCAAATGTTTGTTTACTTTAACACTAAAAAAAATGAATCAAAGGCTTGCTTATTAAATTGGGAGCAATACAGAGAAGATTAGCATGGCCCATGGTCAAGGAAGACACGCAAATTCATGAAGTGTTCCCATTAAAAACAAGCAAACAGGGGAGGGTATAGCTCAAGTGGTAGAGCACATGCTTAGCACGCATGAGGTCCTGGGTTCAATTCCCAGTACTTCCTCTAAGAATAAATAAGTAAATCTAATGATCTCCCCTGACCAAAAAAAAAAAAAAGTAATAACAAAATCAAACAAAGAGAAAGAATCAAGAAAACAGAAACTGTACTGATATTATATTAAAACTCACCAATATGTAGTTTTTTCCTTTTATTTAAAACACATTCATGTAGTTAAGAAGGATTCATCCACTACTCCCCTACTCTTTTCCTTTTTATGTTGTGGTATTTTATTGTTATTTCTTTACTGGCATGATTGAGTCCAAATTTAATAAAAGAGAACTTCCGCGCATTTCCTTCCTAGCCATTATTATTACTTGTATCATTTAATGAGTATTCCTGGAAATAATTTTGTTCTGTAGAGGATCAGGTATCAGAAACGAATCTGCTCCTATATCAAACACTCCAGGTCACTGCTGGGCAACGCTTAGGACAGTCTCTCCAGCGAGGTCTCAGTGGGTGTGATGGAAAAGCCCTTGCCCGCACCCCTCATCTGGTCTCTGGGTGTGGTTGACCCTGAGCACAGAGAAAAAGCAGCTGTCAACTGCTCACCTCACCCAGTGAGGGCCACATGTATCCAGTCCTGTCCCCCAGTGATGGTCACAGCCGGAGATGGGGCAGGTGCCCAAACTGGAGGGTCCCAAGAGGGCTTCTCTTTCCATCACTGTCGCCCCGCTCAGTTTCCGACAGCCTCGGCACAGGCAAAGGCATGCCCACTCCGCCTTGACAGCGCTCGGAGACCAGGGTCTAAACGACCCTGACCCTGGAGGCCTCCCTTCCTATCTTCCTGCCCTCCTTCCTCCCAGGCACATGAGGCTGGATGGTCTGCAAAGCTGACCATCAACCTGATGGTGATTGCTGGAGTCAGCTCAGTAAAGGAGCAACAATCAAAGCTTGTCACACAAACACCGTCCAGTGCCTGCTGTGTGTGCCAGGCCCTGGTAGCGTTTCACATTTATTCCCATAAACGCTCTGTGAAGTAAACAGAGCAAGGACCTCCATTCAATGGTGAGGAGGCAGGCTCCGAGGCTGAGAAGCTTGCCCAGACGGATGACGGCGCTGGGCCTGGGACGCAGGCCAGCTCTCAGTCACCCTTGTAGACTGCTCTCAACAAGCTCCTGGGTGCTGAGTGCTGTGGCTCCCGAGGGAGCCTTCCTGCATCATCAGCAGAGGCCTTGGAGCAGACAAGGGGGAGGACACGTTGTCCGTGGAGGGTCGAGGTGGTTGGGGCGTAGGGGCAGGGTCCCGCGGGCAGGCAGGAGAGCCAGGCGGCAGACCCAGCTTCTCCCTTGCCTGATCCTTGCTTGATTCTTGCCTGCCCGCCCAGCCCTGCGGCCCTGGGAAACTGCCCTCCATAGACTGGTTGTGCAGGGCCCCATAGCGGCCACTTCCTTTCTGCTTTCCTCTCATCACCACCTTGAGCAGTCAATGAACCAACCCCCGCTTCCTTAAGAGATCAGTCAACTTGGCAGGGCTAGGTCTAGAGCCCAGGTTCTATCTCAAGATTGTCCCACAGCTGTGGCAAAACCCTGGCACACCTCACTACTGCCGAAGAACTGGGGGGAGAGCCGGGCTCAGTCTAAGTCCTCTCTGGGGGGACCCTGGAAGGAGAGTGACCTGGGTTACATACACCCCACCCTGGCTTACCCCACCGTCCAACGTTTGGGGGCATCTGGCTTCCCGAGGGCAGGGGAGGCCAGCACATTTGAGGAGCGCCCTACAACTGTTACAACCTCTCTCCTCATGAGGCCACTGTCCCCATCTCACTGGTCTGGAAACAGATCCAGGGAGTGGTATGATCTCCCCAGGCCATGCAGGGGGTCAGCAGCAAGGAATTCAGTGGGCTTTCAGCGACTGCGTGGTGACTGTCCATCCCCATCCGGGCACAGGAGAGGGGCCCCTGCTGGAGATAGGGAGATAAGATCGGCAGGCCCTCAGCTGGAGCTTGTGAAAGGGATTGCTGAAGGGGCTGTTACAAGAGCAACCGCTGGGCGGTGGTGGAGGTGTGGGAGGAGGCTGTGGAAGGCGTTGGGACTGGGTTTGGTCGGGCACGGGGGACAGAGGGTGGGAGGCAAAGACACTCAGCAAGTACGGGGTCTGCACTGGGGAAGGGATGGACACATCCACCTGAAGAAGGGGTGAGGACCACAGGGCGCAGCGGGGTGACTCTGGGGCCGAGTGCAGAGACACGAGTGAGTGCCCTCCAAGCAGAGCAGGATGGGGTTGGGGCAAAGGACGAGCAGGGCTCACCCAGGGGAGGAGACCAGGAGGAAAGGCCAGGGGTGTGAAGGCCTGGGCCCCGGGGGGAGGACCGGCTGGGGGCGTGCTACCCTTCAGACGTGGAAACAGAGATGAGCCAAGGCAGTGCAGGCGGGGGCAGAGCCAAGTCCAAGCCCAGGTGGGCTGAGCCCACTGCTGCAGCCTCCCCTGCTGACCAAGGGAGCTACTGGTGACCAAGCCCAGAGCACGTTAGAATTTACACCCACCACTCGTGTTGTGCTACTGACACGCACTGAAGAATCACATGGAGAAGCACTAAGCCCGAGACAGGCCCTCGGCTTGGATGGAGGCCTGCTGCCACCCCTCTGCTGGGTGCTCCCCCGTGACATCTCACTGTACCCCCCAAATGGCCTATGAGATACCCCCTTGATTTTCACTGCCAGGCCCTCCCTCCGCCATCACCTCTCCTTTGCCTGCATCTTGGAGAGAGCCAAGAGGACAGAGAGAAAGGAAGAGAGACCCAATCAATCATTGATCCTACATCATTCATTCCCTTAACCAATTTATTGAGCACCTGCTGAGTCTCACGCCTTATTCTGGGGGTATGGGAGGTACAACAAGAAGGCAGCCCCAGCTTCCTGTTGGGGAGGAGAGGAGCCTTGCCAATCATCTAGCCCAAGCCCCATTTTAGGGATGTGAAAGCTGAGGCCTGGAGAGGGGAAGTGACTTGCCCAAGACCATATACAACTAGTTAGTGGCAGGACCAGGCACAGTCTTCAGAGGCTCACATGACTCCTCAATCATCCAGCTAAGATTCATTGAATGACCCTCTGTGTTCCAGGTGCTGCTCTGCGCCCTGGGACAAATACATCAGTGAACCTGACAGCAAAGAGGAGTGAGCAGGTGAGGGGAAAGAACAACCCCACGCTGGTGGAGGGGGTATGTGTTTCAGTCCCATGACTCCCCCCAGAATGAGAGGGAAGTCCCAGAGCCCCACCTCAAGAGGCTGGGCTTCTGACGCCCAGGGCTCCTCTCCCTCCCTCAGAACAGGCTATAAAAGTCCCCTCCCAGCTCCTTCCAGAGAAGAGCAGGAGGAAGTGAGAGGTCAGCTCAGAGGCCACGGGAAGGGAGCAGGGGACCCCCACAGGGTGATCGCTTACCCCACTGCGGCTGGGGTCTCACTGCAGAGATGAAGCTGCTCCCGGCCCTGGCGGGGGTCCTAGCCACACTCATCCTGGCCCAGCCCTGTGAGGGCACAGCCCCAGGTAGTAGCCCCTCGGGCGGCCAAGGAGAGGGGCAATGGAGCGGGGAGGACTTGGGTCTGAGGGGCCTGTGGCTGCCCTGGAGCCTGAGTCCCCTTCCCCCTGAACAGCCTTCCCTGGGGCGGTGGACACCTCAGTCCTTCAGAGCTGCATAACAAAGGCCAAGCTGCTGGTGGATTCTGCCTACAATCAGACTGAGAGGAGGTGGGCCTGGGCCTGGGTCTGGGGCCTGCGTGGGTCTAGGGCCTGCGTGGGCCTGGGAGGGTCACTGATGGGGGGTGGACTCCAGCCAAGGGCCTCTCACCCATCAGCTGCCCCTGGGCACCTTGGGGCAGTGCCATGTCAGTGCAGAGCCTCCCTTCCGTCCAGCCTTCTGTCTATTTCCCCCGTGCTGACTGCCCACTGCCCACGGTGGGGGCCCTGCTGGGTGGGTCTGCTTCTTCTCCTGGCCCTCACTCCTCCTCTTCTGGGCAGCATCAAGCAGCGCCTTCGCAGTGGCTTGGCCAGCCCCATGGACCTCCTGTCCTACTTCAAACAGCCAGTAGCGGCCACCAGGATAGCTGTGAGGGCTGCTGATTATATGCACGTGGCCTTGGGGCTGCTGGAGGAGAAGCTGCAATTCCAGGAGTCCAGATCCTTCAATGTCACTGGTACTGTGCACCCCACTGAGCTCCCCGCCCCAGGCCTGCCCCAGCCTAGGAGTGGAAGGGAGACAGGCGGGAGTGCAGGGCATGTGGCCTTGGGGCATTGGGAGGAGAGAGGAGAAAGGGGTGGGAGGTACAGAACAGACTAGGTCAAGAAGGAGCTAGAACCCTGCCCGCTGCCCCTCCCCCTCCAGACGTGCTAACGAAACCCCAGCTGCGGCTGCTGTCCCAGGCCAGTGGCTGCGCTGTCCAGGATGAGGCTGAGCAGTGCAGTGACAAGTACAGCACCATCACTGGGAGATGCAACAACAGGTGGGTGCCTGGGGTGGCACCTGGCCTGGGGTTGCCCTGTTCCCTCCCCTCCTTCCCAGCCCTGCTGACCCCAGCCCACCCACCGCCGCAGGAGGAGACCCTTGCTGGGGGCCGCCAACCAGGCCCTGGCTCGCTGGCTGCCAGCCCAGTATGAGGACGGGGTGTCGCTCCCCTTCGGCTGGACCCCCAGCAAGAGGCGCAACGGCTTCCTCCTCCCTCTTGTGAGTCAGGGCTGAGGGTCTAGAGGATGCCCCATCTCTTCTAAACGCAGGGAGTCAAAGCACAGCCCACAGTCAGCCTGCCAGGGCTCCCATCTGGGCTATATGGCTGGCAGGCTGGGTGACTCCAGCTGAGTCTCAGTTTCCTCAGCTGTAAAATGGCAGTAAAACCTACTTCCTATTGCTGTTGTGACTATTTAATAAAGTCCTTGGTATAAACATCCATATAAGATGTGATAAAGTAATGCCAGCCATTACAGTATCGTTTTTTTCCGGAAAAATTAGTATCAAAGTACCTTGCTAAACTAAAGAGCAATGCACCTTAATGTAGCTCTAGCTATTGACCTAAACTGTTTCACATTTAACAATTTATCCATTTTCTATTCATATGGTAACAGAACGATCTATCATCAACCCATCTATCAACATCTATCTACTATTTTTTCTTCCATTGATCTTTCCATCTATCCAATTCTCTCCATATTTATTATCCATCACCTAGCAACCAGTCCTTGCATCTGTCGATCAATTCTACCATCTAATTATCCACGAGTCTATAACTTGTTCTATCAATTTGATCTATCTGCCACTCTGGAGGAGCAGGTGGGGTCTGAGCCAGCCAACCTGGCCCCTCCCCCTCCTTTTACTCCTGGAATCATCAGGAGCCAGGCCAGAGATCATTCTTGTAGGAATGACAGCAACACAGGAGGTAGGGCTGAGCAGAATAGGAGAGAAGAGGGCTGGAGAGGATGCAAAAATACGCTAACTCCAGCAGGGGTGACCTGCCATCCCGAGTCCTAGGTTGGCTCTGACACCCCAAGGGGTCAGGAGCCTATGCCCCACACTGACTTACCTCCCCACCAGGTCTGGGCCGTCTCCAACCAGATCGTGCGCTTCCCCAGCGAGAGGCTGACCTCCGACCGGGGCCGGTCCCTCATGTTCATGCAGTGGGGCCAGTTCATCGACCACGACTTGGACTTCGCCCCCGAGTCCCCAGCCAGGGTGGCCTTCACTGCAGGCATTGACTGTGAGAGGACCTGTGCCCAGCTGCCTCCCTGCTTCCCCATCAAGGTACCCTCCCCTAATCTCCCGGGCCCCTGGTGTGGCCTCCACCCCCAGGTGATGGTGTCATAGGCTTAAGGTTTAAGTTTAAGTTTAAGAGCTGGGACTGGGGAACTGGAGCATTAAGGAACTGCCTGTGATGCTGGGATATCACACAGAGACAAGAAGACTCCTGGTTCTGTGTGTGTTTGAGGGGTGGGGGTGGCGCAACCTGCCAGGAGGTTCAGTGCAGGCTTCACAGAAGGGAAGCAGTTGAGACTGGCCTTGACCCATGGGTCTGCTTCCAGCAGGGGAAGCCTCTGGGCTGCTGCCTTTTTTTTGAAGCCTTTAGAGTCTCTTAGCTCTTGCCCTTCTCTCCCTCCTGGGGCGGTCCGAGGTCCTGCAGTTCTTGCCAGTTCCTGGGATCTGGTTGTGAGCACCGTGCATGCTGAGAGGCAATGATAGTGTGGAACACTGGGGAAGAAAGATGGACTCCTGGGAGCAGAGCCTCTGTTGGGGATGGAGGGGAGGTCCGTGCACACACTCACACACTCACTCGCCCTTATTAGTGTGGGATGCGATGTGTGGGGGCCCTGGCTGGCTCCTTCCTCTAGGTCCTCAGGGGAGCTTTCCCCAGCATCCTATTACACCTTTAGCTTTTGACTTAGACCAAGCACAGCAAATGCTGCCTCAATTCACAGTTACATTACTCTACGTGGGTGTCTGTTTTGACTGAATTACCAGCTTCCCGCAACCTGCCCTGAGTTTTGGTGGCTTTCCCGGTCTCTGAAGCACCCAGCACAGAACGGTGCTTAGGAAACACCTGTCGAACTAAATGGAATGAACGGAGCACAGGCTCATGTGCTGGGAGAACTAGTTCTCACCCCTCCTCTCCTGCTGACAAGTTGTGACTTCCCCTCTCTGAGCCTCAGCTTCCCCATCCTTAAGATGAGGCTCTAAGGCCTCATGCATTTCTAACCTTTCATGACTCTATGACACAAAGTGCTAAGGATGCTCAGATGGCCTGGTGAGCACCGTGAGTCTGGGTGAGTCAAGGAGGGCTTCCTGAAAGAAGGGAGTTTTGAGCAAGGTTTTGAAGCAGGTGGGGGATGACCAGGAGGAGGCAGCTTGCTCGTGAGAAGCCCCAGTGTCACAGATTCCTCTTCCACCGCAGATCCCGCCCAACGACCCCCGCATCAGCAACCAGCGTGACTGCATTCCCTTCTTCCGCTCGGCACCCGCCTGCCCCCGAAACAGGAACAAAGTCCGAAACCAGATCAACGCGCTCACCTCCTTCGTGGACGCCAGCATGTTGTACGGCAGCGAGGTCTCCCTTGCCCTGCGGCTGCGCAACCGGACCAACCATCTGGGGCTGCCGGCCGTCAACCAGCGCTTCCAGGACAACGGGAGGGCCCTGCTGCCCTTCGACAACCTGCACGATGACCCCTCCTCCTCACCAACCGCTCTGCGCGCATCCCCTGCTTCCTGGCAGGTCTGACACAGTGGGCGGGGGGTCACCCCAGGAAGCAGCCAGTCCCTGGGTTCCAGGTTGGGAAGCCACAGTGGGATAGGATAGGATATATGGCTCCATAACTCAGTGTTTGGCACACCACAGCGCAGATCTGTGCACAGTAATCACAGAATCAGTATGCTGGAAGGAGTCCCTTTGCAAGTGACCCAAGTGTGGCCAGAGATCACGGCTTGACTCTCTCCAGTGATAACGGACTCACCCACTAGAAGTCTATCTGGAGCAGTGCTGTCGGAAAGGTCCCCCTCATTTTGATCTACTGTCTATCTGCTGCTCTTCATCATGCTTCTGGGACCTCAGAGAAAACGCTCTCTCTCTTTCACACAGCAATAGCCTCTTTAATTCCCTGAAAGTAGTTTTACTTTCACCTGGTTTTTTTTTCCTTCTTGGGGCTAACTTCCCTTACGCTCTTTAGTTTCCCTTCCACTGCTGCTAGTCACTGTCACCTGCCGCCTTCTTCTGGATGCATAATTTGAACTCTTCTGAGGGTTTTCCCCCACACGGTCCTGGTCATAATAATGATGGTCATCGCTCCTGGTTGTTTCAGATATTTAAATGTGCCATCTCTAATCCTGACAGCAATCCTGAAAGGAGGGCACTATTATCACCCTCGTTTTGCAGATGAGAAACTCAGGGACGGTAACTGATGTGCTCCAGAGCAGAGGGTCAGGTGGCAGAGCCCACGGTGAGAATCAAGTCAGTGCAGTGGCCAGGTCTGGGCTCTTTCCACTCTGCTCCACCACCTCCCTCGCAGGGAGTCATCTCGAGCCCCTTTTTAAGGATCATATGTTTCTTTGTTGCTGGCAAGCGCAGCGTGCACCTTTGTGAGATGTCTACTGAAACTGAGTAGTTTGAATAGGACCACGTGCAAAAGAGCTTAGTTCAAAGCCAGCAAGTGACTGTGTGTAAGGCCACCTTTGGGAACGTACTTTCCTTCCCGGCCAATGGAAGGAAGTCTGCTGACAGGAACAGGCTCTGCCCAGCCCTCCTCCTTTCTCCCTCCCTGGGGCTCCTTGGGGAGAGCAGCATGACACCGAGCCCAAAGCTGGGGAAAGGTCTAGCCCCTGGGACAGACCGTGCAGAGGGATGCAACACATGGGGCAGGGGGACCCACAGTCCCAAAGGCAAGGCCCCTTAGTCACTGTGTCCCTTCACTGGCTGCGGATCTGGTCATCTTGCAGAGCAGAATCATTAGGCAAAGGTTTTCCCGCCCAAACCCAGCAGCTGCCCTGTGATTCCCCCCCCCGCCCCAAACCCGTTCCAGGGACTTCGGGACCCAGGACTCCACAGTCCTCCCCGTCCTGGCCCGCTGTGTTGGGAAGGAGGGTGGTCATTGGTGGAGCCCCACCACACAGCTGAGGAGATGGAGGTCCAGTGAGGCCAGAAATTTGGCCCAGGTCACAAAGTCCCACCACCTCTTTCTAGTCCCCAGAGCTCTGTCTGCCTTAGCAGAAAGACATTTCTGTGGGAAGAGCTCTATTCACTCTGATCTTGGGATTTTCAAGGTGATACCCGGTCAACGGAAACCCCCAAACTGGCAGCCACGCACACCCTCTTTGTGCGAGAGCACAACCGGCTGGCTACTGAGCTGAGACGCCTGAACCCCCGGTGGACTGGAGACAAGCTGTACCAGGAGGCCCGCAAGATCTTGGGGGCCATGGTCCAGGTAGGGAGCCTGGGTCCCAGCATCCCCTAGAAGGCAATCTGGCCAGAGAAGCCATCTGAGGGAGTGACTCCCACCTTCCTCAACACATCCTCAGGGATGTGCCCCAAGTCAGCCAGGTCTGATTGGGGATGTTCCTGAGATCAGACCTGTAACCCTGACCATGTCACGCACCCTCTCTGGGCTTCAGTGTCTCCATCAGACAATGGGAAATCAACATGGCCACATTTGACACCATGCCAATAAAGAATTAGTATGTCTGAGCAGGCTTCGAAAAGCAAAAGGTTTGCCCTAAGGCAAGCACGTGGGGTGGGGGCCACTAAGGTAATGATCTTCTGACATCTTTTTTCCAGATCATCACCTTCCGGGACTTTCTGCCTCTGGTTCTGGGCCGGGCCAGGGCCAGCAGAACCTTGGGCCCCTACCGGGGGTACTGCTCCAATGTAGACCCCCGGGTGGCCAACGTCTTCACCCTGGCCTTCCGCTTCGGCCACACCATGCTCCAGCCGTTCATGTTCCGCCTGGACAGCCAGTACCGGGCCTCGGCGCCCAACTCACGGGTCCCACTCAGCTCTGCCTTCTTCGCCAGCTGGCGAATCGTGCACGAAGGTGCCTGGGTTTTCCAGAGGCAGCCAGGAGTCAGGGTGGGGCCCAGCTTAGTGCAAGGAGGCCAGGCTGCTGCTCAGGTCACGGGCAGTGAAAACAGGGCGGGTGTCACCAAGACCCTTCGTCACGTGCCCCCATCCCCTCCAGGATTAGAGGATTTCTAAAAGAGGAGGAGACTGATGTCAGACTGGTGGCTGTGGTCCTGAAAGAAAGGAGCTTCCTTCCACTCCTTCTAGAAGAAGTGAGGGTGCTTTTCCCTGCCAGCTCCAGCTCCCTTCCTGTCCACCTGGGTCACTGCTTCCTGATACAAACATCATAGAATTTAAGTGACTGGCTTGTCCAGCTCTGAGCTAGTTTAGCATCATGTGATTCAGGGGCTTCCAAGAGGCTGGTCCAATCTGTGCTGCTCATATTCCCACCACCAGGTGGCATTGACCCCATCCTCTGAGGCCTCATGGCCACCCCTGCCAAGCTGAACCGGCAAGATTCCATGTTAGTGGATGAGCTCCGGGACCGGCTTTTTCGGCAAGTCAGAAGGATTGGGCTGGACCTGGCAGCCCTCAACATGCAACGCAGCCGCGACCACGGCCTCCCAGGTGAGGGGGCTGCCTCCCCTCCTCTCAGGCTTTGCCTGACCAGGGTTCCTTTCTGACTGGGACTGTCACCGGGATGTGCTGTGGTTCAGAGGCACACAAGCCTGAGGCTGAGGACCTCCTTTTCAGTATCTTCTTCATCCACCGTGGGGTTTCTAGCTTTAGGGTCGCCACAGGACCAGGACTTGGACAGAGGAGCTGAATGAAGGAGATTAGGACTTTCCAAGTAGAAAAAAACAGTAGGTTTCAAAGGCAGGGGAGAGCTACCCCATTCCCCAGTACCCTGGCAAGTTCCAAGGAGGAAGTTGCAAGGATATAGAAGCTGGCTCCTGGCTCTGAGAGGCAGGGAACAGGTGGAGTAAAATTAAAACTGTCTTGGCTGTTCTACCCCAGGAAAGAAGAAAAATTAGGCATTTTGCTAGGAACTTTGATGGATTTCTTTTAGTCCTCCCGATGACCTTGAGAAGTAGCTGTTATAGCCATTTTTATAGCTGAGGAAATAAATCTAGTAATTTGGCCCAAGGCCACAGAACTAAGAAGTAGTGAAATTCCAGTCAAGTTAAAGATTCCTCCTTTCTTTCCCCTGTTCAATCCACGATGTTATGGAAAGACTGGCCCCCGCTTTGCTGGTCTCTCCCCCTCCCCATCGCCTACTTCTCTGTCTCGGTACAACCTGAGGCCCCATCTGCCTCGGCTTCTCTGTGGCCGATGATAATGAAGTGCGGGCAATTCCTCCTGCACCTAACACAGCAGCTGGCGGGCACATAGCCGGCACTCAAGAACTTGAGTTTCCTTCCTTCCCTACGCCTGGGTGCCTGGGACGGCTAAAGCCCTGTGGGCGCCCCCTGCTGGAGATGTGAGATTGCTAGCCAGCCAAACTGGCACACTGTTTTTGATCCCGCCAAGCTGTCCCAGAAATATTTTCTTGATCCTAGCTCTTGCAGTCTCCTCCAATCCCGTCCCAATTCCAACACCAAATTTGGAATTGGAAACTGTGATCTGAACTCCACTGCAAAGAGGGGGTGACCTTGGAAAAGTCACAGCTGCTCAAGCTCAGCAAATATCCACTGGTAACACGGAGATTACAAAGTACCTCACAGAAGCGGGAGGGTCCTGAGAGAGATTCACACAGCAGGGCTTAGTAATGGTGGAACATCATACGGTTTTCCTTTGTTCAGCCGGGGGATGGTATTTGTGAGCTGTAGTTCGGAGGACGACTTTGGACTCCTGTTTCTTTAGGCTATGAAGAAGCTATCGCCTATCTTGATGGTCCCCACCATATTATGACTTGGTCTTGGTGTGGGATCCTGATAGCTGACAAATCAGTATGGCTGGTCTTTGTAAGTTTCTGAGTAGGTGGGAAAAAATTTTTAACAGCTTATTGAGAGAGAATTAACAAATCATAAAATTCACCCATATAAGGTATATAATTCAGTGGTTTTTGTGTATTTAGAGTTGTGCCTCATATTTAATATCAGAACATTTCCATCACTCACAAAAGAAACCTGGTCATAACAGGCACTCCCCTGATGGAAATGTTAGCTACCTTGATTGTGGTGGTGGTTTCATTGGTGTGTACATTTATCAAAAGTCATCAAACTGTACATCTGAAATATGTGTAATTTACTATACAGGAATCATACTACAATAAAATGTTAAAAAAAAAAAAACAAAAAAACAGGCACTTCCCATCCTCACTCCAGCCCCTGAAAATTACTAATCTTCTTTCTCTACGTATTTGCCTATTCTGGACCTTTTATATAAATGGATTCATTTATATAAAAAGAAGACCATGTGGTCCTCTTCTGAGCAGATACATTGTATCTATGCTGTTCATTTCTTTGTTTGTTCACTTATGTATTCATTTATTCATTCATTCTACAAATCTGAGTGTCTTTCATGTTCTGGATACTGTCTTCTTTGTGTCTAATTAATGCCATGAGCCCAATAATAATATCATTGTGGTTGTGAATGCTGGTTACAACAGTGTTTTACGTTAGTATATACCTCCGTTTGATAGACAGAAAGCGTGGTTTTCTGCTCACATTGAAAATTAGAGGGGAGTGAATTGGTCTTTGAAAAGCTCAAGGCCTCTTCTGCCAGCAGGGATTTTGTTCTGCTCAATACTGCCTGACCACAGAGCTCTCTTGGGAGGAATCGTGGAGAGAAGCTAATGGGAACCAGCAGAGGGAAGACTAAACGGCTTCTGTCCCCTCTCCCTACAGGGTACAACGCGTGGAGGCGCTTCTGCAGACTCTCCCAGCCCCGGAATCTGGCGCAGCTTAGCCAGGTGCTGAATAACCGGGATCTGGCACGGAAGTTCCTGAGTCTGTACGGGACACCTGACAACATTGACATCTGGATTGGGGCCATCGCCGAGCCTCTTCTGCCAGGGGCCCGAGTGGGGCCTCTTCTGGCCTGTCTTTTTGAGAACCAGTTTACAAGAGCCCGAAATGGAGACAGGTAAGTGACCCTACCCTAAAGGGACCAGCCCCAGATGCAGGGCAGAAAGCACTAGAATTCCAAGACTCAACAATGAAACAAAGTTTATATATATATATATCTGAATCACTAAGCTGTACACCAGAAACTAACAGAACACTGTAGATCAACTATGCTTCAACTTTTTGAAAAACAGTGAAAGTACTCTTTTTAGGTTCATCTCTTCCAAGATCTGAGACCAGGAGGCTCCTCCCTGGAGAGCTTGGTCAGAGGGAGAGAGACTACTTGCCTGAGGTACAGGCACCTTTAACCCAGGAGACAGACTTCTCAGCTTCACTGTTCCAGGCTGGTTGATCCCAAAAACACGCAGAAAGGGCTAAATCTGGTTTTCCTCCAATAAGCTTGAGGTTTAAGACCTGACTCCTTATTTGGATTTGGCATTTACCTGGGTTCAAATCCAGCCCTGGCCACGTATATTACTGTGCATTTAATCCTGGGCAATTTACTTGACCACTGAACCTGAGTCTTCCTCTGTGAGAATCACACCTCTCCTGCAGGGATTTTGGACAGGCGAATGAAATCATGTATGTAAAGTACCCAGCACACAGCGGGTGCGCCTTCCTATTCATTCCCCCCGAACTTCATCCACCTCTCTCCCCCGTCTTGTAGGTTCTGGTGGCAGAAACGGGGTGTTTTCACCAAGCGCCAGCGCCAGGCCCTTCGCCAGATTTCCTTGTCTCGAATTGTGTGTGACAATACTGGTATCACCACTGTTCCAAGGGACATCTTCAAGGCCAACACCTACCCCCTGGGCTTTGTGAACTGTAACTCCATCCCCAGACTGAACCTGTCAGCCTGGAGAGGCACATGAGGCTTGTGCAGGTAAAGGGAGGCCCCCCTCCAACAGCCCTGTGCTAGGTCAGGCCCGCACATCCTTCCTTGGACAGGATGGCTGAGTCCTCTCAGGCCTCTAAGCAGAACAACAGATCTTGTCTCTAGAGATTTTTTCCTGGTGGACACTAGCTTCTGGGCTGACAAGTTAATTCTAGGGCCCTGGGACTTTGGGGAGCAATCAGGAAGGATCCAACACCCTAAAAGCAGCTCCATGTCTGGATATCCAGCAAGTTCCTTACCTGCCCACCTGTGCCACTTCCGCAGGAGTCCATCGGAGCCTCTGGCCTTGGAGACGGGGGAACCTGGGGAAGACCACAAGGCTACCTTCTCCCCCGGGGCCACCGTTTCCTGCTGATGCTTTTGCTGGCTATCGCTCAGAGCTGGTTCTTTGCGAGTGACAGCCGGGCTCCCAGCAGCACTGAACCCTCCTCCTAAAGGAGCCTCTTACCTATTAGGTTGCACATCGGCTCCAGGTGCAAGGCCTTGCGAACCAAACAAGGGGCCTTCAGGACCTGGCAAGAAGAGTCATCTGGAAGGTTTCCAGCCACTTTCTTCTATTTCCCAGCCTGTCCCTGACCCCTGCCTATGACGGGGGCCACAGAGTCCCAGCCTCTAGCCACTCCACCCACGGTCTTTCCCTGGAGCCTGCAGGTGGGCAGCACACTCTGCTTCTACCAATAAAGCATCGCTGAGGGCAGAAGCTGGTTTCTGCGTTGGGCTGGGGAGGGCATGACCTCAGTCCCATGCTTTGCTCCAGATGTTTAAAAGGAGTGCTGCCAAGACACAGTTGGCACTAGCCTCTGAGCCTCTCCCGGGGGCTGAGTTTAGAGAATCAAAAGAAACACTCTGGAATACAAAAAGGCAGGGACTGGGAAAGGCAGCGGCATGGGGGCCTCGGCATTAAGGAAGAGAATACCTCAGCCACGCCAGCGACCTGAACAGAAAATCAGGGGACAGAATATCAGTCAGTGTAAAAAGTCTTTATGTAAAAAAACACAATAAAAGATACCAGCCAGCTAGCAGAAAGGACTGGGCACTGCCTTCAGCCTTCATTTACTCCAGAAATAAGTTCTATCGCAAATGTAGCTAGCTCCCGGTAGTAGGGGAGGCTACCCTGGGAAGAGGAGCTGGACTCGGGCCGGGACTGTGAGATCTCTCTCGCCTGCCTTCCTTCTCGAGCCTCCGTTCATAAAGCAGGTGTGGAGCGGAAGGCACTGCAGCTCTGCCACTGAGGCTGTGAGACAGGCCGGGAGGAGGCTGAGGCGAGGACAGAATTAACTCTGGGCCCACCCCCAAACTGCCCTCAAACCAAAAAGCCTGCCTTGTGATGCCCACTTGCAGTGTCTGACATATAGAGAAGGGGACCACATGAGGGCCACAAGGTCTTCAGCTTTGAAGATGAGGCAGCTGGAGATGAGGCAGGGGGGGCCGGCCTGGGATTCTCTCAGTGATGCCAGCTTTCAGCAGGGCATTGTGATCTCTAATCAGAAAGATGAAGAGGCGGGAGGGCATGGCCTTGGCTACCAGTCGTCTTGTTGTTCTATGTGGAAGGCCAGGGCTGCAGCGAGCTAGCGGACCATGGCTCCCGAGGGGCTCACTAGGTCCTGGGGAAGGCTTTCTCGGGCCTCCTGCATGCGGCGCCGGGCTCGACGGAAGGCCTCTGTGAGGGAAGCAGACACAGGAGTCAGCTGCCATGGTGGCGGGAAATGGGCCCATGTGGATGCTGGGTGGCTGGCTGGGGGAGGGGGAGCCTACCCAGCACATTGTGAATGGAACTCTGCTGGCTGAAACCCTCCAGACGGTCCAACACACTCCGCATCCTCTTCCGCAGGGAACTTGACTCCATGAAGGCCCTGCAGGGGAGCCCGCCACATGGCCACGGCTGCTCTCCAGCCCTTGGGATGAAGAGCCCCAAGGCAGAGAGCCAGGGCCACTCACCTGGACTGCTGCAGACAGTGTAGGCGGAAGGTGACACTGCCCGTGGTCTCCGTGCAGAGTCCAAAGCGGCTCAGACGCTCCCCCTGCGGCATCCAGTTAGCGTCAGGTTTCTGTTGGCTTCTAGACCCCAGGCACCATGCTGGCCTCACTCCCATTCTTATTCCCATTCTTGGGGAGAACAGTTCTGTTGGGGAAACTTCATTCCAACACCCAGACTCCATCACCTCAAGGCTAACATTGGGCTCCCAACTGTAAATCAGGGCACATTCCAACCTCCGTTGAGTACCAGCAGTCTTGTAAGCTGCCTGCCAACCCTCTGATTCTGGAAGCCTCAAGGATGGGCTGGAAGGAGGCGCTGGTTATTCTGACAGGGACCAGGGGAGATCTCTAAGTGCACTGTTTTCCACAGCTCTCCTAGGACAGTGTGTGGATGTCTGTACCTAGTTTAAGATACGGTCAAGACTTCCAGCTGAAGACACAGGAAGGAAGGGACTAAGCAATAATGAAGCAATGGGCAAGAGGCCTTAACCCCGGTTCCACCTTTTCCAGAAGAAACAGGGACATAAGTTCCCAGCATGAAGTCTCCCCAGAGACAAAAGTCACCTTGAAGGTTCCTGGTATCCGCACGTAGGAAAGGTCCTCCAGCTCCAGAGAGCCGCCAATGAAAAACCTCCTCAGCTCAGCCACGGTGCCGAGCTCCAGGGGCCTCCACGTGGAGACTCTCAGGGTGTGTGCGCCTGTGCGGGAAGAGGAGAATGGGGCCGCGGCGGGGACGGGCACGTGGCCCCTTGCTGACTCCCCAGCAACGACACAGGCCTCGCCACCAGTAAAACATCTGGCCTGGTGACGACCTGGCCTCTGGTGAAGGTCATCATGGTGGTTTAGGGTCCCCATTTGGAAATCAATCAGAATTCCAATTTCTGCTCTGCCAGCTATTACCTGTGCACCAGGACAAGCTTCTCGACCTCTCTGAACCCGTCTCCTCATCTAGCAAAATGGAAATAATAGCAACACCGACGCCTCACCAAGTGGTGGGGAGAATGAAACGAGAAGCACTTAGCACAGTGCCTGGCGCACAACAGACGGCAGGGCTGTTACTTCAGAAAGGCTTCCGATCTACTCAATACACACCCACCAGTAGCCCACTTCCCATGCAGTGCCCCCCTCAAGGCCAGGAGTCAGATCAAGAGTTGCTGGGAGCGGAGACCAGAGCTGCTCAACTTCTCAGGTAGCTGTCCCTTCAGCCGGCTGTCTCTAATGGAGAAGGGGAATCTCCCCCAGAGGAGCAAGGAGTTGTGCAAGTTAAGTGCTTCCAATTCCCAATCATCCCCACTTCTCACGAGAAGCGGCCAAATCTTCTGAAGTGCTAGTCTTGTTTCTGGGAGCGAGAGCACATAGGCCACGTGGAGGGCAGGGACAAGAGGTCCCCTGGGGTGGCAGGCAGCACCACAGCCCCGTAGCCTTCCACGCGATACCTCCGCCAGAAGTCGAGTGAGCGGGCCTCACAGTAGAGCACAGGCCACTCCGGGAGGGCACCTGCATGAGTAGGAGCAGCAGCCAGGTCACAGGAGGCCTCCCCGGGAGACGGCCTGGCCTGCGGAGACCCACGGCCAGGGACCTGCCAGGCCACTCACCAGCGGATTCATCCTCGTGGAGGAAGGAGGCCTCAAATGTGAACAGGTAGGAGAAGTAAGCCGCCTTGTCCGAAAAGAGAGGAGCACTATTTCATACTCAGTGTCGTGGGGTGCACAGGCCCTCACTGGGAATTTGTTTCCCCTGTGGCCAATGACAAGGTCACCCCCACAAGGGGAAAAGATAAACTATCACCCCAGGTAGGAAGCAAGAGGCTGAGAAGTGAAAGGACACCCAAATGCAAGCTGTGACCATTTTCAAAAAGGTAGAGAGGACCCTGGACGAGGCAGCCCTGCAGAGCCCACAGCGAAGGGCCAGACCCAACAGTGGAACCTTCCCCAGGCTGTCAGCCTGATGATGCTCATCACATGCCATCCCAGGAGTCCTGCTCCTCCCAGGCACCCCCCCCCCCGTTGCCATACCATTCCCAGGGACTTGGTGGCACAGGTCTGTGTGATTCCTGAGAGCTGCTGGAACGCTGGGCTCGACCAATCTGAAAGCAAAAGACCACACGTAGTAAGTTTACCTGGGAGGAGAGCAAGGAGTTGAGAAAAAGACAAAGTTCCGTTATCCATTCATTCACGCAACAAATCCTCCATTTAGCACGTACTGCGTGTCTGCAATGTGCTATGTGCTATGACCAGTCACCGGGGACATCTTGGTGACCAGAAAGAAAAGCTTCCTATCTCTCATGATGCTAACGTTCTAGTTGGGGGTGGAGGAGAGGTGGTGCAGACAACAAACCAACCAATAAGAGACTCTTAGGTGGTAATAAATGCTAAACTAAAAATGAAACAGGGTGAAGGAGTGACTGAGTGACTTGGATGCTCATTTAGACCACGTAGGGAGGGAACACCACTCAGAGAGGACACTTAGGCTGAGGCCTAAACTCAAGCAGAACCAGTCATGCAAAGATATGACACAAAAGGTTTCAGACAAAGGAAATGGTTCTGAAAAGGCCACAGATGGGCGTTCAAGAATAGAAAGAAAGCATGACCAGAATGTTGTAAGGGAGAGAGAGGCAGGGGCCAGCTCCTTCAGGGAATGGAGTTTGGATTTCGCTTTAAGTGAGAAGGGAAGCTGTTGGTGTTTTAAGTTCAAGAGAGACAACTGGTTTGCATTTTTAAAGGCTCAATGTGGCAATGATATATGCGGCAAGTGAACTGTTCCTCTCGGGAGCAAGACAGGAAGCAAGAGGGTAAGTTAGAAACTAAATGCTTTGGCCTAAGCAAGAGATGCTTGGTGGCTTGGTCCAGGATGCTCGAGAAGACAGATGATTCAGGACATCTTCTGGAGACAGAACTGACAGGAACTGGAGGTAGAGTGACCGGATGCAGGCAGCCAGAGAAAGTGAGGAATCAAGGATGCTTCCTAGGTTTCTGGCATCAGCTACTACGCAGATGACAACGCCATTCTGCTAAGTGGGGGAAGACAATGAGGGCGGGTTTGAGGCAAGAGGAGGAATTAAGAGTTCTCTTGGTCATGTTAAGCAGAAATGACAAAGAAGTAATTGTACAGGAGTCTAGAGTTCAGGGGAGAGGCTAAGGCTACAGAGAACCCGGGTGTCTGAGACATACAAGCAGTATTGAAGCCATGGGATGGATGAAGCCATCTAGAAAGACCTAGAAAGACTGTAGAGAGAGAGAGAGTAATAGAAGTCCAGGCCCGGCCTTGGATACGCTAATAATTCTAGAGCAACAGAAGATGAGGAAACAGCCAAGGAGGCCTCTGAGCCACCAGTGAAAGGAGGAGCATGGAGCCAGAAGCCAAGAGGAGGGTTCCAGCGAGGAAAGTGGGCTGTGGCAAATGCTTCTGAGAGACAAGCAGGGTGAAAGCAGACGTCACCACAGGATTCATATCTTGGAAGTGATCTATGACCCTGAAAAGAACAGCGACAATTTTAGTGGAGGAGTGGGGAAGGGAGCCTGACTGAATGCCTCTGGAAAGCTGTCAGAATGCGTACAAAAAGAGAGACTTAGGAACATTACTGACTAGTAGTTGGCAGTTCCACAAAGAAGTGCACGTAGAGATTGTCATACTCATAGCCTTGGGCTGAAACTAAGAAAACAGGAAACAGTCTCAGCTTATTTTCCTGTCACCCTTAGCACCCGACCCAGTCCTGAAGGGCCCACACACTTGGAAAAATAAGTTCCTCGAGAGCCAGGAACTCTGTCTCCAGGAAGGACTCACACCTGAGCCTCCCAAGTGCTGCGGACAACCCAAGGCGTCCACTGGGGCGGGGCGGCTCACTCCACAGCTCCATCCCGCCCCGGCCGAGCATCAAGGGATCTCCGTCTGGTAAGACACTTACCTACCTCTCCATTTACAAAAAGCCGCAGAGCACCGGGGACAGTCTGAGGCAGAGAGAAGTGGGAACATGTCAGGAGGTCTGAGGGCGCCGGCACCCCTCCTCCAGCCCGCGGGCAAACCCCCGGGAGACCTGACGCTGGACGTCAGACCCACGTGTTTGACTGTCACACCTCCGCCCTACCAGCCACTTCTCCACAGATCTGTTCCCTCCATTTCTAAAACATGTAACACAGTGGGGAAAGGACCTAATTTAAATGGTGGGGAGGGCAACAAAGTATGAATATTTTCGAGAAGAGCCAAGAGAAGCATCCACAGCTGCCTTCTGCCGTATAGTGAGAACTAGAGGGCCCTGTTCCCCGTAAAGGGCTGCGGTCCAGGAACTAGGCAGTTTCCTTTTCTCATCACTTGTGTATCTATCTTATCCAGCTTTTTAACACCGCACATCTGATGTTAATGCAATGTAAAAAATAATGAAAGTTCATCTGTTAGAGAGAGAGAGGGAGACCACTGGGTAATTTCATCCTTGTTTCCAGATCTAGAAATGGAACTCTTGCAGTAAGACACAGAGTAGGACCACAGAATAACTAACTCACACTATTCTGTTTTGTTTTTTAAGAGCCAAACTATTTGACAAACAAAAATGACAGCCCATCTCTACGGGGCACTTAGGAAGAATGGCGACATGAAGAGTAAGGAAGACGTTTTTCCTTCCTATATTTATAAAATTAATTATAAAGTAATAAATAAATACACTGCCGCTGATAAGAACTCAAAAGTATCTAAGTTTAGAGACTAAAAAGTAAACATTCCTAATTTAACCCTCTCACCACACAACAGCCACCTGCCATCTTCCAACCCGCCCACTGCCCAGAGAAAGTCGCCCATAGTGTGTGTCCCCTTTGGGACCTTCTTCTACAGGCTAACAGTTCTAGATCAACATGCAATGTTGTTAAAACGTAACAAGGATTACACTCCACATGCTAATTTTCACTTCCTTTTTACACTGAGGAGTATGTCTTGGGGGCCTTGAGGAGAAGACGGCACTCAGGGATGGTCAGAACCCTCCAGCTGAACACACCCGCCGGCGGGGCTGGGGCTACAGGACGCCGGGCTCCTCACCGTCTCCAAGTCGGTGCCCACGAGGCTGCTGAGGTACTCCCTGTGGCGGCCACACAGCTGAGGAGACAAAGCAAACCAGAACTTGAGAGGTGACCCCAGCCAGGCCGGGGTCCAGTTCCAAACGGGAGGGAGACAAGCAGCAGGAGCGGGAACTGCCACCAAGAGCCGGAGGCCGGAGCATCCCAGCCGCTGCCAGCTTCGTCCCAGTGAGGCCCGGAGGGCGCGGAGTCCGCGGGTCTGGGACCGGCCTGGCTCTCGCGCTTACGCGACCTCGGGCAGAACGCTCAGCTGCTTCTCAGTCTCCATTTCCTCACTTATAAAATGGTAACAATAAAGGTATTCACCGCAGAGGGCTGTGGTACAGTCTAAATAACCTAAAGCATGTGAAGGGCCTTGCGTGGAGCATGGTAAATGCTCAAGTAAATGGTCGTTATTATGACGATCTTACAACAGGACCAAAAGCGTGTATGTGAGATGTCAGCGGCAACTCCTAAGCCAGGAGGGGCCGTTAAGAGCGAGACCTCGCAGCTGCAGACCTCAGCCTTGGACGTGGCCTCACTCCCCGCTCTCTGGTACTTGGGACGAACCAGCTCTTACGTCCTTGAACACACGCTGCTCCCGCTCCTCCTCCTCAGGCTGTGCGAGGGACGACACGTTGTCAATCGTATACTTCCACAGCTCCGGCTTCTCCCCCGTCTCAATTCTGTAAAGTCGAAGCCACAAAAGGGCTAACTCTGATGACAGGAGATGGGGCCCTGCAGACCCAGCCCGGGGATGAGCCGAGTTGCGGTTCTGTTACTCTAAGACAGAAGAGGTCAGCCCGGAGGAAAAGCCCTGGCCAAGCCCATTGCGCCCCGTCTGGGTCAGTCCCTGCGTGCAGCAGCGCAGAGAATTATTTTCACTGAACTACACTGCTGAAGTCATCACTTTCAAATCAGTGTAGCTGCACATTTTCTGAGAACAGGATGCCCAGTGTCCTAAGGGTCTATGGCCTGGAAGAGAATATGAACCCCCGGCCGGGAATTTAAGAGTTAGAACAGACGAAGGGCTTTCTGAGACTCTCCTCAACCAGGGGCAAGAAGGGAAGACAAGGAAAGGAGTGCCGGTGTCCACTGTCCCCTTCCTCCTCTCCTCACCTGTAGGGTCCTTTGAGGCCAGTGAAGTCAGGTTTTACTGTGATCACACCATTGCTGTCCACCTTCAGAGTACAGAGGACGTGTTCATACTTCTTACAGCCAAGCCTAGAAACCAGGGAATCCACACCAGGGTTCAAGGTCACTGGTCCCACCTCCAGGGATAGAGGAAGAGGTAGGCAGCCCACGTCAGAGAGGACAGAGGCTGTAGTGAGAACTGTCATGGCAAAATACTTTCTTCCAAAGAGAAAAAAGAAGAAAACAGTCCCTCCCTCCCACATACCTGGGATGACTACAACGGGGGGTGGCGGGTAGGGAAAGGAGGAAGGATGAGGGTCTGAGCCGGGCCACGAGGGGCTGCACTCACTTTCCATAGGGCCCCAGGTCTGCCATGATGTACATCGTCTGAAGAGGGGTGTTGATGACATGATTGTTCCTCACAAACTCTTCTGAGGGCTCCCAGGTGATGATTCGTGACTTAAGGATGCCACCCTCCCTGGGAGACACCACAGGAAGGGTCACTCCCCTGGCCCCCCAAGAAGAGCCTGAAGGAGGAACATAGGGGAGCACACCAGGGTGGGGGCCTCTGCAGAATGGGACACTTGAGTCAGCAGGCAGACAGAACACTGGCCTGGAAGGACCACAAAGGCCCCCCAGCCGCCATCCACACTGGTACTCACATCCCTCGCCTGTCTTGCCGGCGCCGCCTGACATTTCCATTCGCTCGACCAGGAAGGATGGCATCTCACTGGCTGCGGTGGTCATTTTCTGACAGTGCTGGGAAAACAGGGCAGCCCTGTGTAAGCCATCTGGTCAGGGCCACATGGGACCAAGCACCTGGAGGGAAGTCCTCCTTCTGAAACCTCACCCGAGACCTGACCCTAAGAGGCACAGCCACCTCACAGTTACACATGTTAATGGAGGGGACAACCCAAAGGACAGTCCAACCAAGCCTTGGTTTGCCCTAAGATTTCAGCAGCATCCTACCCTTCAGAAATGAATTTATTTGTGCTAATATTAAAATGAGCCTGCAGTCTCTAAGCACATACCACCAAAAAGTTGGGTGAGTCTGCCTGCTAGACGTTGACATTCACTAGGTAGCTGGAAGATGCCACATGTAATACAAGTGTTCTGTAGAGAATCCGCACATGAGTAATGAACACTTCACTGTAATTTTCTTTACCAAAACAGACAACCCAAACTTTGTATCTACCAACCCACAGCTTTCCTAATAAAAGCATCAACCTTTCAAAAACGTTCACCTAACACCTGCTCCTTGCAGAAACCTACAAGGTCACAGACAAAAATCAGAAAATACACGCTCTACTCTCCCTCAAGGAGTTTGAAATCTCACTAAAAAGAATACATCATGCAGTGACTGAAGAAAAGGTAAAACTGAAGTCCCCGAGGGCATGTTGTCACAGGCAAAATGAGGACATAAGCCATTCCCTGTGTTGTACTGAATTCCTCTTAAAACTCATATATATTCAGTTTTGGCTGAATCCATGTTGAATTTGATCTATATGGTTCTAGACTCCACCCACCTGTCTGATCTCACGATGCATGGAGGAAAAGCCCAGTGGCTGTTTCTCCCAATTTACAGTCTGCAAGTCTAGCATTAGAGATACTGCCACATTTCTATGGACACTTTAAATGATCTCCAGGACCCTTTTGGGAAAGTGGCTTGACAGGGAAGTCCCCACTGCAAGCTCATCTCACCACGATGCCATGTACCTCCGGCAGGCAGCCATACACAAAAGGCTGAGTTTGGCAGGAGACCTGCCACCATTTCCCTGCCAAATGGTCTCTCGTGACTCAGAGTCTCAAACTTGCCTTAAACAGAGGGGAAAAGTCCCTTTCTGAGATGAGTTTCTTGGCCCAACTGTGCTTTGTACAAACACAATCTTTGTCTGTTTCGGTCTTGTGGGTTTTGAGAAGCAGCTGCTGAATTGTGGCGAAAAATTAAAAATAAAATAAAATAAAAATAGAGACACTGCTGGCTCCCCCAGTCCCTCCAGCAGGTGGAGCAGGGAGCTGCAGCCACAGCACCTGCGGACTGTGCCCACCTACTCTGGCCTGGCTGCCAGCGGCACACCGTGGCTCCTAGACAGGCTCTCCATCTCCCCTGAACAGGCTTCTGTCTTAACAGACAGTGGGGCCAGAAAGCTAGGGAAGGCAAAGGTGAAGGGAGCTATGGGACTTGGGAAAAGAACAATACCTCCTCCAAGTTGGTGAATCTGTCAGAGTCAGTGTAAGTAAAGATTCGTCGGTTCTTCCTGCCATCCGAATCCTCCAGCTTCAGAATCTCTTGATGGTACTGATGATCCAAAGGACTCTGGCAGGCTGCTTCATTTTGATACAGATCTACTTCAAACTGAGGTCACAAGGAAACAGAGATCTACTAAGAATAGGTCAAATTTTTTTCCTGTAACTGGTCAAATCAGCTCTATAGAGATGATGCAATCCAACACGTTTTCACAACCAACTCTCATTTGTCTAAACTAATGGAGGACAGGGGATCCAAAGGAGATTAGAGCTAAAAGGAACCAGAGTGATAGTCTAATTCAACTCTACTGTTACAGAATTGACATAGCAAAACAGTAATTCTTTCTGTGGCCCAGAGGTGGAAAGTGCCTTAGCCAGGATCACAAAACTGGGTAGTGGCAGGCATGATGTTACACTGACCCCGTGAATACAGCAGTGGGAAGTATACAACTGCTACAACCTTCTGGAAATCAGTTTGGTGATATGGATCAAGAATCTTTCCCAGCTACCAGCCAGGTGGGAGGTGGACCAGGTGGAGGTAGACTGAGCAGACAAGTGGCACTGGCTCACCTGGCTAAAGAGCTTCTCTTGCCCCCCAATCACAGCCTCCTCCTCTTCATCTTCATCTGGGCGGTGTCCACCTCCAAAGACAACAGAGAGTCAATTGTTTGAGCCAAACCAGCACCACTTCTTGCTCTGTAGTTGGTTATAACCAAAGTCCCTGCTCTTACATTTGCCACAAAACCTGTTGGAACTCACTGGTTTATTAAGCACTCACCCTAGACTCACTCTAGAGATGCTGTAGATATGTGTAGAAGCCAAGATTAGGACCTAAGAAGTCTTAATCACTAATCTGGATAAATGGAAGTCATGCCTTCCAGGAATTATTTATTCTAACTCAGTGTGAGGCACTGAAATTTAGAAATAGGCTGAATGGCTCTTCCTCAATCCCAACTGTCAATATTTGCTAGAAAAAAAACTGTGGTGTTTTTATCTTTACTATTCCTGAAACCATATATCTAGAATCAAACACTGTAACCTTAAGAGACTAAGTATTAGTAAAGAAAAGGAAAGTCGAATAACTTTTATTTTAAATCTTGTCTGCAGTTAGTATTTATTCTTTTCAGATTGTACATTCACATCCTTCGCCCATTTTCTTTTTCTTTTTTTTTTAATGGAGGTACTGGGAGTCAAACCCAGGATCTCATACATGCTAAGCATGGGCTCTACCCTCCCTGCAAAGAACAGTTTTTTTTAAAGAACCAAATCTAATACATATACTCCTGGCTGGGTATGCCTTTTTCAAAGATACATGCTTCACAACCCACCAGCTCACACTCTTGCTCAGAAATATTTTTGAACAGACAACAAAAGCAGAGAGAGCAGTGACCTAACACAAACACAATGTCCTCTCTTGCTCACTTTTCTGGCTTCCCAGATAAGGAAAACTGCAAGAGTAAAAATGATGTTCATATATACATTTCCCAAGCAGACCCCCATTTGTAAATTGTTTTGAAAAGGGTTTGTAAGTATATTTCAAGCCTGGAGCATTCTTTCTTAGAAAAAAAAATGCCACAAATGGTATTTAGGTTGACAGGCAAATTTATAACATATCTAAAGTATGGTATTTGCTATTTCACTACATTTGACCACAATTCAGATCAGTATCTTGATGGCAGGAATTACGCTTATTCAATTTTTACGCAACATAATGTAGTTTAAACTGCCTGGGATCAAATCCTGGCTTCAACACTTACCAGCCATGTGACCTTGGACAAGAAACTCAACCTCTTTATGGCTTTCCTCAGACTACAGACCTGGGTCTACTTTGTCTTAAGAGGTAACCTCACCCTAGGCCCTTCCCCAGATCCCCAAGGGGCCACATCACCACCATACACCCACTGGCGGTTGGGGGAGGCTTAAAGTGGCCAAGTCTATGAGGTCCTTTCCGGGCTGGGCAGCAGGCTGGTAATGGAGGTAGTTGCTTGATGTGATTCTTTGCAGGTGGACTCTGCCAGGGAAAGCGAAGCCCCAAATACCCGTTACAAGACACACAACCAGGAGATAAACACAGAGCAAAAACGGGGGAAACAAAACACAGTAGAGGGGAGGGCTAAGGCAACAGAGAGGGAGGTGGGTGGGGCACGGGGTCCTAAGGAGAAGAGTAAGGATGAGAAAGTACACTGGGGACACAGGGCTCCGAGGAATGTGGGAAAGGAAAGGTCCTGGAAGGGTGGGTCTGGAAGCTGTGAGTTGAAGAGGGTTCCGGGTGGTGAGGGAGACGCGGGGAGACCGGGCAGAGGTCAGGATTGCAAACGGAAGTAGGGGCCCTGAACAACCGAGAACTGTAGTTCAGGTTCCAATTATCTGAGAGCATAAAAGCACGGAGCTCTGAGGCAACGCGACTACCGGAGGCGGAGGTTGCGCACGGGGTCCCGGGAGCGATACACGGCCTCTCCGGTGTCTGTGCTCCAGGCGGCCTCCGCCATGACAGCCGCGCTGCGCCGCGCCGCGCCGCGCTGGGGCCGGAAAGCGCGTCGCCCCAGTCCCCCTGGCAACGGGGGCGGGGGTTCGGGAGGCGGCGGAGGCGCTGCGCGCGCAACTCGCGGTTCCCCACGCGCCGCCGCAGCCGCCTGCCCAGCGCGGGCGCCACCCGGGCGGAGCCCCGTTGTGCGCTCAAGCCGGGGTCCTTTTGGGGTCACCGCTTAGAACGTGTGCGAACGAAGCGCGCTTATACCCAAGGCCAGGCTTGATGCACTTTCCAAACGAGGAAACTAAAGCAGAACCATCGGCCCCTTTTACAGAGATTCAGACAGAAATGGTGATGGAGACCAAACCCAAGTGTCCTGAGTTCTCAGCTACTAGTTTGTCTGCCACACGACTCGGCCTTCCACTAAATGCTGGGAAACTTTGGCCTGTAAATCAGTGGACGTGACTCACAGAATGTACCCATTCTTCCGCCCTCACCAGGGGAGGTGATGACAATTACTCAGACATGAAGATACATTCTTGGAAGAAAACGAAAATGTCAGGAGATTTAATAATCCTTGTGTTGGCATTCACTGAATCAGAGAAAGAAAAAACAAGGAAGCTAACAGTAAGGAAGGAAAATGTGTTATTATTGCACTGGTTTTTCCCCTGCGTGTGTTATTTCCGGATTTTTAAGCCACCTTAGATGGCCACCTAAGCCACCTCAGGAATAGCCAACAAAATGCCATTCCGAAGACGTGCTTCATTGGCCTGTCAAAGGCAGGACACACTGTAACCTCGAGTCTGGCTCTCTGGCACCTTGGGGATGTCAACAGTTACCAGCCTTTGACATTTACTGCTCCTCCAACAGAGTAAGCAATTGTCCCCTGAACTCAAGAATATAATGTCAGTTTGATTATATGGCGTTGGGAGCCCTAAGCAACAATGCTACTGTTGTTTAACACCAAGGACTCACCATAACAATAACCCTATTTATTTAAGATCTTCTACAGCCTGGGCACTCTGTTTCCATTGTCCCCAGTCCTCCTAGAACCCCTTTAAGTAAGTATTGTGTTCTTTTGGTTTGGTTTGGTTTGGGTTTGGTTTTTTTTTTAAGATTTTATCTTTTTTTATAGTCAGTTTACAATGTATCAATTTCTGATGTACAGCATAATATTTCAGTCATACATATACATACATGTATTCATTTTCATTATAGGTTACTGCAAGATACTGAATATAGTTTCCTATGCTATACAGAAGAAACTTGTTTATCTATTTTATATATAGTAGTTAGTATTTGTAAATCTCAAACTCCCAATTTATCTCTTCTCACCCCCTTTCCCCCTTGCTAACCATAGTTTATTTATTATGTCTGTGAGTCTGTTTCTGTTTTGTAGATAAGTTCATTTGTGTCTTCTTTTTTTCTTTTCTTTTTAGATTCCACATAGAGTGGTATCATATGGTATTTTTCTTTCTCTTTCTGGCTTACTTCACTTAGAATGACAATCTCCAGGTCCATCCATGTTGCGGCAAGTGACATTATTTTATTCTTTTTATGGCTGAGTAGAATTCCATCGTATAAATATACCATGACTTCTTTATCCAGTCATCTGTTAATGGACATTTAGTTTATTTCCATATCTTGGCTATTGTATTCAGTGCTACTATGAACACTGGGGTGCACGTATCTTTTCAAATTAGACTTCTTTCTGGATATATGCCCAGGAGTGGGATTGCTGGGTCATATGGTAAATCTATTTTTAGTTTTTGGAGGAATCTCCATACTGTTTTCCATAATAGTTGCACCAAACTACATTCCTACCAACAGTGTAAAGGGTTCCCTTTTCTCCACAGCCTCTCCAGCATTTATTGTTTGTGGACTTTTGAATGATGGCCATTCTGACTGGTGTGAGGTGATATCTCATTGTAGTTTTGATTTGCATTTCTTTGATAATTAGTGATATTGAGCATTTTTTCATGTGTCTGTTGTCCGTTTGTATGTCTTCACTCGAGAATTGCTTGTTTAGGTCTTCTGCCCATTTTTGAACTGGGTTGTTTGTTTTTTTGTTATTGAGTTATATGAGTTGTTTGTATATTCTGGAAATTAGGCCCTTGTCAGTCATATCATTTGCACATATTTTCTCCCATTCTGTAGGTTGTCTTTTTGTTTTGCTTATGATTTCCTTTGCTGTGCAAAAGCTTATGTTTAATTAAGTCCATTTGTTTATTTTTGCTTTTATTTCTATTGCCTGGGTAGACTGCCCTAGAAGAACATTGCTGAGATTTATGTCAGAAAATATTTTGCCTGTGTTTTCTTCTAGGAAGTTTATAGTGTCTTGTCTTATGTTTAAGTCTTTAAGCCATTTTGAGTTTATTTTTGTGTATGGTATGAGGGATCCACCAGGTTTTTTTGTGGAATTGACAAGCTGATTCTAAAGTTTACATGGAAATGGAAAAGACTTAGATAGCCAAAAAAAAAAGTGACAAAGAAAAACAAAGTTGAGGACTTATATTTAATTTCTAGACAATACAAAAATATAATAATCACTAAATTGTTCTATTGGCATAAAAATAGACATATAGATCAATGAGACAGAGAGTCCAAAATATATACAATCGATCTTTGACAGAATTCTAAAAATAATTCAATGGAGAAAGGATAATATTCTCAACAAATATGGTAGAACTTTATATCCATTTGTAAAATACAAAAACAAAAAAATTTAATTCTTTACCTTACACAATTTAGTAAGTTAAAGCAAAATGGATCATAGAGCTAAAAGTAAGAAATACAGCTACAAAACTACCAGACAAAAATACAAGAGAAAATATTTGCTCTGAGTTAGGTAAATATTTTTTTAGATAAGACTCAAAATATACAAAATATCAAAGAAAAAATTAATAAATTACTCTTCATCAAAATGAAAAACTTTTATTCTTAGAGAACACTTGTTAAGAAAAAGACAAGAAACAGCCTGAAAAAAACTTTACAAAACGTATATCTGATAAAGGACTTATATCCAGGAAAAAAAAAAAGTACCTTTACAACTTGGTAATCATCAAACAAACAATCTTACTTTTAAATGGTCAAAAGATTTGAACAGGCACTTCACCAAAGGTACATGATTGGCAATAAGTTTGTGAAAAGATGTTCAACATCATTAGTTATCAATGAAATGCATATTAAAACCATAATAAGATACCACTACACACCTATTATACCTCTTAGAATGCTAAAATTTAATGGTAGACAATACCAGATGCTGGTGAAGATGTGAAGCAACTCGGACTCGTGAAATTGCTGGTCAGAATACAAAATAGTACAGCTGCTTTGGAAAAACGGACATTTCTTATAAAGTGAAACACTTACTTACCTTAAGATCTAGCACTCCCACTCTTAATTATTTACTCAAGAGCAGTAACGACACATGTCCATGCAAAGACCCAGATGTAAATATGCATAGCAATTTATTCATACTAGTAAAGATGGGAAGGAGTGCAAACGTCCACCAACATGTAAATATTTAAACAAATTGTATCATATCGACAATTGTATAATATCTATTCAATGGGATACTACTCCACAATAAAAACGAGGTAAATACTGCTACAGAAAACCACTAGGATGAATCTCAAAAATCATTATGCTAAGCGGAAGAAAGCAGCTGGACACAGAAGGCTACATGCCATGTGGTTTCTTTTATATGACGTTCTAGAAAAAAGGAAAACTATAAAGATGGAACACAGATCAGTGGTCACCTGGGGTTGGATCTGGGAATAGGGTTTGACTATAAAGAGGCAGAATAAGAGAATTTAGGAGGTAAGGGAGCTATCCTGTATGGAACTAGGCATTTATTAAAAATCTACAGAATTGTGGGTCACAATGAGTGGATGTCACTGTATGTAACATTTAAACTATTAACCAAGTTATGAGAAGGACTCAAATTGGAATGCAGGCTATGACAGCGGAGTCCAACTGTAACTGTGTTACAAAATACTTACATAACCACACTGAAGGGAGTGAGAAAGAAAGGAGCCAACCGAAATAACTCTGGAAAGCAGTGTTTTAATGGAAACTGAAGGCTAAAGACAAAAAACTGTCCACAAATGCCCTACTCAAGTTGGCAAATTTCTTTCTCAAAGGGGTATGAGTTTCAATTCTGAAACCATTTTCTATGTATACTAGGGTTGAACAAATAATAAACTACTGGACATAACAAGAGCCATGTTTCTGACTGTCTGAGAAAGAAATTACAAGCAAGGAAAGGAGGTAAAGGCAAGAATGAACCCTGTGGTGCCTAATCAGAGTTAGCAATAAAACCCCTGGGTATTTTAAAAGATATGTATAAAGACAGAGTCAGACATGAAATACGAATTTTAAGTATGTATGAGTACTACCCATCCACACGGTACCTAGCTCTGCCCACTGACAGAGTCCAGAAGCAGTTACTCTCCAGCAGAAATGAGCATTCCCAGTACCCAGACTTGGTTTCTAAATATCATTCTCCATCAGAAGGAATCAGGGCTCCTTGGAGAAATGATTGATTTCCTGGAAGAAATGGAATGGAACCTCATGGGAACTCATACTGTTGGGCTAGATAGCTTCCATCAGCCAAGGGCAGTCCGGGATGAGCTGTTATGCTCAGCATCTGGTCAAGGGAACCTGGGCAGGGCACTAACAATATCTGCTACAAGTATGCTTTGGAGAGGTTAATCCCAGAAAAGTCTGGTGTGGGAGTGTTACTTACGGGCCAGCTTATTCAGGGCACCAAGAGAGTGCGCATCCTCACCTTTCCCCAGCCCCTTCCAGGCAGTGTGTCAACAGGCAGAACAGGTGGGACTGCGCAGGTATTATTACCACATGGACATTACCCGAATCAGAGGAGAATAAAATAGGTCAGCAGGACCCAGAATCTCAGCCTCTGAAACAGTTCATTTGTAAGTCCTAGCCAGATCTCAAATGCCTTTTCTTAAGAAACATGCTCAGCTTTTGACAATTAATTGCTTTATCGTGGGCAGCCCCATTTTCTCTACAGTGCGTCCCAACAAGTTAGCGCAGGTCTTCAGTGGCATGTCAAGACGTGGAGCAACAGGAGTGTTCTAAATGGCAGAACTCTGAGAACGTTGGTTCCTATGGCCTCTCCCCATTTAAGAAGAGGTTTCAATTTTTGGAAACACAGGGACTTAAAAATTTACCTTCCATGTTTCTCCTCTTGGTATTCTCCTGGAAATATAAAGAAATTAATCTCTTCAATACATTCTAATAAATGGCAGAACTTTCTGCCAACTCTAAGATTATTTCAAGTTTAATCTCATTAAAATCCATTGACTTTTCCCAAATTAGCGATGATCTTTTAAAAGTCTATATTCAAAGACAAACTTATGGTTATCAGAGGGGGAAAGGAGGTGGGGAGGGATAAATTGGGAATTTGGGATTTGTAGATACTACCATTTTTATATTTCAGATGATCAAAAATGTGGAACAGAGATTGACTGCACAACAATGTGAATATACTTAGTACTGAACTTAAAATTGTTAAGATGGTAAATTTTATGTTGTGTGTATTTTACCACAATTTTTTTACAAAAGAAAAATAACAAAAATGACAACAAAAATATGGAAACATAGGATAATGACCACCCATTATCGTATCCCGCATCCACCTTGAACATTTCCCTAGTAGCTAAGCCAATTTGAGTTGAGTTTTTGGTGACTTGGACCCAGCAAATGCATGCTAAGTGTTGCAGCATTTGGTGCCAGTAAGTAGGAATGCTATAAGGAACAGATCTGAAACTTGATGGAATGGGCCGACCTGGAGAGATAGGGCTTGATCCTGGCTTGGAAGGTTAGCAATCCTCTTTAGGTGGTCGTGAAATAATTGGCTTCTCTGCCTCTTGAAGTTTAATATGCAAAAAATCGCCTGGGGATCTTGTTCAAATGAGGATTCCGATCAGTAGGTCTAGGGAGGGAACTGAGTCTGCACTTCTGACAGGCTCCCAGGTGATGCGAACACTGCTGATCCATGGACCACACTCTGTATAGCAAGGAGTTAAACTGATGTGTCCTGAAAGAGGGTTCATGTACAACGCATGCTGTTGCATTAGGAGGATGGGGAAATTTCAGGGTGTAGGATTGTCAGCAACTTCTTTTAGCCCATCAGCCCATGGTGATACAGCTTAATTGTATTAAGAAGAGGAACTTCTACATTAGATTTCTTGGAGCATTTTAAAAGACAAAAATAGCAAAGGAAATCCAGGGTTATGTGAACACTGAAAATATCCCACAAAGGGGAATGATCAGAGCTACACTTGTTGGAGCCATGATCTCTTGCTCCAGATGCAGCGATGAGCCAAAAATTCGCAGACCCCTAATCTGAGACTGTAGGCTTCTATTTTATTTTTGTAGATTTTATAAGTTCCAGGAAGGCTGAATCAAAGACAGGTTACACTCTCACACTTTGCAGTCATACAATTAAAAATGTTATTTAAAAAAATTATTGTCAACTCTAAGCTCCACAGAGGCAGAAGTCAGATCTATCTTGAGTCCCAAGACATCTCAGAACATCAGTGCCTGGCACGTACATGATAGACACTTGCTCAATAAGTGAACAATTACCTTTTTCTATATTTTTCTGCCCCACTGATCAGTGAGCTTATTAAGAGGAAGAACCAGGCTCAATTTATCTTTGTGTCTTTGGGGCACCCAAACGATTGCTCAATGCAGAATTATTTGAATTGTCCTGGACTGAATTAAATTATCAGGAGTAGCAGTGCCCCAGGCACTGGGCTGGGATTCAGGGGGGAAATTCTAGGCTTTGGCCAGGGGAAGCTAAGAGTGAGGTCATTGACTCAGGGGGCCCAGGTGCTTGGATTAAGGTGAGCCTCCTAGAGTTTGCAACCAGAAGGGAAAAGAGAAAACGTGAGTAACTGTCAGCACTGCAGGCTGGTTTTAGGATGTGAGGCTAGGAAACCCCGCTAGGCTATGTTCCGGGAGACAGGCATCACCCCTGGGCAGTAGCCAGGCCCACGGGGACTTCTGAGAAGTGGCAGCATCTAGCCTGAGTGGCCGAGTTCAAGAGAAGAAATCCTGTGTGGGCAGCTGCTGTCCTTAGGCTGGAGACAGTGTTTTGCACATCCACACCACCCCCAGATGGAAAAACGAGAGCTGCCTAGCTTTGCTGGGGAGATAGGGTAGAGCCTACAGTCCCTATGAACTCTTTCTTTCTCCTCATCAGAAGCAGCCCATGGTGGGAGGGACCCGCATCGTCACCAGGACCAACCGGAAGTCCAGCAGCAGAAGCCAAAAAAGAAAAGAAAAGAAAGGAAACTTTCCATTCCTCCCCCCTCCCCCCGAGCCTGTGAAATGCAACCCAGCAGAGAGGACATGGGTCTTAGGTTTAGCTTCTGGCCTCCTCAGTAACTGGGGATTCAGATGAGGCAGCGAACAGACAGCATGCCTCAAGAACAAGTTTATGCTGAAGTAGCTGCTCACTATTATTATTATTTAAATTGTCCTGGACTGAATTAAATTATCAGGAGTAGCAGTGCCCCAGGCACTGGGCTGGGATTCAGGGGGGAAATTCATGACTAAGAACTCATCTCCATATTCATCGCTTACCCATGAATCATGCTTTCCGTGTCTGCATCCATGGTGGCAGTTGGCTGTCACAGCGCCTCGTGATACAGGCTGGCACTATTGTTCCCAATGGCCAGAGGAGGAAGGCGAGGTTCAGAGACGGAGTGACTGCCTGGGGTCACACATCTACTGAGCAGAGTTGTCGGGACCCAGGGAGATAGATCTTCTGACCTCACTCCAGGCTCACTCTCCACAGCACATGCTACCTAAGCTGGCTGGACGCCTCCCCGGGATAGCCGGAGTAACTCAGAGAACCCAGAGCACAGGCTAAGCACGGCTCATGGTCCCTGGGGGTGTCCATTTTAGCTTGATGTTAAGTAAATTTAAATTTTTACATCGTAAAACAGACACAGATGAGTTCTGGAGGAGCACACAGAAGTGTGACTTTCCTAAGTTAAAATGTGAGATGTCGAATCTGAGCTGATAATAACGTAACAATATCGGTTCATTAATTGTGACGAATGTACCACGGTGATGTAGAAGGTTAACAACAGTGGAAACTGAGACTGGGTATATGGGAACTCTCTGTACTACTTTTGCAATAATACTGTAAATCTAAAACTGTTCTTAAATAAAAATTTTATTTTAAAAGGTATGAGCTATCGAAGAAGCTGCAGAGTCTGTTTCCTCCTGGAGTACCTGGTCATACTCCTCTTTTGTTAAAGGCCTATCAGAAGCCATAGTTAAAAAGCGTTACCCATGCCCTACTGTTTGCAGAGTAGAGGGACATTCTATAGAGTCTTGAAAGCCCTGTATTTCCAAAGGGAAGAACAAGAAAGCAGGACAGTAAAGCCTCTTTCTCTCCCCTCCCCTGGCCTCTGCCCCCTTCTTAGCGCTGTGAGAAGAGTGAGAGGCAAATAACCGCTTTGCCCTCCCCGGGCTCCCAGTAGAGCAGAAGGGCTTCTGTTACAGCACCTCACCCCATCCAGCCTCCATCACGGTCTCCCAGAGCTGCACCCCCGCCCCAGATCATCTGGGTGGAGCCCCGGGAAGAAGCAGTGAGATCTGCCATTTAGGGTAAGTCCCAGAGGGTGCTCCCTGGCACCCAGTGGGCACCACCTACTCGTGCTGGGCTAGCCAGCAGTCGAGCGGGGTGTCTTCTCAGCGACGTCCATGCAGAACTCCAGCCTGCTTCTGGCAAACAGACCTAAGGATGGAACCTTACAAGACTAGGGTGCGTGGGTTCTGTTGCTTCCGAAAGCTTCTTCCGCCATCTGGGAAACAGGCGTTGAAGTTCCCCCTTCAGGCTGGAAAACAGACTTGAGCTGCTGTTTTCACCCAACTGTGAAAGGACCAAGATCCAGATGCTCCTCACCATGTCCTGGCCTGTCTGTTTTTGTACAGCTCAGGATGGACAGTGGGGCTGTACCCTGGGGAAGATGAAAGAGAGAAGAGAAAAATTCAGAAAACATACCCTCTAGCTACACTTTGAACAGCCACAGTATTTCAGTCAAGTCAGAAATGGTTTCCAGAAACAAGTTTTAGAGCTGACGGTCAAGAACTTAGGCTTGAATGATGAAGTTAAGCCAAGGTCACGTTTGCACCAAGGTCATCATCTTTATCATCAAAATAAATATTACTGATTGCCCAGTATAATTTAGAGCTCTTGAGGAGTTTAGGAGCTAATCTGGGCAACAGGAAAGAGGCATAAAGAGATAATAAATAGGAAAAGCAAAGGAGAGAGAAAGAGAAGCAATATACGATGCTCCCTGGGGCTCGGCAGATAGGGGAGGCTTCATGAAGAAGATAGGGCTTGAGCTAGATATTGGGCTCGGACAAGAAGGGAGAGAGCAAGCCAGGAATGGAGGATGGCAGAGAAAAAGAGGCAGAGCAGGAATGTGCGGGGCATGTTGGGGAAAAATGTTAATGGGTTAGTTTGGGTGGAACGAAGAGCTTGGGCAGAGGAGTGATGTGTGATGGACTGGGAGAGAGAGAGGGTAGGCAAGATAGAACCATGGCTAAAGCTTGAGATTTTGTCCTGCGGGTAGCAGAGAGCCCTGGAGCAAAGGAAGGGGTGGAGAGGATTGGTGGCAGGGAGGCCACTGAGAAGGATGTGGTCTTGAAGCAAAACTGTGGTGAGTCAGAGCAGAACCAGAATGTAGGGAAGGCTAGAAGAGGACAGATGCAAAAGATTTATGAAGGACAAGTGGACAGGAATTGGTGACTGAGATGGGAGATGGGAGGATGGAAGAGGAAGAGAAAAAAGAAGAGTAGAAGCACTTGGGATAACTCGCTGGTTTCCAACCTCATCATCTGTATGTTAATTGAGAAGGAGGAAGATTGGGAATAAGGAGAGGAAAAAGACCAGAAGCACATAATATCAGGTGCTCAATGAATACCTATGAGGGAGAAATGAAAGGACAGGGAGACAGAATACCAATGGGAAATAGGAGAATGGCCTTGACCAAAAAGAGGATTTTTGATTAATGGAGAAAAGGAAGGAACAGCATTCTGCCCACTCCAGCAGAGAAGTTCTTGGGAACCCCCTCTGCCAACTCTACTAGAGTTGGGTCCAACATTCTGTGGCTAATTGGAGAAACTCATTGATACTGAGTTTGCCACTCAGAACCCTTGTGTTACGGCAATTTCAGAAGCCACCAAGCATCTAATGAATCCTCCCACTAAAAAATAGTTAGAGAAGACAGTGGGGCCTCTTTCTGTCTGCTGAGGGAGATACACAAACCATCCCAGACATTTTTCTCTTCCATAAATCCCTCTTCACTCTGAAAGGGGCTGCCTGGCAGTGTTCCCATCCTTTCCAAGGGCCTCTGGCTGCCAGGGTCACCATTCAGAGAACCTTTGCCATCTCCACGCCTCTCCTAAGGCCAGGATGGCTTACACCAGAGCACCTGGGTTCCTCCCTTTCCTGGGGTGAAAAGTGGGTGAGTCTCAGAGAGGGTAACCATTGGGGGACAAGAAGTCCATTAGTTTGGTGTTCTGAGAACCAACAAGAGGAAATGCATTTTAGCCAGGAAAGAAAAAAATAAGCTGTCCAGCTGTGATTGACAGTCAAGCCAGCAGAAGATGGGTGAAAACAGACAGCTGAGGAAGGGACCAGCTGGGTTTCCAAGGAAGGTATCATCCAAAATGGTGGAGATGGCGAGAAGGCCAGTGTAAGAACTTAAGTCACCTCATACAGAGAGATCACTTTGTCACTGACCATGGATGTCCCTTTAATCAGCATGCAGTGTATGTACAGCACGCAGAATTCTACCTCTTAAAGTAGAAGAGGAGAACCAACCATGTCCAAGGTCAGCCTCATCTATAAACCGAATTCCTGGAAAATGTGTGTGTGTGTGCGCACACTACCATGTGCCCGTGATCTTCACTGGGTATTTCCTGCCACTTCTGCTGCTGTTACTAAAATCTCTTGGAATCTCTGCCCCCATACATGAGAAGCTGTTGGCCTTCTTAGCCTTCTACTGGACTTCCTGTCTTCCAATCTCCATTTCTTATGGGCCAATTTGCCATTTTCTAATGGGGAGACATCTAACTATGCTAAACAGAGTTAACTAGATTGAGTAAGTCCAGGAACACATCATTACATGTCAGCAAAGCTCTGAAAATACAGATTAGCCACAGGACAGTTACACATCCACTGTGACTGCCTCCAGGTATGCCTCATGCCCAGAACAAAGGAAGGACCACCCTCGTCTGGAGCTGACACTGCCCCACCCCTGCCCATTCCAAAAAGATCGAACCTAAGACATCATATCATCTCATAACACGATCAAGACCCAGGGACAGTCAGATCTGCATTTTGCTCTTACCTTGACTCCAGTAGCTCACTATATATTGCACACAGGAAGACAGCGTTATCCTATATGCTCTTCCAGAAGGAAGTTTCATTTTGAAATCATTCAGAACCAACTAGGTCAAAATCCATCTAAAGACACACCTTCATTAAATCATAAGTCTCGAAACCCAGAGGCGAGAGCCTTGAGACACGTGCTTCAAAGTTCAGGGAAGGATCAGACAAAGAAAAACTTGGCTGAGAAGCAGAAATGTCTTTCAAAGAAAACAAGAAGAGCCTGAAGTCTCTCACTACCTTTCCTGGACAGCTGCCTTCTTTCGAGATGCCCAGCTCATTTGCCTGGATTCACCACAAGAGAAGCAGCTTCTAACTCCATTCCATCAGCCAGAGCAAAGGAATATCACTTTTTGGAAGGTAAATTCAGGGGGTTGGTTTTTGGATGATGAGTTTCTGATAGTCCTCCAGAGTATCTTCACCCCAAAGTATAATTTCATAAAAAGGCTAATGTGTTGTCAGTCTGTAAAATACACTTTTATGAAATTTCATTTTCATTGAACCTTCCTGTTTCCTTCCTGTATGGATTTAATGAACTTGATGGTATATAACATTATACTTGGGCTTTAAATTATTAAATTCCCAGATATTGGTGTTTTTTAATGAGTGCCCCATAGAAGGTATGAAGTCATAGCACGTTAGTAATCATCTAAACCAGCCATCAATTTTGCAACTAAAGTGTATCAGGCACCAGAAGGTGAATGACTTGTCCACAGCCACACAGGGACAGAGGTGGGGACAAGTCCAGGGCTCTTCTCACTTCTCTGGTGGCCAAGAAAGGGCAGTATTTTAAAACTTGGGCCAGAAAAAGTCAACATTTAAAAATCATTTTAGGGGGCAGGGTAATAGCACAGCGATAGAGTGTGTGCTTGGCATGCACGAGGTCCTGGGTCCAACACTCAGTACCTCCATTTAAATAAATAAACATATAAACTTAATTACCTCACTCAAAAAATAAAAATTAAAAAATAGAAATCATTTTAAATCTCTGTTGGCTTCCACAATGGATTGGGTGAAAGGTAAGGGAGGAATCAAAGGATAGTGAATAAACGAATGGAGAAGAGAGCCATTTATTTAATTGTTCCTAATTTTGAGAGCTATTCAGATCCCATTAAGGGCATAAAAGGGACAAGCCTGCTCAGAGATTGGAGGTTTGCCTTCCATGACTGCAGCAGGACTCCGTATTTGACCTGGAACATGGGAAGAAGAGGATTTTGCTTCACCCAGAGTCAGTGATACTGTATCAACCAGTCCCTGCCATTCTGCAGTTTCCTCATGTGTCTGCCTTAGAGTCACAGGGTGTTTCCCGCTGAACCTAAGCGTCTCCTCCAAGCCACATCAGCCCCTCAAAATCTTTCCTTCTGGGCCTCTCCCAGAAATAAATTATGATAGACGGTATAAAAACCAACTCCTTCAAGCAGAGAAACACACCTGGCTGCCACAGGAGGCCAAGGCCCTTGGCAGGTAAGAGTCATTAATTTTAATCTTTCCTGGTTTCTGTGCAGTTGATGATGAAATTTCCTAAAGACTTCTCAGAAAGCTTGGTACTGGATTTGGACTTGTCTTCATCAGGCATTTTCTGTTGCCAGCTCTGGCTGCCACCCTGGCAGGTCATCCCCATTTTGTGTAAGGGAGAATGTGATTGAATCCCTTTGTTGGATAAGGAGGCATTTCTGAGTCTGAAAACTGAGTCATAGAATCATAAACTCTTAGGGCTAGAAGGTACCATAGATCTCTCATCCATCCTGTTGGGAACTGAGGCTTCAGAGAGATCACGGGTCCAGGTCACACAGAAAGCTGGGGGAAATTAGTCACAGAATGACACATGGTGTTCTTCAGACTGGTGTGATATGATGCGACCACCGAACTATAGGGAAAAGTCTGCAGTGTTTTAAAGGGTTCCCTGACCCAGGGCTCTCGGATCTTCATCTTGTTTCCAGCAGCTCATGCTTCCTCCAGAGTTCTCACCTCTATCAAATCACTGTTACCAATCACAGCTTTAATCAGAACATTTCCAGCTCAAAAACAAACAAACAAACAAAAGCTATAGATTGGTGATGTCAGTGGTAAATTTCAGCCTTTTTTGTGAGCCTTTCAAGAGCCCCTGCGACTCAGTCTCAAATTGCATTACTGCCGTCGCTGATGGACGCCATGATTTGGACTCCATGTCGGGTGAATAAAGGACACTTGGCTGATTATCTTAGGTCATCTCCTCTTCGTACTTTTCTTCCAACCACCTTGCCCACCTGGAGGGCCTTTTCTCTTCTCATCTGTGTCTGTTACAGTTTTACCTCCCTGTCAACCTCAACACAAGCGCCAACCTCTTCTGGGGAATTTTCTGAATCCCTGTCCTTCTTCTGAACATTTAGTGCTGATATTTGTACATATATATATATATATTTTTTTTTTAATTGAAGTATAGTCGGTTACAGTGTGTCACTTTCTGGTGTCCAGCATCATGTTTCAGTCACGCATATGCACACATACATTCATTGTCATATTCGTTTTCTTTGTAGGTTACAGTAAGACGTTGAGTGTAGTCCCCTGTGCTGGTCAGAAGAAATTTGTTTGTTTTTTTACCCATTTTATATATAGTGGTTAATGTTTCCAAATCTCGAACTCCCAGTTTACCCCTTCCCACCCTCTTTCCCCCGGTAACCGTAAGTCTGTTGACTATGTCCGCAAGTCTGCTTCTGTTTGGTAAACAAGTTCATCAGTGTACTTGTATTGTTTTTAAGTCTTAATTGTGTTGGAATTATTCAGGGTGCTTTTCTAGGTCTGATTCTGTAAATGAATGAGACTGAAGCATGAAGACCCCTTACATACGGGAAAACTGACAAGGTTTTGAAATCCAGACTGATGAAATGAATGAGGCAATGGCCCCCGCCGTGTTCCCTGGGACAGTTCCCTGTCCATAGGCTCAGTGAGACTTCTGTGGGGGCGCGACTCTCTCAGGAGGGTGCAGGCGTCATTCTGCATGGTTGTGCGTCGCGCATTTAGATGGACATTTATTGAGGAGTAGATTTCAATAATATTACAATGAGTCACAGCTTTTTTCTCAACATTGTCTTACAAAATGGAAGCCTTTATTTTTTGAATGTATATCAAGATAGAAAAAAAGCCTTTAAATTGTCTTTTTTTAAACCTTCTTTTAAAAAACTATGTCAGGAGTTCAAATGTTGGCTCGGAGGGCAGGCATCAGAAGAATTCGTGGTTTCCAAGTTGACACCTGCAGTTTCAGGGCCACGGTTTAAAAGCAGAGGAGCCTTGCTCTACAACGTGAGAGCACACAGCACTCGTCAAAAACATGCTAAAAAGATACCAAATGTTGCATCACTGGAAATCATTTTTTTTTCCACGAAAAAACAAAACAAAACAAAATAAAAGCTTAAGGGTGAATGTCTTTCTCATCTCGGAAACTAGAAATCCAGCTTCCAATGTATATTGTAGTTTCAAGCTCTACTGACCAGAGATTTCCCATTAATTATAGATGACATTATGTTTTAAACGAATACCAATTGTTTTACCCCTACCTTTAAGCCTCCTGAAGCAAATGTTTTCTTCCCAGTGAGTGTGGTTTTGCAGAGCTCAGGTCCGTGAGTTATTAGAAAAGCTGCAGTGATCAAACGACATCCAGAAATGCAGTGTGGTCTCGCTGATCCGGGACTTCTACTGTGCTGCGCTCTGCTGTCTATGGGAGGGCGCAGAGGAAGGACACGCTTCTCTGTCTAGTTACTGAGGTGACTCAGTTGGCGAGACGATGGTGGGAAAATGTAATCTCCAGGCCAAAGATGGTGACACATGTTCTGACATTTCCCCCAGTCTGGGCTCCGGGCGGATGTCGCTGATGGGCGAAAGCCTTTCCATTCTGCTCACATGCAGCTTAAGAATGTGATCACGCCAGTGCTGGGACTGTCACAGTTACACTGACTATGTTGCAAAAACAGCAACAAAAAGTTTCTTAAGACTTGGTACTTAAGACACAGCACCACTGGCTGCTGACACAAGAAGCTGCGCTGCCATCTCAGACATACTTTCTCAAAGTCAGTAAGTCTTGCTCCTGGGTAACTGTGGACTGGACTGGGCTGGTCTGGTCTAGGCTGGTCTATTCCACTCTCCCTTGAAGGTTCAGGCTGTTGTGAAACCTTTTCAGACCTTTCTTGCTGGACTGATGTGTGCTACGTAGACAGTGAGACTCAGGTCTACACTTTTCCACAACTTGGCATCATCTGTCTGCATGTTAATTGTCCCGTTTGCTTCTGTGATACCGAACTGAAGGCGGTTCCCCCCAGAAGGAAGGCAGTATCTCCATGAGAATGTGTTTTAGCTGCTGCTCTCAGGACAAGTCACAAAAACCACTGCTCAGTCCGTGGATGCAGATGGGTTCAACCGAAGTGGCTTCTGGCTTCACACCTTGTCACTCGCCTTCAGGCCTTCTCCACCTGGCTCCCAAATCTCTCTCCACCATCTCTGGACTGAGAACATGGCTTAATGAGAAGAGAAACTGAGATCTGGAACCCAAAGCCCTAGATTCAAATCCAGTGAATATATTAGTCTCTTAAATAAAGGTCTAGTGAGAGCTTATGTTGTCTTAGAAGCTTAAAGCTCGCCTTCTACATTTATCATCTCATTTAACTTCCTAGCACCCCCTAAAGCAGATTCACACATGATCCATATTTAATATAATGGAATGCAGGAAAAGAGGCCATGGAGACTGCCATACAGAGAAGATACAGGAGCTGCAATCTGAGCCTGGTCCTACCCAAGTCTGGAGACAATGCTGTCCATCCGGGTACTGGATCACCCCGTGCCACCTGCATGACCTTGGACAAGTTAAACAACATCTCAGACCCATGCTCTTCCCATTTGAATTTCCATTTTCTCCTGTGAAAAAGTGAGTGTGGTAATAACACCCTTAGGGCATTATTGTGTTTGTCAAAGATGTGAAATTTCCTCCTGAGCCTCGATGACCCGTGAGAAGGTTATTTGCTATTTTTATTAAGGAGGGAGGAGAGCACAGTTTGCACGTGGGGAATCGGTGAGAAGTAACAAGGCCATCTAGGTGGGGGGTGGGAAAGCGCAATTTGCTGCAAGATTCCTAGCAGCCAGGTCACTGGTGAGCACGTGGTTCGCAGTGTGATAAGAATGAACGTCAAAAAGCAAATGCCCAGGCTGGTGGGGTGCATCTTCTGATATTTACATGCAAGTGGAATTTCTCTTATGGGTCCTCCAAAGTGGCATGTGTGACATTATGGGGGTTTGCACAATAAATAGCTTGAATAATAAGTTTTAGGAGGGTGGTTCTGAAAATGTCCATCAATGCAGTTCTGGGAAAAGCCAAAGCCGTGTGGTCCAGGTGGAGAGCCCTCAGACGGTGTGGCTTGATTTGAGTGGGAAACCAAAGCTGCAGATTCCCCGACAGCTCAGGGAGGTGGGTCCAGGGGGGTCATCGCCTGTCCCTCTTCACCTGGTGCATGAGAAATTGGGGGCCAGAGGGGAACCCACACTGCTGAACTCAGAGCCAGTACATAAGGGTTTGGAGACGCTGACAGAGCTCCCAGCCTGTCCCACAGCTGCAAAGATGAAGCCCTGAAATAGCTGGCCGGCACTGCCGGGGGCCGGCCTGAGATGGGCGGGGAAGCTGACCATCAGCTGATTTCGGGCACAACAGGGAGCCGAGGACAAACAAAGCGGAGGCTCCCTCAGCAGATGCGGCCACTCTTCCCTGGAATCTTCAAAAATCTGTTGGCTAGCTGGGCTCTCTAACTCACTAACTACGCATTCAGCTATTACAAATATTTATTGAGTCACTTTGTCCCAGGAACCATGCTGTGTGCTCGGTTACAGAATCATCTCTAACCTTACGGAGTTTTCACTCTTGCAAAGCAGCTCGACAGAACATGTAATCATATAAGACCGGGAGATGCAGGTTGCCAGAGGGCAGAGGGCAAAGAGGGCAGAGGGCGAAGGAGGCTCTTCCAGGGCAGAATCATTTGAGATGAGACTTCATATTGAGTAAGTGTTCGCCAAGCCGAGGTGGCGATGGAAGACGCAGGAGGGGAGCATGGCAGGCAGAGGGTGTGAAGGAGTGTGTCACGTTGATGGAGGTGAAAGAATTCCACTACGCAGGACAACGCAGGGGTGGGGAGAACGTGAATAAACAGCACGGAGACATTCGGGAAGGGAACAGAGAACAAGATAATTGACACGTTGGTGTTATTCCTTTTATAAAAATTAATGGGAGGAGTGAGGGGAATAGCTCAATGGTAGAGCATGTGCTTAGCATGCACGTGGTCCTGCGTTCAATCCCCAGTACTTCCATCAGAAAATAAATAAAGTACATTAACCTAATTACCTCCCCCAAAATTAATGGGAGTGGTTTGAAATATATTATTAAAAGGTAAAATACTCTCAGATTTTATGTAGACAAAAAAGTAAACTCCAATCATGAGCCACTGGATCTAAAAACAGAGAAATGCAGAACTCCTACCTGGGAACACGCAAAGGAGGCAGGACGGCGAGGAGGGAGGAGGAAGGAGAGGGAGCGGCGTGAATATTATTCGGTTAAGGTGTTTCAAGGTACACTTGAAAAGAGAGAAATCATACATTTGAAAAAGCGAATATAACCCGGAAATAAGATGTCATAGACGTTCCAAATATCAACCAGCTCCAAGACTGCTTGAAAATCAGATGCGAGGCTTTTGGTTTTGGCTGTTGTTGCCCTGCACGTCTCTCACCATGGTCTGCAGCCGGCGGTATTTCTGTCCAGTGCCTACTCATCCTCACACAGAGAAGGAAAGTTAAGGCAGAGATGAGTGAAGATGCTTTTAAAGAGGACAAGGAGGTGAAAGTCTTCTACGCTCATCGTACCACAGGAATTAGAAATGTTTTGGGGACTCAAGTGGGGAGCCATGGAAGTTGGCCTGAGGGGTACAATGCTTTTTTCCCTGAGGGGGATTTGGGGACAATTTGGTCACTGTAGGTGTGTTCCACTGACTGGCAGCCATTGTAACAACCCTGAAGCCACATGGATGCAGGATGGAGCTTGTGTGAAAGAGAGATGCTTGAATCAAGTTGCGATGATTCACGCTGGGAGAACAGAGGTGACACTGTGGGGAGGCGAGCGTGACAGTGACTCAGCGGTGGGAGGTGAAAAGACTGGGCATGGGGTGGGTGGGATCGACCTGTCACCCACATTCCAGGTGGACACATGCCACCTCAAGGATGACTCCTGGCTTGTTGACAGGGAGCAGAGCCCAGGATGGTTGAGGTTCGTGTTGGATTTCCCTGCATGAGGAGGTTGTCTTGTGGGACAGATAGGCAGTAACCAGGCTGAGCAGCCAAATTAAGGCAACTGAGCTTCATTCCACCAGGTCGTCAACCTGGACCACACTGTGGTGGGGAGGAGAGAGCAGCCAGGAGGGGGGACGCTTGGCTTCACGTCCAGCATCTGGCACCATGACACCCTGTGACCCTGGTCTGTTTCTGTATGCGTCCACAGAGGTGTGACAGAGGGTCTGGTTGTCACCTTCGCTATCCTGCCATTATGATGTAGAATGTGATGTCCACACCGGTCTTTTTGTAAATAAGGCAAAGAGTCACCATGCTGCTATCAAGTGTTAGCTCTGTGTCATTTAATGATTCCTGGCCTGGCTCCATATCACTAATTATCAGAGAAATGCAATTTAAAACTTCAATGTGGTATCACCTCACACCAGCAGAATGGCCATCATTAAAAAGATCACTTTTGATTCATTATAACACTCAACCACTAAAAAAAAAAAAAAAAAAAGACTACAAATGATAAATGCTGGAGGGGGTGTGGAGAAAAGGGAAGCCTCCTACAGTGTTGGTGGGAATGCAGTTTGTGCAGCCACTGTGGAAAACAGTATGGAGATTCCTTAAAAGACTAAAAGTAGACTTACCATATGATCTAGCAATCCCACCACCCTTGGCCATATATCCAGAGGGAACTCTAATTCAAAAAGACACCTGCACCCCAATGTTCATAGCAGCACTGTTTACAATAGCCAAGACATGGAAACTACCTAAATGTCCATCAACAGAAAAAGAAGCTGTGGTATGTTTATACAATAGAATACTATTCAGCCATAAAAAAGAATAAAATAATGTCTTTTGAAGCAGCCTGGATGGAACTGGAGATCATCATTCTAAGTGAAGTAAGTCAGAAAAAGAAAGAAAAATATCATATGATGTCACTCATATGTGGAATCTAAAAAAAAAAATACACAAATGAACTTATTTACAAAACAGAAACAGACTCACAAACATAGAAAACAAACTTACAGTTACAGGGGTTATGCAGAAGTGGGTAGGGAGGGATAAAGTAGGAGTTTGAGATTTGCAGATGCTAGCTACTATATATAAAATAGATAAACCACAAGTTTCTATTGTATAACACAGGGAACTTTATTCAATATAAACCACCCAATTTGTGTCACTTTGTGGCAGTAGTCCTAAGACACTAATACATCTCCCAGTGAGTACAAGGAAAATCTGACCTGAGTCTTGTAAAGCGTTCCTCTGAATCAAAGAGAAACTGCACTGAACAGTAAAGGCAAAAGTGACATTATAAGTAATTTTCTTATAATGATTGAAAATGCTTTCAGAGACTTAGTCTGTAAAGGGTACCAAGAAGTCAGTCGTGCAAATATTTCAAGTTCCTCCAACCTGTTCCTATTGGTGAGGAGAAAAAAGACATTATGCCAGCTTCAAAATTCCCAGGAAGTTTCCATTTCTAAGTGCGATTCGCTGTTTAAGCCATGCGAAGACAGAGGACATTGAAGTGTCAATGTATGTTCTGAAATCAATCACTTATTAACAAGCGTGCCCTTGGAAAAGTTATTCAGCATCTCTGTGCTCCCATTTCATCTCGTGTAGATGGAAATAATCCACCTCTACGCACAGGTTATTACCATCAAATGACATAGTACATAGCGAGTTCTCAGGGGAGGGATAAACTGGGAGCCTGGCATTTGCAGATACAAACTACCACATGCAGAAGAGGTTAACATCAAGGCCCTGCCGCACAGCACAGGGAACCGTATTCAACATCCTGTAATAAACTGTAACGGAAAAGAAGAGGAGTTCTCAGAGGAGAGTTCACACACACTATTATTGTATCATTACTGATAATGCTAAGTGCGTCACTCCAGAATCTCGCTCAAAATCTCTTTTTTTCCCCCTCCTGTTTTGCTTTGGGATGTTTTTATCCCACAACGTGATTTTCTCACTTAAAGCTAACATCCCAGCTGCATTCCTGAAGGGCCTGTTAGCATTTGTTGTAGGTCGGTACCCCTTTTGCATTTTATTTACTCAATCACTTTCAGCAGCCATTTGCGTCTCCCCAAAAAAGGCAATTTATAACTAGATAAAATTGAAAAAAATTTTTCCAGGCTCTTTTGCAAACCACGTGACAGAAGAGGGAGAATAGTTTGTAGAACTGAGGAGGCTCCTGGAGAGAGGGCGCCCGGGGCTGTTTTGACAAGAAACAGACTTGGAGGACTCTGACCCGCCCAGAAGGAGCCTGAGAGGTACCAGGGGACGTCGCGGCGAGAGTCCCGCACCCAGGGATGTGCAGCCTCTGAGGACCACGCGGGTTCCGTCCTGACCGCGTTCCCTGGGCGGGCTGGGACGCCCCTCACACCCGCCTGGGCTCCAGCTCTCGGGGGCCAGCAGCCCGGCCCGGCCGGCCCAGGATTCTCTGAGACGCACGTCCGGGCCGCCGCGGGGGCCGGGGCCGGGTGCCCCGCGGCCGGACGCCTTTCCCGCCAGCCCAGACTCAGGCCGAAGCACAGCAGAAGAGGAAAAGGCAAAGGAGTTTTGAGCTCCGCTGGGGCGGAAAGCGCCTGGCAATATGAAGCAACGACTTTTTTCCAGCACGGCCTGTTCAGTTCCTTCCCGAGGATAATCAGTCCCTGAATGTTCACAGGTGACCTTTCCCAGCGCTGCGCTCGGCGCTTGTCCACACGCGGGCGCGGGCGGCTCACTGCGCCTGCGCGGGCCGCTGCCGCGCGTCCCCGAGCCCCGCCCAGGCTCCTCCTCTCGGTGCTGCTGCTCCGGAAGCTTTGGAGTTGTTGCTGTTTGTGTTGCTGTTGTGTTGTTTCTCTAGGACGCTGAGAAGACTCGCGCCCCCGGTGGGCCCTGTCCGTCAGATTCCGCTCACTGTGGCTCCCGGGGACCTGGTGGTTACAGCTTCTGCCTCTGCACTCGCCGGTGGCGGGCGGAACCATGCCCTCCTCCCCACTCCCCAGAACAGAACAGCCCAGGTCCTCAGAACCTGTGGATACGTCCCCTTACTAGGCAGGAGGGACTCGCGCCCTGTGCCTGGCTCAGGATCTTAAGATGGGGAGACGATCCTGGGTCATCTGCTTGGGCTCAGTGGGACCACGAGGGTCCTCACAAGGAAGGAGGGAGCCAGGAGATTCAGCGTCTCAGGGATGCAACGTGGAAGACAGCCGACCGCCCACCCCAGGCTGGGGAGAGGAGGGAGGCGCCAGGAGTCAGAACACAGCAGCCTCTGGAAGCCGGCAGCCCTGCCCTGGAGCCTCCGGGAGGGCCCAGCCCTGCAGATGCGGACACATTTGGGACTTCCGACCTTTACAAGGGTGAGTTTTGCTCGATGTCAACAAGACAGCATGTCCCTTGGTAGAGACACTGGAAGGATGAGGCCGAGAACACGCAGGGCAGATTCGCCCAGGGAGAAAATGACAACACGGAAGGGTTCTCCATCCATAACCCAGTAGAACTGTGACTCCATGCAAAAGAATAATTTAAAAATTCTGTATGTTAAGAAATAAACAGAAATATATTAAATAACCCTTGTGTTAAAAAAGAAATACTTGGAACTAAGGAGCAGTCAGGGCACCACATCCCAAATTTTGTGGGCAGCTGCTAACACGCTCAGGAGGGACCACATTTATTAGAAACTAGGGGGAAAAAAAGCAAAAAACAAAGCAGAGAAATCAACATCCAAAGCAGAAATCTAGAAAAAAAAAAAGAGTAAGCAAAGACAAATGGGAAGAAAAATACAAAAATGTGCAAGATCAAAAAAAAAAAAAAGAACAAGTCTGACAACAGGAATAATAGCAAAATTTGCTTCTCTGAAATGTTAGTAAAAAGACAAACTTTGGCCAAAGAAAATTTTAAAATAATATTGAAAGAAAAAGAGGAAAGAACAGATCTTACTGATTTAAAAAATGAAAAGAATCTTAATAACAATTATAACGCATTTTAAAACTAATTGAAAGGATATATTTCTGGGAAAAATTATAAAATGTTAAAAAGGCTCAGAAGTAACAGGAAAACTGAGTACGCAGATAACCATTAAGGAAATTTAAATTATAATCAGATTTCTCCAAGCAAAGGGAAAACTCACACTCTTTCTTGTGAGTTCAAACTCTCAAGAACAGCTCTTTTCTGCAAAGGGGAGCCTCAGAAGTTCAGGGTCACCTAGTTGACTGTTTCACACTTTCCCCTCCCTCCTAAAGCCCCAACAAATGTCCCTTCCTCACTCTCAGCCTTGAAGTTAATAAATTTGCATTAACTGCTTCTACCCACGTTCCGAGAAGTCTGTGAGGAAGTACTCTGCCTTCCTACCTGTTACCACAGATGAACTGCTCACTCTCTCCGAGGTCAAGCTCCCCATCTGTGCACTGGGGTCTCCAAGGTATTGCCCAGCCATTCTCTCCTCCCTCCTACATCACCAGTTTTTCCCATTCCTGGACCAATTCCAGCATCAACAGGTTATGAGTTCTCCTATCATAAAAAACACAAACAAAAACCTGTGATCTCTCTGTCCCTATAGACTTCTCTATAAAAGCAAAATTCTTCAAAAATGTGATCTGTATTCACTCTCACTTTTACTCACACCCAACCCAAGATCGATGCTTTCTTCACCTCGCAACTCCCCTCCTTAGGTCACCGACGCCCGCCTAGCAAGTCCAGCTGTCAATCATGCTCTTGTGGGGGTTGAGCCTTCCAGGTGGATTTAACAAATGTATTCCTCCCCCTCCTTGGTAGATCTTCTGTCTTGCAGGACAGCACGCTCCATTGGTTTTCTTCTATCCCTTTGGGTGCTCCTTTGCTGTTTCTTCTCCTGTTCCCAGCCTCATCCATTTAGAACATGCACAGGCTCGGACTCAGGATTTGTGCCTTCCCCCTCTATGGCCACACACACTCCCTGGGGGATTTCATCTGACGTTACGGTTTTGAGCACCATCTGTGTGCTGATGACTCCCAAACCTCTATCTCCGGCACAGAGCTCTCCCGTGAAGTTCAAACTGGATGTCCAGTTGCCTGCTCCCTGCTTCCATATGGGTCTCTAATTAAACACCTAAACTCCGCATACTCAAGACCGGCTCCTGACTTTTCCTTCTTACTCCCCAGTCTAGTCCTCCAGTCTTTCCCATCTTGGTTGACGTCAATACAAGGCACTCAGTTTCCGTTCCTTGGAGTCTCCTTAACTTCCCTTTTCCTTTCACATCCCACAATGACTCCACTAGGAAACTCCAGGGTCTACTTTGAAAACACATCCAGAATCTTTTTTCTCACCACTCTCACTGCTACTGCATGGTCCACATATGGTCCATCTTCCTTCAACTGGTTATGAAATAGGAAATGGGTACCCTCAGTCCTTGTTGGGAGAGGAATCAGGTTCATTCACCCTGGAGAGCATCTGTGGCTTCTATGAAAGATAAGCACTTATATACTCTGTTCAGAGAAGCTCATGCTGGTCCGCATGGAAAGATGTGTGGTGCCATTTGTGATAGGAGGGGTTGGAAGAAACCCAGGTGCCCATCCCTAGGTGACCAGATAAGTACACTTGATGAAAATGTATGTTTGCATTTGATGCCACTGTGAGAAGCAAAATTTAACAATGTGGAGAGATCTCGAAAACACAGCATTGAGTGGAAAAACAAAACGGGGTCTGCAGCACAAAATGATTTGTGTGGTTTAAGGTCACGTTTATACTGTATGTCTTTCAAGGATACATTTGCATCCAAGGACATTTAAAAAACACATCTGAGTGGGTGCCTTGGTCCAGAAAGGATTGTGCTCATGGTGATCAATGAAGAGGAAAAGGCTGAAAGAATAAAGTCTGGGAGGAAGGTGTCCATGGATGGACCACGAATCACAGTGTGCTGTGACTCCCTCACTCTCTTCGCTGGTGGGGAAGAGAGAGAGAGAACTAAAGCAAAAAGAAGTTTTCACAATGGTCTTTGCCCAGTCTGCTTTACACACACACACACACACACACCCTATCACACCCAACACGTGCTGGATATCAGTTATTCCATAGAATCTAAGAACTAAAGGGAATCCAGTTGCCAAAACCCCTCTTTTACAGAAGAGCAGAGGTTTCCACGGAAATCTGCTGATGGGAGGAGGGGCAGATCAGGGTTTCTGAAATGTCCTCAGGCTGAGTAAGTTACACACACACACACACACACACACACACACCAGTCCAGAACTCTAAGGGCTAGAAAAAATCTGAATAAAATGAAACCAGAGCTGCAGGAAGGCAAGCAATAAAAATAAAACCCACATGCCAAAGTTTGGAGCCAGATGACAGTCCTGGCAGCCTTGCTTTGGGGATTGACGTGGCCCCGGAGAGGAATGAGGGACTGATCTTTGAAGATGCTTGCAAAGTCGGCTTGTTGGAGTCAAGCCGCCCACACAAAGCTAGGACAACTGAAGGCACCACGGCTTCAGGGAAACGGGGCGTGGTTGAAACCTGACGAGGGAACCCAGAAGAACGTCTCTAACTCAGTCCATTTCTGAAGGGAAAAATCGTCTCCTCTGAGAACACGGGACGTCTCCTTGGTCTCGTGTGGATCTGGAGGTCGGCTGCACTGGGCACCATGAACTCAAGGGAGCCCCAGGCTCAGGCACTACGTGA